>NC_057796.1:272282470-272624671 GCF_018294505.1 Triticum aestivum | reverse complement strand
GGGGCAGGGGGGCACCTCTAGACACACAATTGATCAACGATCTTTTAGCCGTGTGCGGTGCCCCCCTCAATAATATTACACCTCGATAATATCGTAGCGGTGCTTAGGCGAAGCCCTGCGTCGGTAGAACATCATCATCGTCACCACGCCATCGTGCTGACGAAACTCTCCCTCAACACTCGGCTGGATCGGAGTTCGAGGGACGTCATCGAGCTGAACGTGTGCTGAACTCGGAGGTGCCGTGCGTTCGGTACTTGATCGGTTGGATCGTGAAGACGTACGACTACATCAACCGCGTTGTGTTAACGCTTCCGCTTTCGGTCTACGAGGGTACGTGGACAACACTCTCCCCTCTCGTTGGTATGCATCACCATGATCTTGCGTGTGCGTAGGAATTTTTTTGAAATTACTACGTTCCACAATAGTGGCATCCGAGCCTGGTTTTATGCGTTGATGTTATATGCACGAGTACAACACAAGTGAGTTGTGGGCGGTATAAGTCATACTGCTTACCAGCATGTCATATTTTGGTTCTGCGGTATTCTGAGAAGAAGCGGCCTGGACCGACATTACGTGTACGCTTACGCGAGACTGGTTTCACCGTTGTGAGCACTCATTGCTTAAAGGTGACTGGCGGGTGTCTGTCTCTCTCACTTTAGTTGAACCGAGTGTGGCTACGCCCGGTCCTTGCTAAGGTTAAAACAGCACCAAATTGACAAACTATCGTTGTGGTTTTGATGCGTAGGTAAGAACGGTTCTTGCTAAGCCCGTAGCAGCCACGTAAAACTTGCAACAACAAAGTAGAGGACGTCTAACTTGTTTTTGCAGGGCATGTTGTGATGTGATATGGTCAAGACATGATGCTATATTTTATTGTATGAGATGATCATGTTTTGTAACCGAGTTATCGGCAACTGGCAGGAGCCATATGGTTGTCGCTTTATTGTATGCAATGCAATCGCCATGTAATTGTTTTACTTTATCACTAAGCGGTAGCGATAGTCGTAAAAGCAATAGTTGGCGAGACGACAACGATGCTACGATGGAGATCAAGGTGTCGCGCCGGTGACGATGGTGATCATGACGGTGCTTCGGAGATGGAGATCACAAGCACAAGATGATGATGGCCATATCATATCACTTATATTGATTGCATGTGATGTTTATCTTTTATGCATCTTATCTTGCTTTGATTGACGGTAGCATTATAATATGATCTCTCACTAAAATTTCAAGATAAAAGTGTTCTCCCTGAGTATGCACCGTTGCGAAAGTTCTTCGTGCTGAGACACCACGTGATGATCGGGTGTGATAGGCTCTACGTTCAAATACAACGGGTGCAAAACAGTTGCACACGCGGAATACTCAGGTTAAACTTGACGAGCCTAGCATATGCAGATATGGCCTCAGAACACTGAGACCGAAAGGTCGAGCGTGAATCATATAGTAGATATGATCAACATAGTGATGTTCACCATTGAAAACTACTCCATTTCACGTGATGATCGGTTATGGTTTAGTTGATTTGGATCACGTAATCACTTAGATGATTAGAGAGATGTCTATCTAAGTGGGAGTTCTGAAGTAATATGATTAATAGAACTTAAATTTATCATGAACCTAGTACCTGATAGTATCTTGCTTGTCTATGATAATTGTAGATAGATGGCCCGTGCTGTTGTTCCGTTGAATTTTAATGCGTTCCTTGAGAAAGCAAAGTTGAAAGATGATGGTAGCAATTACACGGACTGGGTCCGTAACTTGAGGATTATCCTCATTGCTGCACAGAAGAATTACGTCCTGGAAGCACCGCTGGGTGACAGGCCTGCTGCAAGAGCAACACCAGAAGTTATGAACGTCTGGCAGAGCAAAGCTGATGACTACTCGATAGTTCAGTGTGCCATGCTTTACGGCTTAGAACCGGGTCTTCAACGACGTTCTGAATGTCATGGAGCATATGAGATGTTCCAGGAGTTGAAGTTAATATTTCAAGCAAATGCCCAGATTGAGAGATATGAAGTCTCCAATAAGTTCTACAGCTGCAAGATGGAAGAGAATAGTTCTGTCAGTGAGCATATACTCAAAATGTCTGGGTATAATAATCACTTGATTCAACTGGGAGTTAATCTTTCGGATGATAGCGTCATTGACAAAATTCTTCAATCACTGCCACCAAGCTACAAGAGCTTCGTGATGAACTATAACATGCAAGGGATGAATAAGACAATTGCCGAGCTCTTCGCAATGCTAAAGGCAGCGGAGGTAGAAATCAAAAAGGAGCATCAAGTGTTGATGGTCAATAAGACCACTAGTTTCAAGAAAAAGGGCAAAGGGAAGAAGAAGGGGAACTTCAAGAAGAACAGCAAGCAAGTTGCAGTTCAGGAGAAGAAACCCAAGTCTGGACCTAAGCCTGAGACTGAGTGCTTCTACTGCAAGCAGACTAGTCACTGGAAGCGGAACTGCCCCAAGTATTTGGCGGATTAGAAGGATGGCAAGGTGAACAAAGGTATATGTGATATACATGTTATTGATGTGTACCTTACTAATGCTCGCAGTAGCACCTGGGTATTTGATACTGGTTCTGTTGCTAATATTTGCAACTCGAAACAGGGGCTACGGATTAAGCGAAGATTGGTTAAGGACGAGGTGACGATGCGCGTGGGAAATGGTTCCAAAGTCGATGTGATCGCCGTCGGCACGCTACCTCTACATCTACCTTCGGGATTAGTATTAGACCTAAATAATTGTTATTTGGTGCCAGCGTTGAGCATGAACATTATATCTGGATCTTGTTTGATGCGAGACGGTTATTCATTTAAATCAGAGAATAATGGTTGTTCTATTTATATGAGTAATATCTTTTATGGTCATGCACCCTTGAAGAGTGGTCTATTTTTAATGAATCTCGGTAGTAGTGACACACATATTCATAATGTCGAAGCCAAAAGATGCAGAGTTGATAATGATAGTGCAACTTATTTGTGGCACTGCCGTTTAGGTCATATCGGTGTAAAGCACATGAAGAAACTCCATAATGATGGACTTTTGGAATCACTTGATTATGAATCACTTGGTACTTGCGAACCGTGTCTCATGGGCAAGATGACTAAAACACCGTTCTCCGGTACTATGGAGAGAGCAACTAATTTGTTGGAAATCATACATACAGATGTATGTGGTCCGATGAATATTGAGGCTCGTGGCGGATATCGTTATTTTCTCACCTTCACAGATGATTTGAGCAGATATGGGTATATCTACTTAATGAAACATAAGTCTGAAACATCTGAAAAGTTCAAAGAATTTCAGAGCGAAGTTGAAAATCATCGTAACAAGAAAATAAAGTTTCTATGATCAGATCGTGGAGGAGAATATTTGAGTTACGAGTTTGGCCTACATTTGAAACAATGCGGAATAGTTTCGCAACTCACGCCACCCGGAACACCACAACGTAATGGTGTGTCCGAACGTCGTAATCGTACTTTACTAGATATGGTGCGATCTATGATGTCTCTTACTGATTTACCGCTATCGTTTTGGGGTTATGCTTTAGAGACGGCTGCATTCACTCTAAATAGGGCACCATCAAAATCCGTTGAAACGACACCTTATGAACTATGGTTTGGCAAGAAACCAAAGTTGTCGTATCTTAAAGTTTGGGGTTGCGATGCTTATGTAAAGAAACTTCAACCTGATAAGCTCAAACCTAAATCGGAGAAATGTGTCTTCATAGGATACCCAAAGGAGACAGTTGGGTACACCTTCTATCACAGATCCTAAGGCAAGACATTTGTTGCTAAGAATGGACCCTTTCTAGAGAAGGAGTTTCCCTCGAAAGGAGTGAGTGGGAGGAAAGTAGAACTTGATGAGGTAACTGTACCTGCTCCCTTATTGGAAAGTAGATCATCACAGAAATCAGTTTCTGCGACACCTACACCAATTAGTGAGGAAGTTAATGATAATGATCATGAAACTTCAGATCAAGTTATTACTGAACCTCATAGGTCAACCAGATTAAGATCCGCACCAGAGTGGTACGGTAATCCTGTTCTGGAGGTTATGTTACTAGACCATGACGAACCTGCGAACTATGAAGAAGCAATGGTGAGCCCAGATTCCGCAAAATGGCTTGAGGCCATGAAATCCGAGATGGGATCCATGTATGAGAACAAAGTATGGACTTTGGTTGACTTGCCCGATGATCGGCAAGCCATTGAAAATAAATGGATCTTCAAGAAGAAGACTGACGCTGACGGTAATGTTACTGTCTATAAAGCTCAACTTGTTGCGAAAGGTTTTCGACAAGTTCAAGGGATTGACGACGATGAGACCTTCTCACCCGTAGCGATGCTTAAGTCTGTCCGAATCATGTTAGCAATTGCCGCATTTTATGATTATGAAATTTGGCAAATGGATGTCAAAACTGCATTCCTGAATGGATTTCTGGAAGAAGAGTTGTATATGATGCAACCGGAAGGTTTTGTCGATCCAAAGGGAGCTAACAAAGTGTGCAAGCTCCAGCGATCCATTTATGGACTGGTGCAAGCCTCTCGGAGTTGGAATAAACGCTTTGATAGTGTGATCAAAGCATTTGGTTTGATACAGACTTTTGGAGAAGCCTGTATTTACAAGAAAGTGAGTGGGAGCTCAGTAGCATTTCTGATATTATATGTGGATGACATATTGCTAATTGGAAATGATATAGAATTTCTGGATAGCATAAAGGGATACTTGAATAAGAGTTTTTCAATGAAAGACCTCGGTGAAGCTGCATATATATTGGGCATCAAGATCTATAGAGATAGATCAAGACGCTTGATTGGACTTTCACAAAGCACATACCTTGACAATGTTTTGAAGAAGTTCAAAATGCATCAAGCAAAGGAAGGGTTCTTGCCTGTACTACAAGGTGTGAGATTGAGTAAGACTCAATGCCCGACCATTGCAGAAGATAGAGAGAAGATGAAAGATGTTCCCTATGCTTCAGCCATAGGCTCTATCATGTATGCAATGTTGTGTACCAGACCTGATGTGTGCCTTGCTATAAGTTTAGCAGGGAGGTACCAAAGTAATCCAGGAGTGGATCACCGGACAGCGGTCAAGAACATCCTGAAATACCTGAGAAGGACTAAGGATATGTTTCTCGTTTATGGAGGTGACAAAGAGCTCATCGTAAATGGTTACGTTGATGCAAGCTTTGACACTGATCCGGACGATTCTAAATCGCAAACCGGATACGTGTTTACATTGAACGGTGGAGCTGTCAGTTGGTGCAGTTCTAAGCAAAGTGTCGTGGCGGGATCTACGTGTGAAGCGGAGTACATAGCTGCTTTGGAAGCAGCAAATGAAGGAGTCTGGATGAAGGAGTTCATATCCGATCTAGGTGTCATACCTAGTGCATCGGGACCAATGAAAATCTTTTGTGACAATACCGGTGCAATTGCCTTAGCAAAGGAATCCAGATTTCACAAGAGAACCAAGCACATCAAAAGACGCTTCAATTCCATCCGGGATTTAGTCTAGGTGGGAGACATAGAAATTTGCAAGATACATACGGATCTGAATGTTGCAGACCCGTTGACTAAGCCTCTTCCACGAGCAAAACATGATCAGCACCAAGACTCCATGGGTGTAAGAATCATTACTGTGTAATCTAGATTACTGACTCTAGTGCAAGTGGGAGACTGAAGGAAATATTCCCTAGAGGCAATAACAAAGTTATTATTTATTTCCTTATATCATGATAAATGTTTATTATTCATGCTAGAATTGTATTAACCAGAAACATAATACATGTGTGAATACATAGACAAACAGAGTGTCACTAGTATGCCTCTACTTGACTAGCTCGTTGATCAAAGATGGTTGTGTTTCCTAGCCATAGACATGAGTTGTCATTTGATTAACGGGATCACATCATTAGGAGAATGATGTGATTGACTTGACCCATTCCGTTAGCTTAGCACTCGATCGTTTAGTATGTTGCTATTGCTTTCTTCATGACTTATACATGTTCCTATGACTATGAGATTATGCAACTCCCGTTTACCGGAGGAACACTTTGTGTGCTACCAAACGTCACAACGTAACTGGGTGATTATAAAGGTGCTCTACAGGTGTCTCCAAAGGTACTTGTTGGGTTGGCGTATTTCGAGATTAGGATTTGTCACTCCGATTGTCGGAGAGGTATCTCTGGGCCCACTCAGTAATACACATCACTATAAGCCTTGCAAGCATTGTGACTAATGAGTTAGTTACGGGATGATGTATTACGGAACGAGTAAAGAGACTTGCCAGTAATGAGATTGAACTAGGTATCAAGATACCGACGATCAAATCTCGGGCAAGTAACATACCGATGACAAAGGGAACAACGTATGTTGTTATGCGTTCTGACCGATAAAGATCTTCGTAGAATATGTGGGAACCAATATGAGCATCCAGGTTCCGCTGTTGGTTATTGACCGGAGAGGTGTCTCGGTCATGTCTACATAGTTCTCGAACCCGTAGGGTCCGCACGCTTAACGTTACGATGATAGTTATATTATGAGTTTATATGTTTTGATGTACCGAAGGTTGTTCGGAGTCCCGGATGTGATCACGGACATGACGAGGAGTCTCGAAATGGTCGAGACATAAATATTGATATATTGGAAGCCTATGTTTGGACATCGGAAGTGTTCCGGGTGAAATCGGGATTTTTCCGGAGTACCGGGAGGTTATCGGAACCCCCCGGTAACTTAATGGGCCTTAGTGGGCCTAGGTGGAAGAGAGGAGAGGAGGCCAGGGCAGGGCCACGCGCCCCTTCCCCCCCAGTCCGAATAGGACAAGGAGAGGGGGGCGGCGCCCCCCCTTCCTTCTTCCCCTCCACCTCTTCCCCCTTTCTCTCCTAGTCCAACATGGAAAAGGGGGGGAGTCCTACTCCCGGTAGGAGTAGGACTCCTCCTGGCGCGCCTCTCCTCTAGGCCGGCCGAACCCCCCCTTGCTCCTTTATATATGGGGGCAGGGGGCACCTCTAGACACACAATTGATCAACGATCTTTTAGCCGTGTGCGGTGCCCCCTCCACCATATTACACCTCGATAATATCGTAGCGGTGCTTAGGCGAAGCCCTGCGTCGGTAGAACATCATCATCGTCACCACGCCGTCGTGCTGACGAAAATCTCCCTCAACACTCGGCTGGATCGGAGTTCGAGGGACGTCATCGAGCTGAACGTGTGCTGAACTCGGAGGTGCCGTGCGTTCGGTACTTGATCGGTCGGATCGTGAAGACGTACGGCTACATCAACCGCGTTGTGTTAACGCTTCCGCTTTCGGTCTACGAGGGTACGTGGACAACACTCTCCCCTCTCGTTGCTATACATCACCATGATCTTGCATGTGCGTAGGAAAATTTTGAAATTACTACATTCCCCAACAACTCGTGCGTCAACTGAGCTAGCAGCACGTTCCCAAGATCCCTTGCCACCTGACACTACTTCCCAAGCACTCTTGACACAAGACGAGTTGGCAATATCAGATGAACCTTGTGAGCTTCAACAGCAAGAAGGTAGTTGCTGGAGTCAAGTTACAGTTGCATGCTTCTTTATATGTAGTCTCACAGTTTGATGTACACTAACACTTCCTATGTTCGTTGTTGGACTAGCACCTAGGCGCAAGAGGAAACAAACATCAGGGATAATGCTCGATAGGTTAACTAAATCTAGAGGAGGAAGAATGGAGATCCATTTTGAGGCAGGTTTAAAAAGGCCACGTGATGCTACAGAGTCAGCCAAGTTAGTATCAGAGGCAGCGGTTGCCGTTAGGTGTCATGTACGTATCCTCCCAACATGGATTCAGTACAGGAATGACAAAGACGAAACCCAGTTCAACACCTTCCTCGACCATTTATCTGTAAGTATGGTTATGTATGGAAACTAGTAATATCGTCTTGCTCTGTCCCATACTTTCTAGGTTGCTGATAATGAGACTCCCATAATTTTCAACAGATGAGGTTCAAGTTGGATAGCCAAGATGATGCAACCAGACAAGCTTGCACCCATGTTTTCAAGTCTGCTCTGCGACAGTATCGGTATAACTTGAGGAAAACTCACTTTGAAGGCAAGGCTAACAGTGAACTTTCCCAAATATCTCCAGTGGAAAATATATCGGATGAAGACTGGAGGGGCCTTGTTAAACACTGGTCTGATCCAAAGTATCAGGTACATTATATATATGTGATCAGATCACATGTTGAAGTCCTATTTACGCATGTGCCACACAAATCTATCTTCTTGTAGGTGAACTGTTCAAATAACAAGGCCAGCCGTACGAAAGTGAAATTCCAACAGACGACAGGATCTCGTAGCTATACTGCACACTGCGAGGCTCTTGTAATTAGCTGCTGTTTCACTCTTTTCGCTGTACCATATTATCAGATCTATATTGACTTGTTCGAAATGCAGAGGAAAGCCCGCAAGGACCAAAAAGTACCTGAACCAAATGCTGTGGAAATCTTCAAGGACTGTCACACCAGCAAGAAGAAGGGCATGACTACACCAGTCAAAGCCGCTGTTGTAAGTCCTTAATCCTCATGCCTTTTAACTACTACTTACTCTGACTTGTGCCTGGAACTGCAGGTTTGCAGCCAATGTCTATAACTCTTTTCAATTTTGTACACGATTGTCTTAGCGTATCATTGCACCTTACAAGGTTTAAAGGAGAGGTGTGATGTTCCTTTGATCTTGACCCGTAATCTAGTTCCGTGCTGGACTTGCCCTGGCTCTTTGAAAAATTATCAAGCCATTCAAGCCTTCAAGCATACAAAGCACAGGGCCGCCTTCCCCCGACCGGCTGTCCCCAGGGCCGACTCCCAGAAGGCGACCCAGCCTCAGAAACCTCCCCCAGGAAAGATACGAGATAGCCGACACCAGGGAGCCGGCCCCAAGAGGACCGACTCCCAGAAGCCGGCCATGAAGAAAGCCGACTCCCAGAAGCCGGCCATGAAGAAAGCCGGCTCCCAGAAGCCGGCCAAGACTGCACCCACTAAGACTGTGCCCACATAACGCCGACAGGATGGGGCGTGGCCGCAGTACAGCCCACTACCCCCGAATCCCGGAACAGGCATGGCCACAGGGCGCCGTACGGGCCAGCCATCCCCCGTCCGGTGCGGCACTGTAGCCGTGTTGACCTCGACGTCACCCACGACAGGCGCCAGTACGGAACTAGAGTACGACTTTTGCCAGAGACACACCCGAAGGCGGCCTGGCCTCCTCTAGTCGGCCAGGGGTGTGGCCGGTTCCCAATAGCCGGCTACCTCCCTCCCTCGAAACATGTGCCTCATTAAGGAGACAAGACGAGGTAAAGCTACAATGGGAGCCCGCTAGGCGGCGACACTGTAGCCACGCTTACTTCAACAAAGCTCTCGTCATCAGAGGGGAGGCGAAAGTAACCAGCCGCCGACAAAGCCCCCAAGCGGTGGGGCCGGCCTGTCGGCCAAGAGGCCGGCAGCCGGCGGGACCCACCAGTCGGCGGGCCCCAATGACCGGCGGAGAAGCCGGCGAGCACGGACGCTGACGGCTAGGACCTGCGCCTAGCCGGATTACCATTGTACCCCTGGGGGTAGGCCTATATAAACCCCCCGGGACACCCATGCAAAGGGTTGATCTGATAGAGTTTCACACACCACATAGAGAGAAAAGGAGAGATAGCCTTGCCCTTCTTCTTCCTCTAGCCAGACAGCTCAAGGAGCACTTGTAGCTACTTGTATTGATCTAGTGATCATGCGGAGACCCCGCAGAGCAGGACTAGGGGTGTTATCTCCACGGAGAGCCCCGAACCTGGGTAAGATCCGCCGGCGTGCATGTCTTCACCTCATCCCGTTTCCAGGCACCGGCGATGTCTTACTGGCTCCCACAATGATAAGCCACCCGTTGGCATATGTCGCACCTACCACCCGATATTTGGCGCCCACCGTGGGGCCAGGTGCACCGTCGTCCCGAGACCTGTTCTAGACGGGAACCCTTTTCCTCCCCCGCGAGCGCAGCCAGCCTGCTGCACCCGATGGCGCTTGCCCCGGCGCGCTGCAAGGCGTTGACAACGCCTGCGCAGCGAGCTGCCTCGCCGATCTTCTTGGCGAGACTCGCATCTCCGACGAGCCCGCGTCTGGCGCGGGCACGGACTACCCCGAGAGTCGCCTCATCAGCCTCCTCGACCAACTTCACGTCTCCCGCGAGCTTGCTGTAGACTTGGAGTCGGTCCGCTCCACCGACCCGATGCTTGTCGACTCCGACACGGCATCGCTCGACGCCTACCCCTCCGACGTGGTAGTCTTCAACGACCCTCTCCCTCGAGCCAACAGCGGCAGCAGCGCTATCACTGAGGTGCTGGTCATCAGCCACGTCGCCGACTCGGGCGAGAGCGCCCACGACGCCCTACAAGCGGCGATGCATGACTTGTCCGTCCCCATCCCGGCCGACGCCGACGCCGAGACCCTGGAGGCACGCCGCCTGGCCCTCATCGCGGAGGGCCAGAAGATAGCCTCCATGAGACGCCTCACCGAGGCCCACCAGCGCGAAGTTGACCGCGCCGCCTTCGGCACGCCGCCTCATGGCGGACCGAGCGGAGCCGGCCTCGTCAAGAAGCGCGGCGCGGCCATCGCCAGCATGCTGGGGGCAGACCGCCCCGTCTACGCCACACCGCTCGAGAATCTGCGAGCCGCTCAGGCGGCCGCTGAAGAGCAAAATGGGCTGGGGGCTGATGAGCTCCCCTGCATGACAAGGTGCATCCAGCAGCTGATCGACGCGACCGCAGAACGGCATGAAGCCGGCGCCCACGCTAAGAGTCCTCCCCCATGCCGAGAGCACGCCGCGACATCCCGGTCGCCGACTGCGAGCGGCGCCCGTGCAAGAAAAGACAAGGAGCCGGCTGCTAGCCGCAGCCGAACTCGGATCACCATCGAGCGTGACGCGGAAGGCCGCCCTCGAGCAGTGGACCGCCAAGGCAATCCGCCTCCTCCCCCGACTCGGGGGGAGAGATATCCCACCCCGCCGCCTGTCACACATCCGACTCTCGGTGGCCGACTAGGCCGCCGCGAAGGAGTCAGCGAGAAAGACGCCCGCCACCGGATCGACCGCCTAGCTCGATCCCTGGCGCTAGAAGAAGAAGACGATGTCGGCCCACCATGCTTTGGCCCCCGCATCCGTGACGAGCCCTTCCCCAAAGGATTTTCGCTCCCCAGAGACACGCCCAAGTACAACGGCTCTGTGAAGCCGGAAGATTGGCTCATCGACTACTCCACCGCTGTCAGTATAGCGAACGGCAACAGGCGCGTAGCCGTGAAGTACATCCCTCTCATGCTGCAAGGCACGACACGCACCTGGCTCAACAGCCTCAAGCCCTACAGCGTCAACAGCTGGCTGGACTTCACGGAAGTCTTCGTCCGCAACTTCACCAGCACGTACAAGCGGCCTCCCAAGCCCCGCCAGCTCTCCCTATGCGTCCAAGGGCCCGACGAGTCGACCCGCGACTACCTCACGCGGTGGGCCGAGCTCCGCAACTCCTGCGAGGGGGTGCACGAGGTGTAGGCCATCGAATACTTCACCGCCGGGTGCCGAGAGGGCACCCTCCTCAAGCACCGACTCCTCTGCGATGAGCCGGCTACCCTCGACGAGCTGCTGGTCATTGCAGACAAGTACGCCATAGCTGACTCCTCGATGAAGACCGAGCTCCAAGTAGGCGCCTCTGGGAAGGTGCTCGCTCCGGCTCCTAAGACGCCAGCTGGCGACTCCAATCGGCGCCCCTACCAGAGCGACCACAAGCGCAAGGCCCCAATGCCGCCTTCCACCAGTCGGCAGGTGGCCACGGTCGAAGACGAGCAGCCCGAAGAGCGGCCCGCTCCCAAGAAGAAGGGCGGCAGGCCGGCTTGGCAGCCGGCCTTCTCCTACGAGAAGACTCTCGATGCCCCCTGCAAGTTCCACAGCGGCGCGAGGCCATCCAACCACACGACCCGAAAGTGCCACTGGCTCACCCGGATCTCCAAGGGCGAGGGGCTGGTGCCGCCTCCGCCTCCTGGCCCGCCGCCTCCAGCCCCCCAGCAGCCGGCTGCTCGACCAGCAGTCGGAGCCATTCAAGATGAGTTCCCTGATGAGCACGCCGCGTACGTCGTCTTCACGAGCCAGGTTGAAGACAAGCGCAGCCGGCGCCAACAGCACCAAGAGGTCAACGCAGTCGCCTCCAGCAGCCCCGAGTTCATGCATTGGTCCGAAAGGCCTATCAACTGGAGCCGGGCCGATCACCCAGAAGTGATTCCGTCCCTGGCTCCTACGCATTGGTGTTGGATGTCACTCTCGCAACAGAGAGGCGGGCTGCCCGATTCTCCTGCGTTCTGATTGATGGTGGAAGCAGTATCAACATACTGTACCGCGACACCATGGAGAAGTTGAACCTCAAGGCGAAGCAGCTCATGCCGAGCCGGACCGTTTTCCATGGCATCGTACCCGCCTGTCTTGTTCCCCGATCGGCAAGATCAAGATGGATGTTCTCTTCGGAGACAAGGATCACTTTCGCCGAGAAGCGATCTGGTTCGAGGTAGTGGATCTGGAAAGCCCTTACCACGCTTTGCTCGGCCGACCTGCTCTAGCCAAGTTCATGGCTGTGCCCCACTACGCCTACCTGAAGATGAAGATGCCGAGCTCAAAGGGGGTCATCACAGTGGCCGGCGACTACAAGAAGCCCATCGAGTGCGCTGCAGCCAGCAGCCGACTGGCCGAGTCCCTCGTAGTGGCAGAAGAGAAGAAGATGCTAGATCGAGTTGTGGCCACGGCCGGCAAGCAGCCGGCCTTGTCCCCCAACCCCAAGGAATATGATGCGCAGGGGTCCTTCCAGCCGGCCAAGGAGACGAAGAAGATACCTCTGGACCCGGAGAACCCGGAGAGGTTTGCAGTCATTGGTGCAAACCTGGACAGTAAATAGGAAGGCGAGCTCGTCGACTTCCTCCGTGAGAATCGAGACATCTTTGCATGGTCCCCAAAGGACATACCGGGTGTTCTGAAGGATTTCGCCGAGCACAAATTACACGTCCGAGCGGACGCGAAGCCGGTCAAGCACCCCCTCTGCAGACTGTCAAAAGAGAAGAGAAGAATCGTAGAAGAAGAGATAGCCCGGCTCCTCGCCGCCGGCTTCATTATGGAAGTGTTTTTCCCAGAGTGGCTTGCCAACCCAGTCTTGGTGTTGAAGAAGAATAACAAATGGCGTATGTGTATAGACTACACTAGCCTCAACAAGGCCTGCCCCAAAGATCTGTTTGCTCTGCCACGGATTGATCAAGTAATAGACTCCACAGCCGGATGCGAGCTGTTGAGTTTTTTGGATGCCTACTCAAGATACCACCAGATTAAGTTGGACCCAGCAGACCGCCTGAAGACCGCCTTCATCACACCATTCGGAGCTTTCTGTTACCTGACTATGACATTCGGCTTGAGGAATGCCGGTGCCACTTTTTAGCGTTGCATGCAGAAATGCCTCCTCAAGCAACTCGGCAGAAATGCCCACATCTACGTAGACGATATTGTGGTGAAGACAGAGAAGCGCGGCACCCTGCTGGAAGACCTCAAAGAAACATTTGCCAACTTGCGCCGATTCCAGGTCAAGCTCAACCCCGAGAAATGCGTGTTCAGAGTACCAGCCGGCCAGCTTCTAGGCTTTCTTGTCTCCGAACGCGGCATTGAGTGCAACCCTGTGAAGATCAAGGCCATTGAGAGAATGGAGATTCCCACCAAGTTGCGAGACGTTCAGAAGTTCACCGGGTGCCTGGCCTCCCTAAACCGCTTTATCAGCCGGCTAGGAGAGAAGGCTCTCCCCCTGTACCGACTCATGAAGAAATCCACTCATTTCGAGTGGAATGACCAAGCAGACCAAGCCTTCCATGAGTTGAAGAAGATGCTGACCACTCCACCTGTCCTGGCGGCGCCGACTGAGAAGGAGCCCATGCTCCTCTACATCGCCGCAACTAGCCGAGTGGTCAGTACATTCGTCGTGGTCCAGCGCCCAGAAGAAGGCCGAGCCCAGCTAGTACAGAGGCCGGTTTATTATCTAAGCAAAGTACTATCCAGCTCAAAGCAAAACTACCCACACTACCGGAAGATGTGCTATGGAGTATACTTCGCCGCCAAGAAACTGAAGCCCTACTTTCAAGAGCATCCCATCACGGGCGTGTGCACCGCCCCGCTTGCCGAGATCATAGGCAGCCGGGATGCATCCGGCCGGGTGGCTAAATGGGCCATTGCACTTGCACCTTACACAATCTTCTATCAGCCCCGCACCGCCATCAAGTCCCAAGCGTTGGCCGACTTCCTCATCGACTGGGTCGAGACCCAGTACCTACCGCCGGCTCCTGACTCTACTCATTGGCGGATGCACTTCGACGGGTCCAAGATGCGCACCGGCTTGGGAGCCGGCATCGTCCTCACCTCTCCCAAAGGCGACAAGCTCAGATACACGCTGCAAATCCGCTTCGCCGCCTCCAACAACGTGGCTGAGTACGAGGCGCTCATACACGGGCTCCGGCTAGCCAAAGAGCTCGGCATACGCCGGATCCTGTGTTATGGCGACTCGGACTTGGTGGTCCAGCAGTCATCTGGCGACTGGGACGCCAAGGATGCAAACATGGCGAGCTATCGATTCCTCGTCCAGCAGATCAGTGGGTACTTCGAAGGGTGCGAGTTCCTTCACGTACCACGGGCCGAAAACGACCAAGCAGACGCCCTGGCATGGATCGGCTCCACCCGACAGGCTATACCAACCGGTGTCTCTCTCCAGCGCCTCCTCAAACCATCTATCAAGCCGTCTCCAGAGTCGGACTCTATCTTTGTACCGCCCGCCCCTGATGCAGCCGGATCCGACTGGAGGAACCCAGCAGGCGGCTCGAGGACTTCGACAAGCAACCCGGGGACTGCCGTAGTCGCACTCGGCTCGAGGACTTTAGAACCTGGCCCGGGGACTGCAGCAGTCGGCTCGGGGACTGCAGCGACACAAGAAGCGGTGGCCGACTCCAACTCTCCACCACCCAACCCACCCACCCGAGTCACAGTGGCCGTACAAACAGTAGAAGAAGTCACAGCTCCATCATGGGCCCAGCCCATCCTCAACTTCCTAGTCAACAGAGAGCTGCTGACTGATGAGATCTCGGCAAGACTAGTGCAACGCCGAGCCGGAGCATATGCAATAATAAACAGAGAACTTGTCAGGCGCAGCGTCACTGGAGTCTTCCCGCGCTGCGTCGAGCCAGAGAAAGGGGTAGCAATCCTCAAGGATATCCACCAAGGCGAATGCGGCCACCACGCAGCCTCAGGATCACTTGTGGCCAAAGCTTTCCGCCATGGTTTCTTCTGGCCGACTGCTTTGGAAGATGCCAAAGAGATAGTCAAATGCTGCAAAGGACGCCAAGTCTTCAGTTCCAAGCAACACCTGCCGGCTTCTGCCCTCAAGACCATCCCCCTCACCTGGCCCTTTGCCATCTGGGGGCTGGACATGGTGGGCCCATTCAAGACAGCCCGCGGCGGCTTGACACATCTGCTTGTCGCCATGGACAAATTTACCAAGTGGATCGAAGCGAAGCCGATCAAGAAGCTGAACGGGCCGACTGCCGTGACATTCATTGCCGACATCACTACTCGGTATGGCGTGCCGCACAGCATCATCACCGACAACGGCACAAACTTTGCCAAAGGAGCACTGGCACGTTTCTGCGCGACACAGGGCATCCGACTGGACTTAGCGTCCGTTGCCCACCCGCAGTCAAACGGCCAGGTCGAGCGAGCAAATGGACTCATCCTCTCCGGCATCAAGCCCTGACTGGTCGTACCACTGGAGCGATCGGCCGGCTACTGGCTCGATGAGCTGCCGGCTGTCCTATGGAGTCTGCGTACAACCCCAAACAAGTCAACCGGCTTCACTCCGTTCTTCCTTGTATATGGTGCCGAGGCTGTCATCCCAACTGACATCGAGTTCGACTCGCCTCGGGTCACCATGTACACGGAGGCGGAGGCCAAGGAAGCGCGAGAAGACGGTGTCGACCTGCTAGAAGAAGGCCGGCTGTTAGCACTCAGCCGGTCCGCCATCTACCAGCAGGGTTTGCGCCGTTACCACAACCGAAAGGTCAAGCCAAGATCTTTCCAAGAGGGCGACCTTGTGCTTCGGCTGATCCAGCGAACAGCCGACCAGCACAAGCTCTCGGCCCCTTGGGAAGGCCCTTTCGTCATCAGCAAGGCACTAGGCAACGACTCCTACTACCTGATCGACGCACAAAAACCAAGAGCACGCAAGAGGGATGATTCCGGCAAGGAGTCGGAGCGACCATGGAACGCAAACCTCCTGAGAAGATTTTATAGTTGAAAGCAGTATGTACCATGCTACCGTTTTTATTAAATATGAGACAAACGGGCCCCCCCGAGGAGCACTCGGGGCCTGCCCTCCTTTATCTATGAATGACGAGCGTCATACTCATGAATGTATTATTACATTTGATTTTCTGTCTGGCACCGGGTTTGACTAGTCGGCCCGGGGACTGGCCGCCTTCAGTTATATTAAAAGTTCTACCTAAAGTCAGACAAGTAGTGTGCCGGCACCCGAGCCCTCTCTTGTTGAAAGTCGCAGCTCGAAGAACCGACTGTCCGACTGGCAAGAGCCAAAGGCAGAAAGGATGCCCACACGAAAAACGGCTAAGGACTAACGAACTTATATAATGCAAAGACGGCCTCCAACCACGCCTGCCGGCTGTCAAAACAGCCGGCTGGCCGGCCTCCCAATCACTTCACTATAATCCAACAAAGCTAGAGTACTTGCCCTCCCAAGCACTTCCCCAGCCACAGATTGCAGAGCAGCTATCCGGCTGGGAAGGCGGCAACCAAGGGAGGGCGGCAAAGGAAACAACTGAAGGATGAAAAGCAAAGAACAAGGGAAAGCCAAACGCATGCATAATTATATTTACACATAAGGCCCCAAACAGGCCGGCAGTCAATATAGATTCGAATACACTCCAGTGGGTGGAATTGTGCAAACTTAACAAAACACTGTTCCAAGAATGGTGAAACAGGAAAGTAGAGGCAGCAGACTAGACTAAGGGCGCAGCAGGGGAGCCGGGCTGGTCGGGGGAGACGGCGCCGCCGGCTGGAGGAGTGGCCGGTTGGCGGGTCTCAGCTTGATCATCGCAGGCTACAGGCGGCGCACCCACGCGTGCCTTGTTGCTAGAGGCACGGTCAAGCTGAGGCTGACCGGCCGCTCCACCATCTGGCGCGGCATCTTCATCCTCCTCCTCCTCCTCCTCACCCTCGTCGCTGGAGTTGATCTCCTCCGCCGAGTCCTCGCCGTCTGCCGGGTTCAGCCCGAACCACTCCTCCGGCTGGGCAACGCCGTTGTCGTCCACCTCAGGAGCGAAGGCGCTGGTGTCGGTGTAATCGGCAATCGCCGAAGCCCGCTGGATGATAGCCGGCCGCGCCGGCTCCAGCTCTGTGTCGGCCTCCTGCCGCCAGGTGGCCAGCTGGTCCAGACTCAGCTCGGGATACCAGGCCTTGGCGAACTCCAGCGCCCGCCTGGCGCCGGACCGAGCCGCAGAAGCCTTCCAGGCCTCAAAGCGGTCGACCGCCACCTCCAGCCAGTCGGCAGTCCGACTGGGGGTGCGGGGAATCACCTCACCAGGCCAGAGAGGGGCCAACACCTGCGCCCCAACACGCTGAAGCCGGCGGAGCATGCGATGAGCCGGCTGGAGGCGGGCCTGAATCGCCAAGAGCTGCTCCTCCAACGACTGGCGAGCGTTTGGCGCGATCTCAGCGCCAGCCTGCCTTCGTACCTCGCGGTGGGCCTCGACGACCTGGTTGGCAGCGGTAGAGTAGCCAGAGAAGTACTCTGCGCAAGGAAGAAAGAGAAAGAAGAGAAAAATACCAAGTCAGAAAATGAGCTAAACGGCAAGCGGCAAGCAAGGATGAAGAAGAAGGCGGCCTACCATCAACCAAGTCTTCGATCTGGCCATAGCCGTCTGCTTCGCTTCGGCCCAGCTGGCCGCCTCTGTCTCATACTCGGCTTGGAGGGCGGCCTCGATGTCCTGCACCGCCTTCAGGGCCGCCTTGTGGCTCGTCTCCTGGTCGGCCAACCTCTTGGCTAGGCGGTCACGCTCCTGTGCCAAGGCGTTAAACTCGGCCTCCTTAGCACGGAGGGCGGCCTGAGCCCCGCCCAGCTGTTCCCTCAGACTGGCGTTGGCCGCTGCAGGGATGGCAGAAAAGAAAGAAGCAATAAGGAAGAAGTCGTCAAGGAAGATCCGACCCGACTGCTCAGCAGTCGGCCCGAATCTCGGGGACTACACCCAGTGGGTGTGCTGACGCGCCCCCACGTGATATAAAAGACGAAGCACTTACCCCAGCTCTCAAACAGATCAGCATTCTTTTGGGTCAGCTCCCAAGCCTGGGAGTTGAAGGCAGCTGCGCGGAGGTTGTGGTAGTCCTGCAAGTCAGACAGAGGAGCGAATAAGAACAAGATAGCAAAACAAAGCCCGCTAAGAAGTTCCAAGCCGCCTGCTCAGCAGCCGACTCGGAACTCGGGGACTACACCCAGTGGGTGCGCTGACGCGCCCCCACGGAAGAAACCAAGATCAAAAAAGCAAAAATAAGAAGACTAACCCGAATGGCCGCCCGCGTCGCAAGGAACTCGTCATTATATTTCCTCAGCGCCGCAGCCTGGGCCTAAAGCCGGTTCCGGACGTCCTACGCTGCCACGTTCACCACAGCCGTCCCTCCACCCGGCGTCCACCCCGAGCTGGCGCTGGCCGCCTCCATGTCCTGGGCCGACGAGCTGGAGCCCGCGGCCTTCTGCGGCTCCGATGCGGCCTTCCCCGTGCGCTGGCGCGATGGCGACTGGACCAATAGATCCGTCCTCGCGGCCGGCTCGCCCCCGGCCGATTGCGCAAGCGGCAAGTTAGGCCGGCCGCCTTGGGTCGCCCCAGCCGGCGGGGCCGGTGCCGCCTCCCTCTCTGGGACGACGACGTCGTCCTCCCTCTCCAATCCCGGCTGGTCGCCACCGGCTTCCTCTGGCGGGGGCTCTGGGGCCTCAGGCGCCACAACGCGCAGAGGGGTGACGAGCAAGGCCCCCTCCGCCATCGCCGCGGCCGCAGCCTCCGCTTGGGCCTTGGCCGCTCCGTCGGCGTGCGCCTTCGCCGCCTCCTCCTCCTGTGCCACCTTGGTGGCAGCCACCCTCAACTCCTCCGCCTCCCGCTCCTCCCGCGCCTCCCGCATGTTTCGCTCCGTCGCCGCCTGAAGCTCGGCACGGGGGTCCACGCGGCGGGTGGTGCTCCCGGATCCTCCCGGCGATCCAACGACGGAGGCGGCAGCAACCGGCTCGAGCGACAGCGGAGCCCTGATCTTTTGAGAAAGGACAAGGATTCAGAAATCACCAATGAAAAGAAGAAAGAATGTACAAAGGAGTATACGCTTACGCCGACACCATCTGCGGCTGCTTCACCACCTTGCGGAAGCGGCCCGCCTTGCGGCCGCCTCATCCCGCCTGGTCGCCGCCGCCCCGCCATTGGGCTTCTTCGGCCGACTACCGAACAAGCCCGACGCGGCACGATGCTTCTGCCCGCCGCCCCGAGCAGGCGGCGCGGCGGAGGAACCCGCGCCGTGGCCGGACGCCGACTGGCGGCGTGGGACAATTTCCGCCTCGTCGTCATCCGGTTCGAAGCTGGCTCCAAGCCCGGAGCCGCCTGCCTCGCCGCCACCCGCCTCGGTGTTGTCATCCATGGCGGCCGCCCCCAAGTCGTGGTCCTCCAGGTCGTGCTCCGCCCGGTCGGGGAGGAATCGGCGCTCCGCCTCCGACCCGGCTGCAGGTCGAAGGAGAGGGCTCTGCCTAGACGTGCCGACTAGTCAGAGTCGGCCAAAAGGAACTCGGCGACAAAACTAAGAGAAGAAAGGGAAAAAGAGAACATACCGTGGGCGGCGGATGTGCCCGGGAATATGGCTCCTTGCCAAACCGCCATTCTGCGGAGAGCTTGCAGTTTGCAAGGTAATTCACCATATGGGCCACCTCGTCGTGCGGCATGTCCTTGGTACACATCCGACTCGGATCGAGCTGGCCGCTCATCTGACAGATCAGGTGAGGGCAGCTCTGAAGCGAAAGCACCCGGGGCGCGACGAAGGCGGCCAGCAAGTCGGATCCAGTCAGGCTCTCCAACTGGATCATCACCTGCAGTCGGGCGACGGCCGCTGCTCCAGCCTGCGACAGCGTCACGGCCCGATAGGACCACTGGGGCCGCCTCCCAGCCGACGGGCCGGCTACATAAGCCGGCAAGTTGACGTAGTCGCCTTGCGGGGCGACGTTCTTCACGTAGAAATATGACTTCTGCCAGAGCTTCACCGACTGGATTAACGTGATGACGGGGAAGGGGTTGTCGGCCGCCGGCCTCCGCATCGCAATGAAGGCGCCACTCTGGGCCGGCACGCCCTGCATACGGGTGCCCAGCTTGGATTGAAAGAACTCCCCCCAGAGCTCGAGGGTGGGGAGAACGCCAAGATAGCCTTCGCACAAGGTGACGAAGGCGGACAGCAGCACCACCGTGTTCGGGGTGAGGTGGTGCGGCTGGAGTTGATAGAATTCAAGATAGGAGTGGAAGAAAGCGCTCGCCGGCAGGCCGATGCCGCGCAGGAAATGCGAGCGGAAGACCACCCGCTCGCCTTCCTCCGGCTCCGGCGTGATCTCCTTCGCATGCGCGAGACGGACCCGCACCTGGTCCGCGCCGAGCAACCGCCGCGTCTTGCGGAGGAACTCGATGTGGTCCATATGGATGTTGGAGCCGTCCCAGTCCCCGCCGTACTGCATAGCGGCGTGAGGCTGGCAAGAATGAGTGCGGCGGCGGAGAAAAGAATGGTGGGACGACGCGGCGGCGAGGCGCTGCTGTGAGGGAAAGCAGGAGGAAGAAGATGGCGGAGAGGAGAGGAGCGTGCGAGCGTCTGCCGCTTCCCCTCCTCCCCCTACTTATAGCCTCGTGCGGCGAAGCCGAGGAGGCGAGGCGTGGGGAGGAACGTGGGATTAACTGCGCCCACTCCCCCATGTCCCGCGATTATTGCGCCCTAACGGCATGCGGAAACCGCCGCTGGAAGACGTGTGGACGGCTTTGGGCCGCAAAGAATCCGCGCCTGGGCCTGGGCGTAGGAGTGGTGGGCCCTCGACCTGCGGCGACGTCTTGTCGCGCGCGTGGGTTGGCAGGCTCTTTTCAGCCAAGGGACGCCACGTGGTTCGCAGGCGGCGAGCGGCCGGCCCGCAGCTCGGCGCACGCGCCAATAGACTCCCGCCTTCCGACTTCAAAATTTTCGCCAAGACGGCGCGCCCAACCGAAGCCGGCCCGCAGCTGCTGGCTCGTCAAGATGAGAAGCTGACCGAGCTTCTCGACCTCCTCTCAGCCTCGAAGCCCAACCAGCTTCGGGGACTACTGTCGGAGTAAATGGCCACGGGTAGCCTAACCGACTCCCCCTGGCTCTTTGAAAAATTATCAAGCCATTCAAGCCTTCAAGCATACAAAGCATAGGGCCGCCTTCCCCCGACCGGCTGTCCCCAGGGCCGACTCCCAGAAGGCGACCCAGCCTCAGAAACCTCCCCCAAGAAAGATACGAGATAGCCGACTCCAGGGAGCCGGCCCCAAGAGGACCGACTCTCAGAAGCCGGCCATGAAGAAAGCCGACTCCCAGAAGCCGGCCAAGACTGCACCCACTAAGACTGTGCCCACATAACGGCGATAGGATGGGGCGTGGCCGCAGTACAGCCCACTACCCCCGAATCCCGGAACAGGCATGGCCACAGGGCGCCATACGGGCCAGCCATCCCCCGTCCGGCGCGGCACTATAGCCGTGTTGACCTTGACGTCACCCACGACAGGCGCCAGTACGGCCCGTAGGCGGCAGGCCCCTTTTGCCAGAGAGACACCCGAAGGCGGCCTGGTCTCCTCTAGTCGGCCAGGGGTGTGGCCGGTTCCCAATAGCTGGCTACCTCCCTCCCTCGAAACATGTGCCTCATTAAGGAGACAAGACAAGGTAAAGCTACAGTGGGAGCCCGCTAGGCGGCGACACTGTAGCCACGCTTACCTCAACAAAGCTCTCGTCATCAGAGGCGAGGCGACAATAACCAGCCACCGACAAAGCCCCCAAGCGGTGGGGCCGGCCTGTCGGCGGGCCCCAATGACCAGCGGAGAAGCCGGCGAGCACGGACGCTGACGGCTCGGACCCGTGCCCAGCCGGATTACCATTGTACCCTTGGGCGTAGGCCTATATAAACCCCCCGAGACACCCATGCAAAGGGTTGATCTGATAGAGTTTCACACACCACATAGAGAGAAAAGGAGAGCTAGCCTTGCCCTTCTTCTTCCTCTAGCCAGACAGCTCAAGGAGCACTTGTAGCTACTTGTATTGATCTAGTGATCATGCGGAGACCCCGCAGAGCAGGAGTAGGGGTGTTATCTCCACGGAGAGCCCCGAACCTGGGTAAGATCCGCTGGCGTGCATGTCTTCGCCTCATCCCGTTTCCAGGCACCGGCGACGTCTTACTGGCTCCCACAATGATAAGCCACCCGTTGGCATATGTCGCACCTACCACCCGACATGCCCACACAACGTTACAATTGCCTGTTTGTCTGTTCTCAGTTGTTTTGTGATATGAATGATGTCATACTATTCTTACTGTATTATAAACTTCATCTCTTTATCCTTAGCCCTCAATACAATGTGAAGAAATAGACAATACATTAGCGATGGTACATGGTCATATGTTTGGAACCTGGTTTTATTATGTACTTTGCAATAAAATACAACTAATATTTTACATGGGTTCACCAGAATAAGTTCTGTATATAGACCAAAGCTATTTTGTTTGGTTTTGCTGCCTCCTTAATATCTTTTGCTCGGGTACTACTAATGTAAAACCTCAACTTTTCAGCGAGCTATGGAAAAAATGGTGGAACCGCCACCTTCTGAAGGTGGCGAGGCAACTATAATCGCAATGTCAGCTCTTGCTGCAGTGGGTCAGTACCTGTCCACTAACAGTGCCAAAAGCATGTTCCTGCATAATACTGGGTTGGTTGTTAAGGCAATATCGTCCAAACTGCCTCATGATCAAGATATGCAAGCTCAAAGCAATGTTGTATCTGCGCTCCAGACACAAGTCCATTCCCTAACAGAGACCCTTTGTGAAACAAGGAGAAACATTGCTCAATGTCGTCAAGATATGCATGGTTTTGAAACCAGACTATCAGACATTTGCTATGTTGTTCAGGAGCCTAGGGGAAATGAAGGCGAGGGTTATGGTGCTCCATCGGACAATACAGCATGAAAACGTAACAGTCAGGTTAAATGAACTGAGCTTCTGAACTTCTGGTGGTGCATTTATCTGCTAGACTGTTAAGTTTTATGCCAACCTTCCTTTTGTTATATAGTTGTAATTTGTTTTGGTGCGATACAAAATTTATTCTTAACGTGCAGCCACCGGCTGAAGAAAACAGCAAGCCATTTTTGTATAGTGTAGGCTGTTCCCTATATTTGCACTGGTGGTGATCTTTGATGCCGAGTGGATGTAATCTGTGCAATCGCCTTAATAGCCTAGCGTTAGTTTCGGCCTTATTTATTTCCTAGTCTTCTTTTTCCCTGGTTTGCTAGTGGCCGCAACTACCATGGGCCATATACGGGTCGTAGGATCCATGGGTCTCCTACGGGCCGTCGATAAATGGGCATGTAATCGGTGGGCCTCGGGCCGTCAGATAAATGGGTCTACATGGGCCGTAATCGGGCGTAATTGGTATCGGCCCAGCACGGTAACAGGCCGTTAACAGGCCGTAGGACAGCAAAGGCTTAATTCTATCACAGGCATAACGGGTCATTAATGGGCCAGAATATAGGACGGGCTGGAAACGGCGCAACGGGTTAACAGGCCAGAAACGGGCCGACTCTTATCATGGGCCGAATTTGGCCCATTAGGGTAACAGGCCAGTAACGGGCTGACTCTTGCCATGGGCCGAATTTGGCCCATTAGGGGAACAGGCCAGTAACGGGCCGACTCTTGCCATGGGCCGAATTTGGCCCATTAGGGGAACAGGCCAGTAACGGGCCGGAAGTAATCGAGGGCCGAAAAGGAGCCCAAGAACATATGGGCTGTCAATAGGCCGAAAGCTAACACGGGCTGGAAACGGCCCATGTAAATCACGGGCCGTTAACGGGTATAAAAAATTACTGTTCATTATGGGCTAGAGTCACCGTGGGCCTGTAAAGGGCCGAAAAAAACGAAGGCCTCATATGGGCCGAAAGACGTCGTGGGCCATACATGGGCCAAAAGTGAATGGGTTGGTGTTATATTCGACGGCCCACATGACGTTGTTGGGCCGATTTCTTTAGGGCCTAACGGGCCGTAAAATGGGCTATTTGCGAAGAGACCGTTAACAGGCTTTTCATGGGCCAGCCCGTTAACTTTTGACCAAGTCAAACGGGTCGGCTTTGTAAGCTAAATGGGCCAGTGGTGGGCCATGGCACGTGTCGACATATCATAGGCGCCTATCTAACCCACTGACGAGCTGACACGTGTTTCGTCCGGCCAATAAGAATTTTACACATGGAAATTTCCTGTTGGTCGGGGCTGTTAACGGGTTATCGGATCCAAAACCCGACCCGATAGCTTAACGGCGTTCCGTTATGGTGGATGCCACGTGTCGGTCACCCTTGACGAAAGCACTTCTGTGACGCGCGATTTATCGTCATGGAAGTGGACACTTCCGTGATGATAATTTCGGTAATGTCATGGAAAACTTCTATGACAGCACAGGTATGACTATCTTGATTCTGTCACAAAATCGTCATGGATGTACATGCATGACAAAAAATGCGACCTACTGTGACAAACACGTATCATCACGGAACTGTATTTTTTTGTAGTGATTGCTTCCTCATAGTTCGTAGGTTCGTCATGGTCTAGTAACATGACTTCCAGAACAGGATTACCGTACCACTCTGGTGCGCAACGTGCTCTGGTTGACCTACGAGGTTTGGTAGTAACTTGATCTGAAGTTTCATAATCCTCATCATTAGCTTCCTCACTAATTGGTGTAGGCATCACTGGAACTGATTTCTGTGATGAACTACTTTCCAACTCGGGAGAAGGTACAATTACCTCATCAAGTTCTACTTTCCTCCCACTCACTTCTTTTGAGAGAAACTCCTTCTCTAGAAAGGATCCATTCTAAGCAAGGAATATCTTGCCTTCGGATCTGTGATAGAAGGTGTACCCAACAGTTTCCTTTGGGTATCCTATGAAGACGCATTTCTCCGATTTGGGTTCAAGCTTATCAAGTTGGAACTTTTTCACATAACCATTGCAATCCCAAACTTTAAAAAATGACAGCTTAGGTTTCTTGCCAAACCACAGTTCATATGGTGTCATCTCAACGGATTTAGATGGTGCCCTATTTAACGTGAATGCAGCCGTCTCTAAAGCATAACCACGAAACGATAGTGGTAAATCGTTAAGAGACATCATAGATCTCACCATATCTAATAAAGTATGGTTACAACGTTCGGACACACAAATACGCTGTGGTGTTCCAGGCGGCGTGAGTTGAGAAACTATTCCACATTGTTTCAATTGAAGACCAAACTCGTAACTCAAATATTCGCCTCCGCGATCAGATCGTAGAAACTTTATTTTCTTGTTACGATGATTTTCCACTTCACTCTGAAATTCTTTGAACTTTTCAAATGTTTCAGACTTATGTTTCATTAAGTAGATATAACCATATTTGCTCAAATCATCTGTGAAGTTCAGAAAATAACGATACCCGCTGCGAGCCTCAACACTCATCGGTCCGCATGTCAGTATGTATTATTTCCAATAAGTCAGTGACTCGCTCCATTCTTTCGGAGAACGGAGTCTTAGTCATCTTGCCCATGAGGCATGGTTCGCAAGCATCAAGTGATTCATAATCAAGTGATTCCAAAAGCCCATCAGCATGGAGTTTCTTCATGCGCTTTACACCAATATGACCCAAACGGCAGTGCCACTAATAAGTTGCACTATCATTATTAACTTTGCCTATTTTGGCTCCAATATTATGAATATGTGTATCACTATGATCGAGATTCAACAAAAATAGAACACTCATCAAGGGTGCATGACCAAAAAAGATATTACTCATATAATTAGAACAACCATTATTCTCTGATTTAAATGAATAACCGTCTCACGTCAAACAAGATCCAGATATAATGTTCATGCTCAACGCTAGCATCAAATAACAATTATTTAGGTATAAAACTAATCCCGAAGGTAGATGTAGAGGTAGCGTGCCGACCGCGATCACATCAATCTTGGAACCATTTCCGACACGCATCGTCACCTCGTCCTTAGCCAATCTTCGTTTAATCCGTAGCCCCTGTTTTGAGTTGCAAATATGAGCAACAGAACCAGTATAAAATACCCAGGTGCTACTACGAGCATTAGTAAGGTACACATCAATAACATGTATATCAAATATACCTTTCACTTTGACATCCTTCTTATCCGCCAAATACTTGGGGCAGTTCCGCTTCCAGTAACCAGTCCCTTTGTAGTAGAAGCACTCGAATTCAGGCTTAGGTCCACACTTGGGCTTCTTCCCGGGAGTAGAAACTTGCTTGCTATTCTTCTTAAAGTTCCCCTTCTTCCCTTTGCCCTTTTTCTTGAAACTAGTGGTCTTGTTAACCATCAACACTTGATGCTCCATCTTGATTTCCACCTCCGCGGCCTTAAGCATTGCGAATAGCTCAGGAATTGTCTTTTCCATCCCTTGCATATTATAGTTCATCACGAAGCCTTTATAGCTTGGTGGCAGTGATTGAAGAACTCTGTCAATGACACTATCATCAGGAAGATTAACTCCCAGCTGAGTCAAGTGGTTATGGTACCCAGACATTCTGAGTATGTGTTCACTGACAGAACTATTCTCCTCCATTTTGCAGCTATAGAACTTGTTGGAGACTTCATATCTCTCAACTCGGGCATTTGCTTGAAATATTAACTTCAACTCTTGGAACATCTCATATGCTCCATGACGTTCAAAAAGTCTTTGAAGTCCCCATTCTAAGCCTTAAGGCATGGCACACTGAACTATCGAGTAGTCATCAGATTTAGCTTGCCAGACGTTCATAACGTCCGGAGTTGCTCCTGCAGCAGGCCTTGCACCTAGTGGTTCTTCCAGGACGTAATTCTTCTGTGCAGCAATGAGGATAATCCTCAAGTTATGAACCCAGTCCGTGTAGTTGCTACCATCAGCTTTCAACTTAGCTTTCTCTAGGAACGCATTAAAATTCAAGGGAACGGTAGCACGGGCCATTGATCTACAACAACATAGATATGCAAAAACTATCAGGACTAAGTTCATGATAAATTAAAGTTCAATTAATCATATTACTTAAGAACTCCCACTTAGATAGACATCCCTCTAGTCATCTAAATGATCACGTGATCCATATCAACTAAACCATGTCCAATCATCACGTGAGATGGAGTAGTTTTCAATGATGAACACCTCTATGTTGATCATATCTACTATATGATTCACGTTCGACCTTTCGGTCTCAGTGTTCCGAGGCCATATCTGTATACGCTAGGCTCGTCAAGTTTGACCTGAGTATTCTGCATGTGCAAAACTGTCTTACACCCGTTGTATGTGAACGTAGAGCTTATTACACCCGATCATCACGTGGTGTCTCGGCATGACAAACTGTAGCAACGGTGCATACTTAGGGAGAACACTTATACCTTGAAATTTAGTGAGGGATCATCTTATAATTCTACCGCTGTACTAAACAAAATAAGATGCATAAAAGATAAACATCACATGCAATCAAAATATGTGACATGATATGGCCATCATCATCTTGTGCCTTTGATCTCCATCTCCAAAGCACCATCATGATCTCCATCATCACTGGCTTGACACCTTGATCTCCATCGCAGCGTCGTTGTCGTCTCGCCAACTATTGCTTCTACAACTATCACTACCGCATAGTGATAAAGTAAACCAATTACATGGTGATTGCATTTCATACAATAAAGCGACAACCATAAGGCTCCTGCCAGTTGCCGATAACTTTTACTAAACATGATCATCTCATACAATAACTTATATCACATGATGTCTTGACCATATCACATCACAACATGCCCTGCAAAAACAAGTTAGACGTCCTCTACTTTGTTGTTGCAAGTTTTACATGGCTGCTACGTGCTTCTAGCAAGAACCGTTCTTACCTGTGCATCAAAACCACAACGATTTTTCGTTAAGTGTGCTATTTTAACCTTCAACAAGGACCGGCCGTAGTCAAATTCGATTCAACTAAAGTTGGAGAAACAGATACCCGCCAGCCACCTTTATGCAAAACAAGTTGCATGTCTGTCGGTGGAACCGGTCTCATGAACGTGGTCATGTAAGGTTGGTCCGGGCCGCTTCATCCAACAATACTGCCGAATCAAAATAAGACGTTGGTGGTAAGCAGTATGACTATTATCGCCCACAACTCTTTGTGTTCTACACGTGCATATCATCTGCGCATAGACCTGGCTCGGATGCCACTGTTGGGGAACGCAACATGCAATTTCAAAAAAATTCCTACGATCACGCAAGATCTATCTAGGAGATGCATAGCAACGAGAGGGGGAGAGTGTGTCCACGTACCCTCGTAGACCGAAAGCGGAAGCGTTAGGTTAACGCGGTTGATGTAGTCGAACATCTTCACGATCCAACCGATCTAGTACCGAACGTATGACACCTCCGAGTTCAGCACACGTTCAGCTCGATGACGTCCCTCGAACTCTTGATCCAGCAGAGGGTCGAGGGAGAGTTTCGTCAACACGACGGCATGGTGAAGGTGATGGTGATGTGATCCGCGTAGGGCTTCGCCTAAGCACTACGACGCTATGACCGGAGGAGTACTGTGGAGGGGGGCACCGCACACGGCTAAGAGAATAACTGTTGTGCTTTGGGGTGCCCCCCTGCCCCCGTATATAAAGGAGGGGAGGAGGAGGTCAGCCACCAAGGGGTGCGCCAAGGGGGGAGTCCTACTAGGACTCCTCTCCTAGTAGGATTCGCCCCTTTTTTCCTTTCTCATGGAGGGGAAAGAGGGAAGGGAGAGGGAAGAGGAGAAGGAAAGGGGGTGCGCCCCCTCCCCTAGTCCATTTCGGACTCCCTGTGGGAGGGGGGGGCGGCCACCCCTTGTGGGGTGCCTCCCCTCTCCCCTATGGCCCATGAAGGCCCATTACTTCCCCGGGTGGTTTCGGTAACCCCTCGGTTCTCCGATAAATATTCGAAACATCCCGAAACCATTCCGGTGTCCGAATACCTTCTTACAATATATCAATCTTTACCTCTCGACCATTTCGAGACTCCTCATCATGTCCGTGATCTCATCCGGGACTCCGAACAATCTTCGGTCACCAAAACACATAACTCATAATACAAATCGTCATCGAACGTTCAGCGTGCGGACCCTACGGGTTCGAGAACTATGTAGACATGATCGAGACACATCTCCGATCAATAACCAATAGCGGAACCTGGGTGCTCATATTGGTTCCTACATATTCTATGAAGATCTTTATCGGTCAAACCGTAATGACAACATACGCCATTCCCTTTGTCATCGGTATGTTACTTGCCTGAGATTCGATCAGCGGTATCCTCGTACCTAGTTCAATCTCATTACCGGCAAGTCTCTTTACTCGTTCCGTAATGCATCATCCCGTAACTAACTCATTAGTCACATTGCTTTCAAGGCTTATAGTGATGTGCATTACCGAGAGGGCCTAGAGATACCTCTCCGATACTCGGAGTGACAAATCCTAATCGATCTATGCCAACCCAACAAACACCTTCGGAGACACCTGTAGAGCATATTTATAATCACCCAATTACGTTGTGACGTTTGATAGCACACAAGGTGTTCTTCCAGTCTTCGGGAGTTGCATAATCTCATAGTGAGAGGAATATGTATAAGTCATGAAAAAAGCAATAGCAATAAAACTTAACGATCATTGTGCTAAGCTAACGGATGGGTCTTGTCCATCACATCATTCTCTAATGATGTGATCCCGTTCATCAAATGACAACACATGTCTATGGTCAAGAAACTTAACCATCTTTGATTAACGAGCTAGTCAGGTAGAGGCATACTAGGGACACTCTGTTTTGTCTATGTATTCACACATGTACTAAGTTTCCAGTTAATACCATTCTAGCATGAATAATAAACATTTATCATGGTATAAGGAAATATAAGTAACAACTTTATTATTGCCTCTAGGACATATTTCCTTCAATTTATGTTCATGGTGTTCATATCCTACTCATGCTAGTGTCCAATGTTACTTACGCATAATGCATGTTAATGACCGTTGTTGCTCTCTAGCTGGCCGCTTCCCAACCTATTGCTAGCCTTCGCCTGTACTAAGTGGGAATTCTGCTTGTACATCCAAAATTTGAAACCCAAGTTATTCCAGATGAGTCCACCATACCTACCTATATGCGGTATTACCCTGTCGTCCTAAGTAAATTTGCATGTGCCATCTCTAAAAACTTCAAATAAATATCATTTTTGTGTGCCTGGATTGTTCATGGAACGACAGGAGGTAGTTGGTATCTTCCATGCTAAGCGGGTTATTCTCAGGTTGAGTGTTTATTCACTCGCCACTGCACGAGAAAGGAGCGGTAATAGGGATTCCCAGTCCCAAACTGCAAACAGAAAAGTGTTTACAAATAATCAAACAAAAACTCCTACGGAGTCATAATATTTACTTTATCGCTTGGGAACTGCTACTAATGTGTTTAGCATGGAAGATATTGATAACTGATGGTCGCAAAGTAAACAAGAAGGTTGCATTTCTCAAAATATCATTACCTCTGTTTTAAAAACTTGAGCTCTGGCACCTCTGCAAATCACTGCTTCCCTCTGCGAAGGGACTATCTATTTACTTTTATGTTGTGTCATCATCTTCTAAAATAAGCGCCAGAACCTGAGAGCACTGTTGTCATGCTTATGCATTGTGTGTAGCTAATGTTGGGTGCATCATGACTGGATCTTTTGTACCATGAATTGCAATGTTTAGTCATTGCTTGACTTTAGAGGTGCTCTGCATTTATGTTTTGCGGTTTCAGAAAGGGCTAGCGAGATACCACTATTGTCATATTATATCATGGTTGTTTTGATAACATGTTGCTGTTTGAGATATCTTACTATTGCTCGCTAGCTGATTATGTCATTGATATGAGTTAATATAATTTTTAAGAGTTATTATCGACATGGTTAGTTATAATGTTGGCTGAAAACATGGGTGCTGTTTAAGCTTATTTATGCAAACAAGGGCAAAAGAGTTCGTAATTTTTTTTTCTTTTTCACTTTCAGTTTATCAACTGAATTGCTTGAGGACAAGCAAAGGTCTAAGCTTGGGGGAGTTGATACGTCTCCAATGTATCTACTTTTCGTAAGAGTTCGTAAAAGTTTTTCTTTTTCACTTTCAGTTTATCAACTGAATTGCTTGAGGACAAGCAAAGGTCTAAGCTTGGGGGAGTTGATACATCTCCAATGTATCTACTTTTCCTAACTGTAGCGATCTGACCTCAGACGGTCAAATGTCTGTGTATAAGTGTCATCCCTGGATCGGTAATGCTGACACACACAGTACTTGAAGGATTTATAACAGAGTAGCAATCACACACTTATTACATCGAATGTCTCAAAAGAGAACTTATTACAATAAATAGGGCTTAAGGCCATCTAAATAAGATAACAGCGGAAGGCTTGGAGGATAAAGTGAGTCCATCAACTCCAATGGCATAGCTGAGTGCACGACAACGACCTAGCGCACCTTACTCTTTGTCTGAAAAGTCTGCAACATGATATGTTGCAGCCCGAAACGGGTCAACACATGGAATATGCTGGCAAGATAACACAGTAGAGCAAATGAACAAGTAAAAGCTATCACTACATGCATATATGGCTGGTGGAGGCTCTATGGTTATAATATTTTGCGAAAATCCAATTTTTCCATACAGCAAAGGAATATATTTTATTTAACTATCATGGTGGTTGAAACATTGAGAAGGTTCCTCCAACTCAATCCCAATTAAAAAAAGTAATTATCAACCCAACAAATTAATTCAGAGTGATGAGATCAAATCAATAATTCAAGTACCAGATACTCAAGATGTCCATAACCGGGGACACGGCTAACCATGATTAGTTTGTACACTCTGCAGAGGTTTGCGCACTTTTCCCCACAAGACTCGATCTCCTCCATTGAACTTATCGCACTGCATGGTGTTTGAGAAACGGATGACCGAGACACAGTCTTTTAGAAGCAATAACTCTAACCCTGGGTAGACAGTACCAACCTACATCCCCTACATCTGCTAGCCTACCACTGGAAGAGGTCATGCAACCTACTCAACTATGCTAGAGCCCATAATAGCTTGTGGCTGCACACGGAAGTTTCCAGCATGAATAATCTTATGATCCCTTTGAGCCTGGGTGGCGAGCCGTAGGATGATCACACAGGTCCTCCGGGATATCCTAGGACAACACTGGATTCTCCAGGTGCCCAAACCAATCCACCCAGATGTGTATTCAAGTTGCCACCTTAAGTTGAACCATTAATTAACAATCTCACATCTGTCATGGTTACACTCAAACCCAATCCACGTCTACTAGCATAGCATGGCAATATAAGCATAGCGTAGAAGTAACTCCCAAGGGTTTGGTAATAAAAGGGCAACAGGTTCTACCTCATCATCTAATTCCAAAAACCCACAAGTTAATCACATCCTAATCATGCAATGTTTGAGGATTGTATCTAATGCATAAAAACTAGGTATGAAAAAAGTATGATCAATGTGTTACTTGCCTTGTTGATGATCCGCAAACCCTAGAGATTCGTAGTAGCACGCTTCGCACTCCGGGAATTCTATCGCAAACAAACAATAGCATACATAAGCACTCAAGAAAAGATCCAAGTAAAAACTCAAATAAGAAGATCGAATCTTAAAAACCACTTGAAAAGATTCAATCTGCAAAAAGAATCAATCGAATCGGAGCTACGGAACTGAAACTATGGTCAAAAGAACTTCGAAATCAAATCTGCTTGAAACCAAATTTTAAATTGTCAAAACCTTGTTCAAGTTATTTAAACGGAAAGAGGGGCTCGAGACGAAGATTTCGGCATTGGTTTCACTAGATTTGGACAAACGGTTGAGAAGTTACGAGGGTTTGAAGATCAGGGGCTAATCTGCGATAAAAATAATCGCGGATAGGTCCCTGGCAGAAAATAAAATAAAAAGAAAAGACTAACGAACGAACGTTCGCTGTCCAAACCTAACCGGCGAACAACGCTCGTTAAAACGAACGATCGGACGAACGTCCGCTAAATAAAATAAACCGACGAGAAAACCGATCTAAGAAAATAAACCGGAAACTAAAAAAACAGGTGGTTAACCGGAAAAAAAAACGACCGGTCAACGGTCAACAGCCGCGGCGGCAGTAGCGGGCGGCGGCTTGCGGCGCGGGCAGCGAGCGGCGCTAGGGTATGGGGCGGCGGGGAGGCTGGGTGGGCTGGGGCGGCCTCGGCCTCGCCTTATAAAGGCCTGGCGCGGCAGTGCCCAGGTCGGGCATGGCCCGTTAGGTCGGTGCGCGTTTTTTTTAAACGGACGGAGGAAAATAAATAAAAGAAATACTAAACGAGGTCCAAAAATCCTGAAATAAATTTTCACAGTCCTCTAATAATATTTTGGACAAAGTGAACTTTTATTTGGGCTAAAATGCAATTAAAAATGCATATTTTTCAAATCCAAATAAAATAGCAATAAAATCCAAATAAAATTATTTATTTGACTTTAACATTTTTCCTCCTATATTTCATTTATTTTGGAGAAGTCATATTATCTCCTCTCATATATTTTAATTAGAAATATTTCGGAGAGAAAAATAATTAAAACCAAAATGATCCTTGTTTCGATAGAAAATTCAAATATGAAAATCGTGAAATCCCCAACTCTCTCCGTGGGTCCTTGAGTTGCTTAGAATTTCAAGGATCGCAAAACAAAATGCAAAAAAAATATGATATGCATGGATGACCTATGTATAACATTCCAAATTGAAAATTTGGGATGTGACAAACCTACCCCCCTTAAGATGAATCTCGTCCTCGAGATTCGGGTTGGCTAGAAAATAGGTGTGGGTGGTCTTTCCGTAGATCATCCTCTTGTTCACAGGTGGCTTCATCCTCGGTATGGTGGCTCCACTGAACTTTGCAAAACTTGATAACCTTGCTGCGTGTAACTCGGCTGGCAAACTCGAGAATCTTGACAGGGTTCTCCTCATAGGTCAGATCACTATCCAACTGAATTGCTTCCAGGGGCACTGTATCTCTCAGAGGAATATCGGCCATCTCAGCATGACACTTCTTTAACTGGGAAACGTGAAACACATCATGAACTCCTGACAGTCCTTCGGGTAACTCCAACTTATAGGCCACTTCTCCCATAACTCCAAAACGTTTAATTCCTTGCAGTGGTGATACACGAAGATATGCTCTGTCTCCGACTTCATAGACTACCTCCTTGCCCTTTGAATCTGCATAACTCTTTTGCCTGGACTGAGCTACCTTCAATCTATCCTGAATCAACTTAACCTTCTCTTCAGACTCTTTAATCAAATCCAGTCCAAACAACTGACGGTCTCCAACTTCATCCCACATCAACGGTGTTCTGCATCTTCTTCCATACAAAGCTTCGAAAGGTGCCATCTTCAAACTGGCCTGGGAGCTATTGTTGTATGAGAACTCTGCGTAGGGCAAGTTGTCATCCCAACTAGATCCATAATCTAGCGCACAAGCTCTCAACATGTCCTCCAGAATCTGATTGACTCTCTCGGTCTGTCCATCTGTCTGCGGATGAAAGGCTGTACTGAACTCTAGCCTGGTACCCAAAGTCTGGTGCAGATGGTGCCAAACTTGGAAGTAAACTGTGTCCCTCTATCTGATACGATGGTCCTCGGAACTCCATGCAGACATACGATCCTGGTCATATATATCTTGGCCAACTTAGCACTTGTATAGGTGGTCTTCACTGGGATAAAGTGAGCCACTTTGGTCAAATGATCCACTACTACCCAGATAGAATCATATCCCGATCGGGTCCTGGGTAATCCAGTGATAAAGTCCTTGCCAAGCTTGTCCCACTTCCATTCGGGTATCGGCATAGGTTGCAGTAGTCCTGCTGGCTTCTGATGTTCTGCCTTCACTCTCTGACATACATCACATGCGGCTACATACTCGGCAATATCCTTCTTCATACCAGTCCACCAGAAACACTCCTTCAAATCTAGATACATCTTGGTGTTCCCGGGGTGTATCGAGTATGGCGAGTCATGAGCTTCCTGAAGTATCAACTTCCTGATCTCTGCATTATTGGGTACATATACACGGTCCTCAAACCACAAGGTGTCGTGATCATCTTCACGAAAACCTTTGGCCTTTCCTTTGCTCATTCTCTCCTTTATTTCGGCAATTTCCTTGTCATCCTTCTGAGCTTATCGAATTTTTCCCAATAATGTTGACTGAACCTCCAATGCTGAAACAAAACCTCTAGGAACTATCTCCAAACGAGGCTCCCTGAGATCTTCTGCTAATTCCTTAGGCAATCCTCTGCTTACGAGGGTATTGGCATAACTCTTCCGGCTCAGAGCGTCTGCTACGACATTGGCCTTGCCTGGATGATAGTGCAACTTCATATCATAATCCTCTATGAGCTCCAACCATCTCCTTTGCCTAAGATTTAGCTCCTTCTGCGTGAAAATGTACTTCAAACTCTTATGATCTGTGTACACATCACAAAGGTTTCCAATAAGAAAATGTCTCCAGGTCTTGAGTTCATGCACTACCGCTGCTAACTCCAAATCATGGGTGGCATAATTCAACTCATGCGGTCAAAGTTTTCGTGAGGCATATGAAACAACTCTCCCGTCCTGCATAAGCACACCTCCAAGTCCTAAGCGAGAAGCGTCGCAATACACTTGGAAATCCTTGCGTATATCCGGCAGAATCAGCACTGGGGCTGTAACCAAACGTTCCTTCAACTCCTGGAAACTTGCCTCACATTCATCAGTTCATTTGAATTTGGTGTCCTTCTTCAACAACTCCGTCATAGGCTTCGCAATCTTGGAAAAATTCTCAATGAATCTCCGATAGTATCCCGCGAGTCCTAGAAAACTGCGGATCTCTCCTACTGAGGTGGGTGCCAACCACTCAGTGACTGACTGAACCTTGGTGGGGTCTACTGCTATACCTTCTCCTGATATAACATGTCCAAGGAATCCAACTTCCTTCAACCAAAACTTACATTTGCTGAACCTGGCATATAACTGATGTCCCCTAAGCATCTCGAAAACTAAACGCAAATGCTCCTTGTGTTCCTCTTCATTCTTCGGTATACCAAGATATCAACAATGAACACCACGACAAACTTATCCAAGAACTCCATGAACACCTTATTCATCATGCTCATAAAATAGGCAGGGGCGTTTGTCAATCCAAATGACATAACCGTATACTCATATAACCTGTACCTCGTGGTGAAAGCTGTCTTAGGTATATCCTGTTCTCGAATCTTCAGCTGGTGGTATCCTGATTGCAGGTCGATCTTTGAAAACACTTTTGCTCCTTACAGTTGGTCAAACAAGTCACTGATCATTGGCATTGGGTACTTGTTCTTGATCGTCACTTCATTCAAGGCACGATAATCAACAAACATTCTCAACGATCCATCCTTCTTCTCAACCAAGAGCACTGGGGCTCCCCAGGGTGACGAACTTCGTCGAATGTAACCTTTCTCCAACAACTCCTTAATCTGCTTCTTGATCTCCTCCAGATCATTTGCGGGCATCCGGTATGGTCTCTTCGATATCGGTCCGATGCCTGGCAATAACTCTATCAAAAACTCAATGTCTTGATCCGGCGGCATGCCTGGTAGCTCCTCTGGAAATACATCTGGGTAATCCTTCACTACAGGCACTTCTTCCTGAACAACTCTGGAGAGAGAATTTACTTGGGTCCTCCTTGGCGCATGCCTGGATACATACTTGATCCTTTTTCCCTCCGGGGTGGTGAGCAGAATTGACCTACTAGCACAGTCAATGTTTCCTCCATACTTTGATAACCAATCCATACCTAGTATCACATCCAATCCTTGTGACTCCAAAATTATTAGATCGGAGGGGAAAACATGGCTACCAATGGTTAAGGGTATCCGATCGCACCATCGGCTAGCCATATACTCTGCACCTGGTGAGCTTACTAACAAGGGTGTCCTAAGGGCTAAGGTGGGTAACTTAAACTTGTCCACAAATCCCCTTGAAATGTATGAATGCGATGCACCAGTATAAAAAATAACGAGAGCGGTGAATGACTTAACCAAAAACTTACCGATAACTGCATCTGGCTGCCCTTCAACCTCCTCCACGTTCACGTGGTTCACTTGTCCCCTGTTGAAAGGGTTGGGCTTCTTCCCAGAGCTTCCATTGCCATTACCATTCTTTGCTTCAGAACATTCAGTGGTGTAATGTCCAGTCTTCCCGCACTTGAAACAAGTAATGTGACTTAGATCCTTCTTGGCGGGCATTGCTGGGTTAGAGCAGTTCTGATTGCTGCCTGCTCCATTCCCATTTCCATTCTTGGGGCCACTGTGGTTATGCGAACTTCCTCCATTGTGGGTATGGCCTCCATGGTTATGGGTAAATCCTCCCGAGTTCGGGGTAAACGAGGCTTCTGCTGGGCTCCTGAATTGTACTTCCCTTGTCCATACTTCCTCTTGCGGCTCTCAATTTGCTGCTGCTTCCCTTCAATCATAAGAGCCCTGTCTACCAACTCCTGATAGTTAGCAAATGTTGCTACCATCAACTGCATGCTCATCTCATCATTCAGCCCTTCTATAAACTTCTCCTGCTTTGCGGCATCGGTGGCCACATCATCCGGGGCATAGCGGGCTAACTTACTGAACTCATTCACGTACTGCCCCACCGTACGGTTTCCTTGGCGCAAGTTGCGAAACTCATGCTTCTTCATGCTCATAGCCCTAGTTGAGACATGTGTAGTGTGAAATGCTTGCTGAAACTGATCCCAAGTGACATTGGCTGTAGGGAAAGTGGTCGTGTAATTCTCCCACCATGCGGCTGCGGGTCCATCCAATTGATGTGCGGCAAAACGCACCTTCTTAGCATCTGTGCAACCTGCAGTGGTCAACTCCCTTCCAATCCTGCGTAGCCAGTCATCAGCAACTATTGGCTCGGTGCTACTGGAAAACACTGGCGGCTGCAACCTCAGAAAACAGGCTAAGTTGTCAAGTGGAGGTGGTGGCGGTGGGTTGTTGTTGTTGTTGCCTTGATTCTGGACTAGTTGTTGTATCAAGGCATTCTACTGCTGGATCAACTGAGTGATCTCCCGTGGAAAGACAAATCCGGTGTCACGTCTCGGAGGCATCTGATGGGTTTAGAGGGAAGAGATTAGAATAGAATGAGGTCTAGTGAGAAAGCACTACCCATATGCACATGAGACAAACACAATCATATCACACCAAATCAATTCAAGCAAGGGCATACAATCAGTCTAGAACTACCATTACAAAAGTGCTCGGACTACTACTATATACATGGGGGAATACTACTAATCATATGGTGGTCATCTAGAAATTTTGATCGGTGGAAGACTCCATGATATCCGCTCCAGCTTCGTCTTCATAATCATCATCACTACTGTCGGGGTCGGAGTCGGTGTCGTCGATGATGATGTAGTCCTCGGGATGGTCGTCATCTCCTCCTGGCGCGGGGTCTCCCATGAATACTCCTAGTTTCCTTGTCAGGTCATCATTCTTCTCCACTAGTATTGCGATTTCCTCCTCGTATCTGTCACGTGTAGACTTGAGTTCCTCTTCTAGCTCCGTGTTCCTGGTCATCGCCTTCTTCAAGTCTATCATGCTCGCGCACATCTGATTCTCCTGTCGACGAATGTGCTGGTTTAGCTCCTGGATAAAGGGTGCAATGGACCTATCCCTCCTGGTGCTGATCATCTCCCATTGCTCATCTCGGTGCCCACATATCTGGTAGATGGTTTCCTTAAGATCCTTGTGATAAACTTCACCGATGCGTCCCATGGCGATGTGGGCTGCCATGCTCTTACCTAGACTCCAGGTTGGTGCATCGAAGGAAAACTCTATGGGCTCAGTAACTGGCGTGAATGTCCTTCCTGGAACTTGAACTTGAATCATCCAATGCTCCTCTTCTGGTAAAGTGGCGGTGTAGGTCCCGGTGAAGCTGGGTATTCCGATGTTCAGGTACCTAGTGACTTCCTTCAAGTGTCGTCCAAATGGTGTGTCTTCATCCGGTCGTGCAAACTTGTTCCTTGAGTCCACCATCCTAAATAGTAGAAAATGGACAGGAGTCAGAGATGAGTAGAGAAGAGTGACCTATGGCTCATCTTAGTGGTCGTGTCCTACATTCAGCGTGTGCTCTGATACCATCTTGTAGCGATCCGACCTCAGACGGTCAAATCTCTGTGTATAAGTGTCATCCCTGGATCGGTAATGCGGACACACACAGTACTTGAAGGATTTATAACAGAGTAGCAATCACACACTTATTACATCGAATGTCTCAAGAGAGAATTTATTACAATAAATAGGGCTTAAGGCCATCTAAATAAGATAACAGCGGAAGGCTTGGAGGATAAAGTTAGTCCATCAACTCCAACGGCATAGCTGAGTGCACGACAACGACCTAGCGCACCTTACTCTTCGTCTGAAAAGTCTGCAACATGATATGTTGCAGCCCGAAACGGGTCAGCACATGGAATATGCTGGCAATATAACACAGTAGAGCAATGAACAGATAAATGCTATCACTACATGCATATATGGCTGGTGGAGGCTCTATGGTTATAATGTTTTGCGAAAAGCCAATTTTTCCCTACAACAAAGGCATATATTTTATTTAACTATCATGGTGGTTGAAACATTGAGAAGGTTCCTCCAACTCAATCCCAATTAAAAAGTAATTATCAACCCAACAAATTAATTTAGAGTGATGAGACCAAATCAATAATTCAAGTACCAGATACTCAAGATGTCCATAACCGGGGACATGGCTAACCATGATTAGTTTGTACACTCTGCAGAGGTTTGCGCACTTTTCCCCACAAGACTCGATCTCCTCCATTGAATTTCTCGCACTACATGGTGTTTGAGAAATGGATGACCGAGACACAGTCTTTTAGAAGCAATAACTCTAACCCTGGGTAGACAGTACCAACCTACATCCCCTACATCTGCTAGCCTACCACTGGAAGAGGTCATGCAACCTACTCAACTATGCTAGAGCCCATAATAGCTTGTGGCTGCACACGGAAGTTTCCAGCATGAATAATCTTATGATCCCTTTGAGCCTGGGTGGCGAGCCGTAGGATGATCACACAGGTCCTCCGGGATATCCTAGGACAACACTGGATTCTCCAGGTGCCCAAACCAATCCACCCAGATGTGTATTCAAGTTGCCACCTTAAGTTGAACCATTAATTAACAATCTCACATCTGTCATGGTTACACTCAAACCCAATCCACGTCTACTAGCATAGCATGGCAATATAAGCATAGCGTAGAAGTAACTCCCAAGGGTTTGGTAATAAAAGGGCAATAGGTTCTACCTCATCATCTAATTCCCAAAACCCACAAGTTAATCACATCCTAATCATGCAATGTTTGAGGATTGTATCTAATGCATAAAAACTGGGTATGAAAAGAGTATGATCAATGTGTTACTTGCCTTACTGATGATCCGCAAACCCTAGAGACTCGTAGTAGCATGCTTCGCACTCCGGGAATTCTATTGCAAACAAACAATAGCATACATAAGCACTCAAGAAAATATGCAAGGAAAAAACTCAAATAATAAGATCAAATCTGAAAATCCACTTGAAAAGATTCGATCTGCAAAAAGAATCAATCGAATCGGAGCTACGAAACTAAAACTACGGTCAAAAGAACTTCGAAATCAAATCTGCTTGAAACCAAATTTTAAATTGTCAAAACCTTGTTCAAGTTGTTTAAACGGAAATAGGGGCTCGAGACAAAGATTTTGGCGTTGGTTTCACTAGATTTGGACAGACGGTTGAGAAGTTATGAGGGTTTGAAGATCAGGGGCTAATCTGCGATAAAAATAATCACGGATAGGTCCCTGGCTGAAAATAAAATAAAAAGAAAAGACTAACGAATGAACGTTCACTGTCTGAACCTAACCGGCGAACAACGCTCGTTAAAACGAACGATCGGACGAACGTCCGCTAAATAAAATAAACCGACGAGAAAACCGATCTAAGAAAATAAACCGAAAACTAAAAAAACAGGGTGGTTAACCGAAAAAAACCGACCGGTCAACGGTCAATGGCGGCGGCTCCGGCGGCGGCGGCGGCGGTCGACGTCAGCGGCGGTGCGGGCGGCGGGCGGCGGCGGCGGCGGCGGCGGTGGATGGCGGCGCGGGCAGCGGGTGGCGCTAGGGTTTGGGCGGCGGGGCAGCTGGGTGGGCTGGGGCGGCCTCGGCCTCGCCTTATAAAGGCCTAACGCGGCAGTGTCCGGCTCGGGCACGGCCCGTTAGGTCGGTGCGCGTTTTTTTAAACGGGCAGAGTAAAATAAATAAAAGAAATACTAAACGAGGTCCAAAAATCCTGAAATAAATTTTCACGGTCCTCTAATAATATTTCGGACAAAGTGAACATTTATTTGTTCTAAAATGCAATTAAAATGCATTTTTTTCAAATCCAAATAAAGTTATTTATTTGACTTTAACATTTTTCCTCCTATATTTCATTTATTTTGGAGAAGTCATATTATCATCTCTCATATATTTTAATTAGAAATATTTCAGAGAGAAAAATAATTAAAACCAAAATGATCCTTGTTTCGATATTTGAGAAAATTCAAATATGAAAATCGTGAAATCCCCAACTCTCTCCGTGGGTCCTTGAGTTGCTTAGAATTTCAAGGATCGCAAAACAAAATGAACAAAATATGATATGCATGGATGGCCTATGTATAACATTCCAAATTGAAAATTTGGGATGTTACACTAACGCTTTTCCTCTTGTTTTGGACTCTAATTTGCATGGTATGAATAAAACTAACCCGGAGTCACGCTGTTTTCAGCAGAACTACCATGGTGTTGTTTTTGTGCAGAAATAAAAGTTCTCGGAATGGAACGAAACTTTGCGATGATTTTTTTATATAAATAAAGAGAATTTCTGGAGCCAAGAACCATCGGAGGGGGGTGCCTGGGTGGGCACAACCCACCAGGGCGCCCCCTCCAAGCGCGCCCACGTGGGTTTTCCCCACCTGGTGGCCCCGCGGACCCTGAAACCGATGCTATAAAATCAGATTATTCTAGAAAAAAATCAGGGAGAAAGAATTATCGCATTCCACGAGATGGAGCCGCCATCACCTCCTGTTCTTCATCGGGAGGTCAGATCCAGAGTCCGTTTGGGGCTCCGGAGAGGGGGATCTTCGATCTTCGTCATCACCAACGCTTCTCCATCGCCAATTCCATGATGCTCCCCACCTGGAGTGAGTAATTCCTTCGTAGGCTCGCTGGTCGGTGAGGAGTTGGATGAAATTCATCATGTAATCGAGTTAGTTTTGTTAGGGCTTGATCCCTAGTATCCACTGTGTTCTGAGATTGATGTTGCTATGACTTTGCCATGCTTAATGCTTGTCACTTTGGGCCCGAGTGCCATGATTTCAGATCTGAACCGTTTATGTTATCATCATTATATCCATGTTCTAGATCCGATCTTGCAAGTTATAGTCACCTACTACGTGTTATGATCCGGCAACCCCGGAGTGACAATAGTCGGGACCACTCCCGGCGATGACCCTAGTTTGAGGAGTTCATGTATTCACCGAGTGTTAATGCTTTGTTCCGGTTCTCTATCAAAAGGAGGCCTTAATATCCCTTAGTTTCCAATAGGACACGGCTGCCACGGGAGGGTAGGACAAAAGATGTCATGCAAGTTCTTTCCATAAGCAGGTATGACTATTTACGCAATACATGCCTACATTATATTTATGAACCGGAGCTAGTGCCGTATCGCCCTAGGTTATGACTGTCTCATGATGAATATCATCCAACAAATCATCGATCCAATGCCTACGAATTTATCTTATATTGATCTTGCTAAGTTACTACTGTTACTGTTACTATTGTTGCTGCTACTATTATCAAAACTATCATACTACTTTGCTACTGATCACGTTGCTGCAGATAATTAATCTCCAGGTGTGGTTGAATTGACAACTCAACTGCTAATACCTACAAATATTCTTTGGCTCCCCTTGTGTCAAATCTATAAATTTGGGTTGAATACTCTACCCTCGAAAATTGTTGCGATCCCCTATACTTGTGGGTTATCAACCCACCGTATGCTATTTTTCTCGAGAGAAGCCACTAGTGAAATCTACGGCCCCCGGGTCTCTTCTTTATCATATTTGCCTCCGACATCTATTTTTATTTGCTTTTACTTTCAGATATATAAATCCAAAACACAAAAATACCTTGCTGCAATTTTTATTTATTTATTTTATCTCGCATTCCCGCGAGATTTTTTTCCAATCTACTGCAATTTTACCTATCCTTTTACCCGTGAGGGATTGACAACCCCTCTCTGATGTCGGGTTGCAAGTATTTGTTCTTTGTGTGCAGGAGCTGTTTACGTGGTGTTGCGTGGTTCTCCTACTGGTTCGATAACCTTGGTCTCATCACTGAGGGAAATACCTACCGTAGTTGTGCTGCATCATCCCTTCCTCTTTGGGGAAATACCAACATAGTTTAAGCCGCATCAAAAGGTATTTATGGTGCTGTTGCCAGGAGACATCATCAACATCTACCAGGTTCCTAATCACAAATCTCATCTCCTTACAGTTTACATTATTTGCCATTTACCTCTCATTTTCCTCTACCCCACTTCACAAAATTTGCCATTTTGCTTTCCCTCTTTTTTGTTCGTCGTTTTCTCGTCACATCTAGTTTTGAGTGCAATCTTGTTGTGTAGTCACGATGACTCCAGAGAACACCAAGTCGTGTGATTTTTCCAATACCAACAACAATGATTTTATTAGCACTCCGATTGCTCCTCCTGCCACTAGTGCGGAGTCTTGTGATATTATTGCTTCTTTGTTGAATCTTGTAATGAAAGATCAATTTTCCCATACTCCTAGTGAGGATGTCGCGCCCCATCTTAACACATTCGTGGAATTATGCAATATGCAAAAGAAAAAAATATGTGGACAATGATATTGTGAAGTTGAAATTATTCCGTTCTCTTTGCGAGATCGTGCAAAATTTTAGTTTTCTTCTTTGCCTCGCAATAGTATCGATTCTTGGGATAAGTGTACAGATGCTTTTATTACTAAGTATTTTCCGCCCGCGAAAATTATTTCCCTTAGGACACAAATCATGAATTTTAAGCAACTTGAGCACGAACATGTTGCGCAATCTTGGGAAAGATTGAAATTGATGCTAAGAAATTGTCCTCCTCATGGTTTAAATCTTTGGATGGTCATACAATTTTTTTATGCGGGATTGAATTTTGTTTCTAGAAATATTTTGGGTTCCGCGACAGGTGGTACTTTTATGGAAATTACTTTGGGTGAAGCTACTAAATTTCTAGATAATATTACGGCAAATTATTCACAATGGCATACCGAAAGAGCTCCTACTAGTAAAAAGGTTAATTTGGTTGAAGAAATTTCTTCTTTGAGTGAAAAGGTTGATACTCTTATGAAATTGGTTGCTAATAAATGCGCTCCTATTGATTTTAATGATGTGCCTTTGTCTACCTTGATTGAGCAAAATAGTGATGCCGTAGATGTGAACTTTATCTCTCAAAACAATTTCAATAACAATGCTTATAGAGGTAATTTTAATCCTAGGTATTTTCCTAATAATTCCTCTAATAATTATGGTAATTCCTATGGTAATCCTTCTTATAATAATAATAGGAACACCTCTGATCTTGAGAATAATATTAAAGAATTTACCAATACTCAAAAAGTTTTCAATGCTGCAATAGAAGAAAAGTTGAATAAGATTGATGATATGTCTAAAAGTATTGATAGAATTTCTCATGATGTAGAAAATCTCAAGATGAAAACTGTTGTGCCTAAGGTTGAGGAATTAAAGCTTTATATGTTTCTATGGATGAAAGTAAGAAAAGAACTGCTATGCTTAGAGCTAAAAGAGAATTTTTAGAAAAAGCGTTTTCTAGTGATTGTTTTCATAAAAGTGATGAAGATCTCAAAATGATTGGTGTTTATTCTATTGATTCCTTGTTTAGTAAAATTAATATTGATAATAAAGGGACTGGAGAAGAGTCAACTTTAGCTAGAAGGCGTCCCGATAATTTGGAGGGTGAAAATCTTGTTGAGAAAATTGATAAAAGTGGGTTTGGAGAGGTCAAAACTTTAACTAGTGATGTGCCCACTCTTTTGGATCACAAGGACTTTAATTATGACAGTTGCTCTTTGATTGATTGTATTTCGTTGTTGCAATCCATGATAAATTCTCCCCATGCTTATGAACAAAATAAAGCCTTTACTAAACATATTGTTGACGCTATGATGAAAGCTTTAGAAGAAAAGTTGGAATCAGAGGTTTCAATTCCTAGAAAATTGCATGATGAATGGGAACCTACTATCAAAGTCAAGATTAAAAATTATGAGTGCTTTGCTTTATGTGACTTGGGTGCTAATGTTTCTACAATTCCGAAATCTTTATGTGATGTGCTTGGTCTTACCGATATTGAAGAATGTTCTTTAAATTTGCACTTGGCGGATTATACTGTTAAACAGCCTATGGGAAGGATTAATGATGTTCTTATTCTTGCAAATAGGAATTATGTACCCATAGATTTTATTTTCTTGATATTGATTGCAATCTGTCTAGTCCAATTATTCTCGGTAGACCATTTTTACGTACTATTGGTGCTATGATTGATATGAAAGAAGGCAATATTAGATTTCAATTTCCACTAAGAAAGGGTATGGAACACTTCCCTAGAAGTATAATTAAACCACCATATGAATCAATCATGAGGGCATCTTATGGATCCAACAACAAAGATGATAACACATAGATCCTTCTCATTATGCCTAGCTAAGGGCATAAAACAATAGCACTTGTTGGGAGGCAACCCAATGAATAAAATTTATTTTTGTCTTTTCTTTATGTTCTTGAGTGTTTGCACAATTATGCTACTGTTATGATTGTGTTTTTTGTGTTTTAATTAGTTTTTGTGCAAAGCAAAGCCTTTGGGATCATGTTGCCTGATAGTTGATTTGATCTTGTTGAAAAACAGAAACTTTGTGCGTCAGTCACATAATTTTTAAAAATCACAGAAGTGCGATAAAATTCTGAATTTTTTACACAAGATTTATATACAAATTTTCATCGTTTTCCTAATTTTTCAGAATTTTTGGAGTTACAAAACTATTCATAGTTTTCAGATTGCTACATAATGTTCTGTTTTTGGCAGATTCTGTTTTCTTTGCGTTGTGTGCTTATTTCGATGAATCTATGGTTTGTATTGGAGGTATAAGCTATAGCAAAGTTGGAATACAGTAGATATAATGCAAAAATAAAACATGAATGGGTTTGCAACAGTACTTATAGTAGTGATTTGCTTTGTTATACTAACGGATCTCACGAAGGTTTTGTTGAGTTTTGTGTGATTGAAGTTTTGAAGTTTTGGGTGAGATTTGTTGGGGAATGTAGTAATTTCAAATTTTTCCTACGCACACGCAAGATCATGGTGATGCATAGCAACGAGAGGGGAGAGTGTTGTCCACGTACCCTCGTAGACCGTAAGCGAAAGCATTATGACAATGCGGTTGATGTAGTCGTATGTCTTCACGATCGACCGATCCTAGTACCAAAAGTACGGCACCTCCGTGATCTGCACACGTTCGGCTCGGTGACGTCCCACGAACTCATGATCCAGCAGAGTGTCGAGGGAGAGCTTCATCAGCACGACGGCATGATGACGGTGATGATGAAGCTACCGACGCAGGGCTCCGCCTAAGCACTGCAACGATATGACCGAGGTGGATTATGGTGGAGGGGGGCACCGCACACGGCTAAGAGATCAATGATCTACTTGTGTATCTATGGGGTGCCCCCTCCCCCGTATATAAAGGAGTGGAGGAGGGGGAGGGCCGGCCCTCCTCTGGCGCGCCCCATGGGGAGTCCTACTCCCACTGGGAGCAAGATTCCCCCCCCCCCTTCCCTAGTTGGACTAGCAGTGGAAGGAAGGGGGAGGAAGGAGGAAGGAAAGGGGGGCCGGCCCCCTTTCCAATTCGGATTGGGCTTGGGGGGGCGCCCCCTCCTTTGTTCCCTTCTCCTCTCTCCCACTACGGCCCAATAAGGTCCATCTACCTCCCAGGGGGTTCCGGTAACCTCTCGGTACTCTGGTATATTCCTGATCTCACCCGGAACCATTCCGATATCCAAATATAGTCGTCCAATATATCGATCTTTATGTCTCGACCTCGAGACTCCTCATCATGTCCATGATCATATCCAGGACTCCGAACTACCTTCGGTACATCAAAACACATAAACTCAAAATACCGATCGTCACCGAACTTTAAGCGTGCGGACCCTACGGGTTCGAGAACTATGTAGACATGACCGAGACTCATCTCTGGTCAATAACCAATAGCGGAACCTGGATGCTCATATTGGTTCCTACATATTCTACAAAGATCTTTATCGGTCAAACCGCATAACAACATATGTTGTTCCCTTTGTCAACGGTATGTTACTTGCCCGAGATTCGACCGTCGGTATCTCAATACCTAGTTCAATCTCATTACCGGCAAGTCTCTTTACTCATTCATGATGTATCATCCCGCAACTAACTCATTAGTTACATTGCTTGCAAGGCTTATAGTGATGTGCATTACCGAGAGGGCCCAGAGATACCTCTCCAACAATCGGAGTGACAAATCATAATCTCGATCTATGCCAACTCAACAAAGTACCATCGGAGACACCTGTAGAGCACCTTTATAATCACCCAGTTACGTTGTGACGTTTGGTAGCACACAAAGTGTTCCTCCGGTATTCGGGAGTTGCATAATCTCATAGTCATAGGAACATGTATAAGTCATGAAGAAAGCAATAGCAATATACTAAACGATCAAGTGCTAAGCTAACGGAATGGGTCAAGTCAATCACATCAATCTCTAATGACGTGATCCCGTTAATCAAATGACAACTCATGTCTATGGCTAGGAAACTTAGCCATCTTTGATTCAACGAGCTAGTCAGGTAGAGGCATACTAGTGACACTCTGTTTGTCTATGTATTCACACATGTACTAAGTTTCCGGTTAATACAATTCTAGCATGAATAATAAACATTTATCATGATATAAGGAAATATAAATAACAACTTTATTATTGCCTCTAGGGCATATTTCCTTCAGTCTCCCACTTGCACTAGAGTCAATAATCTAGATTACATCGCCATGTGAATTAACACCAATAGTTCACATCACCATGTGACTAACACCCATAGTTCACATCGCCATGTGACCAACACTCAAAGGGTTTACTAGAGTCAGTATCTTAGTTCACATCGCCATGTGATTAACACCCAAAGAGTACTAAGGTGTGATCATGTTTTGCTTGTGAGAGATGTTTAGTCAACGGGTCTGCCATATTCAGATCCGTATGTATTTTGCAAATTTCTATGTCAACAATGCTCTGCATGGAGCTACTCTAGCTAATTGCTCCCACTTTCTATATGTATCCAGATTGAGTCTTAGAGTCATCTGGATCAGTGTCAAAACTTGCATCGACGTAACCCTTTACGATGAACCTTTTGTCACCTCCATAATTGAGAAACATATCCTTATTCCACTAAGGATAATTTTGACCGCTGTCCAGTGATCTACTCCTAGATCACTATTGTACTCCAATTCCAAACTCAGTGTAGGGTATACAATAGATCTGGTACACAGCATGGCATACTTTGTAGAACCTATGGCTGAGGCATAGGGAATGACTTTCATTCTCTTTCTATCTTCTGCCGTGGTCGGGCTTTGAGTCTTACTCAACTTCACACCTTGCAACATAGGCAAGAACTCTTTCTTTGACTGTTCCATTTTGAACTACTTCAAAAAAAATTCAAGGTATGTACTCATTGAAAAAACTTATCAAGCATCTTGATCTATCTCTATAGATCTTGATGCTCAATATGTAAGCAGCTTCATCGAGGTCTTTCTTTGAAAAAACTTCTTTCAAACACTCCTTTATGCTTTCCAGAAAATTCTACATCATTTCTGATCAACAATATGTCACTCACATATACTTATCAGAAAGGCTGTAGTGCTCCCACTCGCTTTCTTGTAAATACAGGCTTTACTGCAAGTCTGTATATAAAACTATATGCTTTGATCAACTCATCAAAGCATATATTCCAACTCCGAGATGCTTGCACCAGTCCATCGATGGATCGCTGGAGCTTGCACATTTTGTTAGCACCTTTAGGATTGACAAAACCTTCTTGTTGTATCATATACAACTCTTTTTTAAGAAATCCATTAAGGAATGCAGTTTTGACATCCTTTTGCCAGATTTCATAAAATGTAAGCATCGCTACGAGTGAGAAAATCTCATCGTAATCAACACCTTGAACTTTGTCAAAAACCTTTTTCGACAAGTCTAGCTTTGTAGATAGTAACACTACTATCAGCGTCCGTCTTCCTCTTGAAGATCCATTTATTCTTTATTGCTTGCCGATCATCGGGCAAGTCAACCAAAGTCCATACTTTGTTCTCATACATGGATCCCATCTCAGATTTCATGACCTCAAGCCATTTCGCCGAATCTGGGCTCATCATCGCTTCCTCATAGTTCGTAGGTTCGTCATGGTCAAGTAACATGACCTCCAGAATAGGATTACCGTACCAATCTGGTGCGGATCTTACTCTGGTTGACCTACGAGGTTCGGTAGTAACTTGATCTGAAGTTTCATGATCATCATCATTAGCTTCCTCACTAATTGGTTTACGAATCACTGGAACTGATTTCTGTGATAAACTACTTTCCAATTCGGGAGAAGGTACAATTACCTCATCAAGTTCTACTTTCCTCCCACTCACTTCTTTCGAGAGAAATTCCTTCTCTAGAAAGGATCCATTCTTAGCAACGAATATCTTGCCTTCGGATCTGTGATAGAAGGTGTACCCAACAGTTTCCTTTGGGTATCCTATGAAGACGCATTTATCCGATTTGGGTTTGAGCTTATCAGGTTGAAACTTTTTCACATAAGCATCGCAACCCCAAACTTTAAGAAATGATAGCTTAGGTTTCTCGCCAAACCATAGTTCATACGGTGTCATCTCAACGGATTTAGATGGTGCCCTATTTAGCGTGAATGCAGCTGTCTCTAATGCATAACCCCAAAACGATAGTGGTAAATCGGTAAGAGACCTCATAGATCGCACCATATATTATAAAGTACGGTTACGACGTTCGGACACACCATTACGCTGTGGTGTTCCAGGTGGCGTGAGTTTGCGAAACTATTCCACGTTGTTTCAAATGAAGACCAAACTCATAACTCAAATATTCACCTCTACGATCAGATCATAGAAACTTTATTTTCTTGTTATGATGATTTTCCACTTCACTCTGAAATTCCTTGAACTTTTCAAATGTTTCAGACTTTATGTTTCATCAAGTAGATATACCCATATCTTCTCAAATCATCTGTGAAGGTCAGAAAATAATGATACCCGCCGCGAGCCTTAACACTCATCGGACTGCATACATCAGTATGTATTTTTTCCAACAAGTCAGTTGCTCGCTCCATTGTTCCGGAGAACGGAGTCTTAGTCATCTTGCCCATGAGGCATGGTTCGCAAGCATCAAGTGATTCATAATCAAGTGATTCCAAAAGCCCATAAGCATGGAGTTTCTTCATGCGCTTTACACCAATATGACCTAAACGGCAGTGCCACAAATAAGTTGCACTATCATTATTAACTTTGCATCTTTTGGCTTCAATATTATGAATATGTGTATCCCTACGATCGAGATCCAACAAACCATTTTCATTGGGTGTATGACCATAGAAGGTTTTATTCATGTAAACAGAACAACAATTATTCTCTAACTTAAATGAATAACCATATTGCAATAAACATGATCAAATCATATTCATGCTCAACGCAAACACCAAATAACATTTATTTAGGTTCAACACTAATCCCGAAAGTATAGGGAGTGTATGATGATGATCTTATCAACCTTGGAATCATTTCCAACACACATCGTCACCTCGTCGTTAACTAGTCTTTGTTTATTTTGCAACTCCCGTTTCAAGTTACTACTCTTAGCAACTGAACTAGTATCAAATACCGAGGGGTTGCTATAAACACTAGTAAAGTACACATCAATAACATGTATATCAAATATACCTTGGTTCACTTTGCCATCCTTCTTATCCGCCAAATACTTGGGGCAGTCCCGCTTCCAATGACCAGTCCCTTTGCGAAGCACTTAGTCTCAGGCTTAGGTCTAGACTTGGGTTTTTTCACTTGAGCAGCAACTTGCTTGCCGTTCTTCTTGAAATTCCCCTTCTTCCCTTTGCCCTTTTTCTTGAAACTAGTGGTCTTGTCAATCATCAACATTTGATGCTTTTCTTGATTTCTACCTTCGTCGATTTCAGCATCACGAAGAGCTCGGGAACCATTTTCGTCATCCCTTGCATATTATAGTTCATCACGAAGTTCTAGTAACTTGGTGATAGTGAGTAGAGAACTCTGTCAATCACTATTTTATCTGGAAGATTAACTCCCACTTGATTCAAGCGATTGTAGTACTCTGACAATCTGAGCACATGCTCACTGGTTGAGCTATTCTCCTCCATCTTGTAGGCAAAATACTTGTCAGAGGTCTCATACCTCTCGACTCGGGCATGAGTCTAAAATACCAATTTCAGCTCTTGGAACATCTTATATGCTCCTGGCGTTCAAAAAAATTTTGAAGTCCCGGTTCTAAGCCGTAAAGCATGGTGCACTATACTATCAAGTAGTTATCATACCGAGCTTGCCAAACGTTCATTACGTCTGTATCTGCTCCTGCAATAGGTCCGTCACCTAGCGGTGCATCAAGGACATAATTCTTCTGTGCAGCAATGAGGAAAATCCTCAGATCACGAACCTAGTCCGCATCACTGCTACTCTCATCTTTCAACGTAGTTTCTCTCTAGGAACATATCAAAAATAAACGGGGAGCTACATCGCGAGCTATTGATCTACAACATAGTTATGAAAATACTATCAGGACTAAGTTCATGATAAATTAAAGTTCAATTAATAAAATTTCTTAAGAACTCCCACTTAGATAGAAATCCCTCTAATCATCTAAGTGATCACGTGATCCATATCAACTAAACCATGTCCGATCATCACGTGAGATGGAGTCGTCTTCAATGGTGAACATCACTATGTTGATCATATCTACTATATGATTCACGCTCGACCTTTCGGTCTCGGTGTTTCGAGGCCATATTTGCATATGCTAGGCTCGTCAAGTTTAACCCAAGTATTCTGCGTGTGCAAAACTGGCTTGCACCCGTTGTATGTGAACGTAGAGCTTATCACACCTGATCATCACGTGGTGTCTCGGCACGACGAACTTTCGCAACGGTGCATACTCAGGGAGAACACTTGTACCTTGAAATTTATTGAGAGATCATCTTATAATGCTACCGCCGAACTAAGCAAAATAAGATGCATAAAAGATAAACATCACATGCAATCAATATAAGTGATGTGATATGGCCATCATCATCTTGTGCCTTTGATCTCCATCTCCAAAGCACCGTCATGATCACCATTGTCACCGACGCGACACCTTGATCTCCATCGTAGCATCGTTGTCGTCTCGCCAACTATTGCTTCTACGACTATCGCTATCGCTTAGTGATAAAGTAAAGTAATTACATGGCGATTGCATTTCATACAATAAAGCGACAACCATATGGCTCCTGCCAGTTGCCAATAACTCCGTTACAAAACTTGATCATCTCATACAATAAAATTTAGCATCATGTCTTGACCATATCACATCACAACATGCCCTGCAAAAACAAGTTAGACGTCCTCTACTTTGTTGTTGCAAGTTTCACGTGGCTGCTACGGGCTGAGCAAGAACCGTTCTTACCTACGCATCAAAACCAAACGATATTTCGTCAAGTATGTGATGTTTTAACCTTCAACAAGGACCGGGCGTAGCCACACTCGATTCAACTAAAGTTGGAGAAACTGACACCCGCCAGCCACCTGTGTGCGAAGCACGTCGGTAGAACCAGTCTCGCGTAAGCGTACGCGTAATGTCGGTCTGGGCCGCTTCATCCAACAATACCGCCGAATCAAAGTATGACATGCTGGTAAGCAGTATGACTAGTATCGCCCACAACTCACTTGTGTTCTACTCGTGCATATAACATCTACGCATAAACCTGGCTCTGATGCCACTGTTGGGGAACGTAGTAATTTCAAAAAATTCCTATGCACAAGATCATGGTGATGCATAACAACGAGAGGGGAGAGTGTTGTCCACGTACCCTCATAGACCGTAAGCGGAAGCGTTATGACAACACGGTTGATGTAGTCGTACGTCTTCACGATCGACCGATCCTAGTACCGAAAGTATGGCACCTCCGCGATCTGCACACGTTCGGCTCGGTGACGTCGACGATCTAGCAGAGTGTCGAGGGAGAGCTGCGTCGGCACGACGGCGTGATGACGGTGATGATGAAGCTACCGACGCAGGGCTTCGCCTAAGCACTGCAATGATATGACCGAGGTGGATTATGGTGGAGGGGGCACCGCACACGGCTAAGAGATCAATGATCAACTTGTGTGTCTATGGGGTGCCCCCCTCCCCCGTATATAAAGGAGTTGAGGAGGGGGAGGGTCGGCCCTCCTATGGCGCGCCCCATGGGGAGTCCTACTCCCACCGGGAGTAGGATTCCCCCCTTCCCTAGTTGGACTATGAGTGGAAGGAAGGGGGAGGAAGGAGGAAGGAAAGGGGGCCACCCCCCTTCCCAATTCGGATTGGGCTTGGGGGGCACTCCCCCTCCTTTGTTCCCTTCTCCTCTCTCCCACTATGGCCCAATAAGGCCCATATACCTCCCGGGGGATTCCGGTAACCTCCCGGTACTCAGGTATATTCCCGCTCTCACCCGAAACCATTTCGATGTCCAAATATCGTCGTCCAATATATCGATCTTTACGTCTCGACCATTTTGAGACTCCTCGTCATGTCCGTGATCATATCCGGGACTCTGAACTACCTTCGGTACATCAAAACACATAAACTCATAATACCGATCATCACCGAACTTTAAGCGTGCGGACCCTACGGGTTCGAGAACTATGTAGACATGACCGAGACTCATCTCCGGTCAATAACCAATAGCGGAACCTGGATGCTCATATTGGTTCCTAGATATTCTACAAAGATCTTTATCGGTCAAACCACATAACAACATACGTTGTTCCCTTTGTCAACGGTATGTTACTTGCCCGAGATTCGATCGTCGGTATCTCAATACCTAGTTCAATCTCGTTACCGGAAAGTCTCTTTACTCGTTCCGTGATGTATCATCTCGCAACTAACTCATTAGTTACATTGCTTGCAAGGCTTATAGTGATGTGCATTACCGAGAGGGCCCAGAGATACCTCTCCAACAATCGGAGTGACAAATCATAATCTCGATCTATGCCAACTCAACAAAGTACCATCGGAGACACCTGTAGAGCACCTTTATAATCACCCAGTTACGTTGTGACGTTTGGTAGCACACAAAGTGTTCCTCCGGTATTCGGGAGTTGCATAATCTCATAGTCATAGGAACATGTATAAGTCATGAAGAAAGCAATAGCAATATACTAAACGATCAAGTGCTAAGCTAATGGAATGGGTCAAGTCAATCACATCAATCTCTAATGACGTGATCCCGTTAATCAAATGACAACTCATGTCTATGGCTAGGAAACTTAGCCATCTTTGATTCAACGAGCTAGTCAGGTAGAGGCATACTAGTGACACTCAGTTTGTCTGTGTATTCACACATGTACTAAGTTTCCGGTTAATACAATTCTAGCATGAATAATAAACATTTATCATGATATAAGGAAATATAAATAACAACTTTATTATTGCCTCTAGGGCATATTTCCTTCAAGATCACGATGGATGAAGGAATGAGGAGTAAGAAGAGCCTAAGCTTGGGGATGCCACATTGCATCCCAAGCTATTATCTAAAAGAGAAGCAAGCAACTAAGCTTGGGGATGCCTGAGTGGCATCCCCTCTTTGTTCTAACGACCATCGGTATTTTACTCGAAGCTATATTTTTATTCGTCACATATCATGAGTTTTGCTTGGAGCATCTTGTATGATATGAGTCTTTGCTTGTTTTGCTTTTTTATTTTTAGTCATGAATCCTTGCTGGACACGCCTACTTGAGGGAGCCAAAATTATGCTATGATTTGTTAGAATTGCTCTCTATGCTTCACTTAAATTTTTTTAGCTATGGAATTGATTTTATGCTCATGTTCTTCACTTAGATTTGTTTGAGCTATCAAAAGCAACTTATGAAATTAGTCCCAAAGTGATAGATATTCAAGAGGGATGTAATAAAAACTTTCATGAAGATCATTGGACAAAATAAACTTGATTCCTTGTGATAGTTTTGCGATATGTTGATATAATATGTGAGTCATGTTGATGAGTAATTATGCTTTAGTAAGAATATTGGTGTTAAGGTTTCTGACTCCCTATGCAAGCACGAAAGTCAATAGTTATGCAATGAAATTACATCCTACTTATGGTGCATTATTCGGTGTTAGTTATGCTTAATGCTCGCTTATGAGATTTTTTGTTTCTTGGTTGGATGCTTCTCAATCTTTTGCTAGCCTTCATTTGCACTAAGTATGATCACTACTTGTGCATCCAAAATCCCTAAACCAATTTTGTCATATGAGTCCACTATACCTACCTATATGCGGTATTTCCATGCCGTTCTAAGCAAATTTGTATGTGCCATCCCTAATTTCAAAATAAAATTCTCTTTTGTATGCTCGTACCAATCATGAAACCGTAGGGGGTGGCTGATATTTTTCCATGCTAGATGTGTTATTCTCAAGATGAGTGTTTATTCACTTTTCATTGCACGAGAGTACGGCCAAGGTATTAGGGATGCCCAGTCCCGAAATGAAAAATGAATTTACTTTATGTTGTCAAATAATAAATTCCTTGGAAAGTGTTGGTATGGACGGCACCCGTGGATTCGGTTAGCCGTGGAATGTGAAAGTGTGGTGGAAAAAGGAATAAACTTTATTTTCTGTTTGCGAACCGCCTATGATATATCTAGCATGGAAAGTATTTGGAACTACTCGATCATTTTTGTTGACGGGAAAATCATGCCACCCAAAATGTTTTATCTCTACTTTTTCGCTTTGAGCTCTGGCACCTCTACAAATCCCTACTTCCCTTTGCGAAGGGCCTTTCTTTTACTTTATGAAATTTTTATTTTATTTTGAGTCTCCATCTACTCTTATAAAGCACCAACTAAGGGGCACTATGATCATACTTGAGCATTGGGTGTAGCTAATATGCGAGTTTGTTTCATGAATGGATCAATGATTGAGCATAATGGTCTAGGGATAACTTGCTTTAGTGTTGATATTTTGAAAGACATGGTTGCTTGTTGATATGCTTGAGTATTGAAATCTGCATGTCAGAACTAGACTATTGCTTTGAATCATATAAAAGTCCAAATGTCCATGCTACAAAGAAAAGAATATGTGATGAACATGTTAGGCAGCATTCCACATCAAAAATTCTATTTCTATCATTTACCTACTCGAGGACGAGCAGGAATTAAGCTTGGGGATGCTGATACGTCTCCAATGTATCTATAAGTTTTGATTGTCCATGCTGCTATATTATCATTCTTGGATGTTTTATAATCATTTTATAGCTGCCGGCGTTCTGGGAACGGGGGTCCCCAGACTTGCCTACCTGCGGCCCACGGCGTGGCTACGTTAGCAGGCCATACGGCCCATCTTCATCGACAAGGCATACAAGACCCTTGCGAGGGGCCAAGCCTCGCGAGGCGGACGACACAAGACTTCCTCGGGAGTGGCCTCACCAGGCTACCTCGCGAGGAGCGGAGATATCAAGGTGGGGCAAACCTCGTGAGGCTCTCGTGACGTGAGCCATGACGATCGACACCAGGCGAGCGCCAGGCGGACGCCAGCGCGCGCAGCGTCCTTGTTTCCTCTTCGGCGCTAAGGAGGCAAGCGCAGGCGCAGAGTACCGAGGCATCAGGCAAAGGTTTCCATATCGGTGCAACGAGACCAAGACCAATAGGACGGCAAGACGGAGGTCACCTGGAGCCCAAGACGACATCATCACCAGAGCCTTTTGCAGGCGAAGACCACTTTTGTCAGGATAGCTTGTACTAGCTATCCCCTTTCAAATTTGTCTGCCGTTGTTGGCTCCCTTCCCGCTCAATATTTGGGGAGAGGACCAGGGCCTATATAAGTAGAGCTAGCCACCACAGTAGAGGAAGGTTGGACTAATCGAGTCCTCGCCCCACAAGTTCACCGAGCACAAGAACACCTCAACCTCAGGAGGCAGTTCTTCCCCTTGTACTATTCTTCATCAGCCCAAGAGGCAATCCACCACCACACACTGGAGTAGGGTATTACACCAGAACGGTGGCCCAAACCAGTATAAATCTCGTGTCTTTCTGTGTTGCGAGTTCGTCGAGTTCGTCCGCGAGATCTTAGCGAGCTAGGGCGTGGATCGGTAGGAGGGAAAGAACTTTGCGCGCACCCCAAAGTTTGAACCTTAAGGGTTTTGCCGGAACCCCACATCCGACAATAGCAACTTTATATCTTTTTTGGGACTAACCTATTGACATAGTGCCCAGTGCCAGTTGCTGTTTTTGCTTGTTTTTTACTTCACAAGAAATCAATACCAAACGGAGTCCAAACACAGCGAAACTTTTTGGTGATTTTTTCTGGACCAGAAGATACACGATGGGCCAAGAAAGTACCTGAGGGGGGCTCTGAGGGGAGCACAACCCACCAGGCGCGCCTGCGCGCCCAGGTGGGTTGTGCCCACCTCGGCCGCCTCCCACACCGCCTCTTTGCTCTATAAATACCCAAATATTATAGAAACCCTAGGGGAGTCGACGAAAATCAATTCCAGCCGTCGCAAGTTCCAGAAACCACAGATCCAATCTAGACACCATCATGGCGGGGTTCATCATCCTCATTGGTGCCTCTCCGATGATGCGTGAGTAGTTCATTGTAGACCTACAGGTCTGTAGTTAGTAGCTAGATGGCTTCTTCTCTCTCTCTTTGATTCTCAATACAATGTTCTCTTGGAGATATATTTGATGTAACTCTTTTTGCGGTGTGTTTGTTGGGATCCGATGAACTTTGAGTTTATGATCAGATCCACATATTTCTTCTTCGAATCTTTGGTTTAGTTAGGCCAACTAGATCAATTTTTCTTGCCATGGGAAGAGGTGCTTTGTGATGGGTTCAATCTTACGGTGCTTGATCCCAGTGACAGAAGGGGAACTGACACGTATGTATCGTTGCTATTAAGGATAACAAGATGGGGTCTATTTCTACATAAATAGATCTTGTCTACATCGTGTCATCGTTCTTATTGCATTACTCCATTTCTCCATGAACTTAATACACTAGATTCATGCTGGATAGTGGTCAATGTGTGGAGTAATAGTAGTAAATGCAGGCAGGAGTCGGTCTACTAATATTGGACATGGTGCATATATAATGATCATTGCGTGGATATCGTCATGATTATTTTAAGTTCTATCAATTGCCCAACAGTAATTTGTTTACCCACCGTATGCTATTTTTCTTGAGAGAAGCCACTAGTGAAATCTACGGCCCCCGGATCTCTTCTTTATCATATTTGCCTTCGAGATATATTTTTATTTGCTTTTATTTTCAGATCTATTAATCCAAAAACACAAAAATACCTTGCTGCAATTTTTATTTATTTATTTTATCTCGCATTCCCGCGAGATCTATTTATCCAATCTACTACAATTTTACCTATCCTTTTACCCGTGAGGGATTGACAACCCCTCTCTTACGTCGGGTTGCAAGTATTTGTACTTTGTGTGCAGGAGCTATTTACGTGGTGTTGCATGGTTCTCCTACTCGTTCAATAACCTTGGTATCATTACTGAGGGAAATACCTACCGTAGTTGTGCTGCATCATCCCTTCCTCTTTGGGGAAATACCGATGTAGTTCAAGCCGCATCAACAGCTCATTTGCTCCAGTAGCACTAGCTTTTACGAACAGCAGGCTTTTATCCGTGAAGAGCAAGTGGCTAACCGCTAGAGCGGAAGGGGCCACTCGAATACCATTCAACTGGGATGATTCATCTTGGTTTTTTAAGAGGCACGAAAGGCCCTCTGCTGCAAGTAAAAATATGGAGAAATAGGGTCTCCCTGACGGATTCCCCTTGAAGGAGTGAATTCATCAAGTTTAGATCCATTAAAAAGAACTGAAAACTTTACCGAAGATACCATTCTCATCACTGTATTAACCCAAGACGATGTGAAACCCATCTTGGTCATGATTGCTTGAAGATATTCCCATTCCACCCGATCATAAGCCTTCATCATGTCCAACTTAACCGCACAAAATCTGTTTCTCTTTGCTTTGTTCCTCTTCATAAAGTGTAAGCATTCATAAGAGGTTATTATAATATCCGTGATTAACCGGCCAGGAACAAAAGCAGATTGTTCCTCTGAGATTATATCAGGCAAGATTTGCTTCAATCTGTTTGACAACACCTTTGACGCAATTTTGTAAAGCACATTACACAAACTTATGGGCCGAAACTGAGTTAAGTTTGTGGGATCTTTTACCTTGGGAATTAACACTAGGATCGTTTCATTGATTATCTCGGGGCTCTCCTCCCAACAAAGAATCCTCAAGACCACATTCGTGACTTCGGTACCACAAAGTTCCCAATGCCTCTAGAAGAAATGTGTCGGATATCCATATGGCCCCGGGGCTTTTGTGGGATACATCTAGAACAGAGCATTTTTACCTCAATGGGTGTATAGGGAGCAGTCAACCCATTATTCATCTCTGTCGTGACCCTGGTCGGAACCGAGTTGAGCACCGCATCCATACCTGATGTGCCTTCAGAAGTAAACAAAGCCTTATGAAATTCATTAGTTAATGAGGCCATCTCAGCCGGATCTTGGGTTAGAGATCCATCGGCTCGCTGCAAACTCTTTATCATGTTCTTTCATCGACGCATGTTGGCACGTCTTTGGAAGAATTTTGTATTTATGGTCTCCATCTAATAGCCAGTCGATACGCAAGCATTGCCGCTGTTTTATTTCCTCCATATGATATAGCTCAACTAGGCGATCCATAATTTTTATCTCTGCATGTGAGGGTGATAACCGTCGGGGGTCATTCTATAAGTAGCCAACTCCTTTTTAAGTTTTTTAATTTCCTTTGCAACGTTTCCAATGGTAGCCGCACTCCGCTGTTGCAATGATGCTGACAGATCACCCAGTTTTGTACTAAGTTGTGTCACAGTTTGTCCCCGGGGTGCCTCTGCCCACATGCCCTCGAGGGATGCGCCGAAATCTTCATGCTTCTCCCAATACATTTCAGACCTGAACAACTTGACTGACACCAGATGGCCGGGCTTCAGAATTAATCTAATCGGGCAATGATCTGAGGCAGCGCCCGTCTCGTGTAACAGACTTGCTTGGGGGTATAGAGATATCCACTCAATGCTTGCCATCGCACGATCAAGCCGGACTCGACAATAGCCTCCCCTAGCCGTCTTCTTCTCAAAAGTCCAGGCCTTCCCATGAAAGCCCAAATCCTGAAGGGCGCAAACATCCATAGCTTCCCGAAATCCCTAAATCGGAGATGTCCTACATTGGCCAGCCCCAGAATGTTCATGTTGGTGTAGAACTTCATTGAAGTCCCCAATGCATTGCCAAGGCAAGTTGCTTTCCGAGGCCAAGGATTTTAGCAAGTCCCAGGTTTTGTATCTTTCTCCTACTTGTGCCTCACCATACACGCATGTTAGCCTCCAATCTGCAGAATTTGGGATAGATACTATAACATCAACATGATACTCCGAACACCCAAAAACATCGAGCTTTATTCCATCATTCCAAAAATCACCAATGCCGCCACTACGGCTCGAACTACTAACAGCATACGAATGATTAAAACCTAAAGTACCAGCAAATTTTTGACACGTGCTTTCGATATTTGAGTTTCTACTATGCATATCACTGTCGGGGCAAATTGGTTCGCTAGGTCGTGAAGCTCTCGAATTGTCGCACCTTTGCCCGCACCATGACAATTCTAACACAGGAGATTCATTGTGCGCGGCGATCCTCCCCTTGGGAGGTCGGCGATTTTGCTTCAATTTGCTTGTCATTTGCTGGTCCTTTCTTTCCGTTGTTCTTCTCCGCATTCGTCCTGATTCTCTTTGGCTCCTGCTTTGACGATGGGCTGGCCGGAACCACTGGTGGGGGCAAAGCTAGGAGGGCAGCTCCTACCGGCGCTGCAGCCCCCGTTTCATTTACTGGGTTAGACAATTCAGAAGAGCGTTTCTTGTTTGCCTCTTCGGCATGCTGCATCTCTAAGTCCATGTCCTGATCCAGGTCATCCTTGGCATCTTCTCCTGACGATTATTAGCACGGCCCCCTGAGCGTCCGCCTCGACGACCACCGCGCCTTCCACAACCACGACCGCCACCCGGTCCTGATCCCACGCGCATGTTCCAGGTTGCCCTAAGATCCTTGAAAAACATAGTTGATGGGGCATGGATTCCATTGCCATGCTCCTTGAAAACATGACCAAGGTTTCCTCACATTGCACACCAATCCGGGAGCCTTTCATACTTCACCAAATAGAGTTGTCTCTCTCCACCTCGGATCATTGATACGACGTTCTTCAGAGGTTTATAAACATTAATCTTCACCCAAACCCGGTAGAAGTTTCTGGCAAAGTCTTGAGTGATCGGTTCTGCATAAAGAACCTCTCCCACCTTAGCTGCTAAGGCACCCACCAAGTGTGCATACTTGTCTAGAACATCAAGAATTTGGATCCAGATATCGATCGTATCTAGCTTGACCATGGTTGGTTTCGTGACACCATCATAGGGAACAAGCACCACCGCGTTGCCCCTAAAGTTCCATGGCCCTTCTTGCATGACATGTTCCAAATCACCAAGGCAAAACAGTTGAAGAGAGTACAGATTGTCCTCCAACGGACAGAACTTCACATCATGCGCTAGATCCCATGCAACACGCATGTTCTTCAAAAACCAGGTTTGGCTGTAGGGTTTATCAATGTGTACCATAGCCAGTGCTACCCACCTTGCTGCATCTGGCGGCGCTTCTTTCTTATCGTACATGACATCATCAAGGTCCTCTTCCCGCAGGCCAAGTTTCGCCATCATCGTCTCAACTTCAGTTGCAGTGTTTGATCCAGAAGTTCCAGATCCGTCTGCCGCCATGATTGAAAACTTGCCCGAGAAAAGACTCAGATCAGGCGATAAACAGGGGGGACCCTATCTCTATTCTCTACCCTAAGCACAGATCAAGACCCGTGGCCTTAATCCCAAACAGCCAAGGGAGATCGGAGGAGGGAAGGTCAAGAAACTTGACGGCGGTGGCAAGATCGCCTCCGGGAGAAGGAAACCCTTGCTAGAGGGAAGTCTACTCGGATAGAACCGTGAGGTATATAGATTTGTCTAAAAAAATATAGATTTCTACATGGGCCTGGAGTTTAGCCTAGTAATGAGCCCAGCATAGCCCATGGACACCAATGCCTTCCAATCAGCCCGAGTAGTCTCCCCTAGAAAATAAATCGGCCCGGACGCACCCACAGGAAGCCGCCGCGCCACCGCCCCGCCTCCCGCCGCACCCTAAAATTACTGATTAAGTAGCACTCTTTACAAATGTCAGTTCAATCTCCTCAGGTTGTGACAAGTGACGCATTGCATTTGTCGTAATTTGAGAGTTTTCCTTTTTTTCCTAGATTTATTTATTGAATTTTTTTATCTCTTAAATCGTGTGTCCAAATCTAGAACCGTTTTCACTTGGTTTTCTCGCGTCAAGATATTCAAAATTAGATCCCATGTTGATATGTTTTGACGATTTTTTTTTACAAAAAACGAACTAGGGGCATGTGTTTTTTCTTTCCGAAAGAGGCACAACTTTACCTCTCGCGGAAGCAAATCCGTGCCTCCACGAGTAGTAAATCCGTGCCTCTCACGAAAGGAAAAAATAATGTTCATTTTCGTTTCCGAGAGGCATGACCGTGCCTCTCGCGGAAGACAAAAAAACGTTTTTTTTTCGTTTCTAAGAGGCATGGCCGTGCTTCCCACGGAAGAAAAAAAAACGTGTTTTTTGTTTCCTAGAGGCACGGCTGTGCCTCTCGTGGAAGCAAATCTATGCCTCTCGCGAAAAGAAAAAAGTTTGGAAAATGTTTTTTTCGTTTCCGAGAGGCATGGTCGTGCCTCTCGCGGCGTGCCTCTCGCAGAAGCAAAAAACATGTTTTTTCGAGCAATTTTTTAACACTTTTTTGTCCAAAAGCTAAGAGAAACAGGTGAAAAACCAAAAAAACCATCTAAAAAGCCGAAAATAAGTGCATAAAAAATAAAAATAAAAAAAATCGGAGGGAGCGCGACACGTGGCGGTCGTTGAGAGCGCGCCAAGTGGTGCTCTCAGCCCATCCCAGGTGACCCTTGCGGGGACTCCTGAAGGGGTACTGCTTCGTTAGTTACTGCCGCCCGCCAGCAAGCTGCTCTGCACGAGCAGCGAGCCCACCCTCACCAAGGCGATGTTTCGCCCACTGGCAGCTATGTTGCTGTCGCCGGGCGACACTGCGTAGGCCGGCCCCTGCCTCTGCTATCGTTGCCACGGTTCCACCCTTTGCCCTGTCCGTCAAGTGCTGCTAGGTATTTTTCTTCAGTTTCATACAATAGAGATTGATAGAGGGCTGAGGGAAATTGATGCATTCGATAACTACAACATCGAACTGAAATTGAATTTGGTCATCTATGTATTTATTGACCTGGATTGAACTCAAATATTGAACCATACTTTATATTTTTGTTTTAGGAGTATTTTATTGGAGTAGTTGTAGGTGCAAATAAAAAACCTTTGTGCCCATCCTTTTCTTTTGGCCCAGGGTTTGATCAAATCTTGGCTCCGATTGTGTCCAAATGTACCTTTATGGCCACCATATAGGCTAAAAAGGACCAGAAATTTGCTTTGGCACATGGGAGCGCGCGCTCCTGCCACCGGAATGAATATTTCGAAGCGTGAAAAAATTCCAAACAAAAATTTGGCGCATACATCTCGACATAATATGTGTCCACGTCAAGTTTCGAACAAAACCAACATTTTTTGTGGCTTGTGTGAAAAACACAAAAAGATGTCTTGTGAAAAGCACTTTTTAACACCAGATTTTGTCTTTTTCACATGCTAAACATAACTTGTTGGTTTTTCGTGAAATGACTTTGTGAGTATGTACAATATCAAGATGTATGCGCCAAATTTTTGTTTGGAATTTTTTGGCATTTCAAAATATATTCTTTTGAACCCAACACCATAGAACAATTGTCCTACAGTAAATATATTAATACAAAAATAGTACAAGCCCCAAGGGGTATAAGTTTGGCTAAAGAATTAGCCAATGCCTGCTCTAGGTAAGGAGTTCATCTTTACAAGTTAGTGTCTATCCACTGTATGAATCTAAGTTCAAACTTATGCTTAATCTTGTGTCTGAGAAGCTTTAAATCTTGCTTGAGGTGAAATCTCTAGGATTGGACAGACTGCTGGAGTGCCCAGAATACCTTTCCATTCCTTTGAATCCATATATTCCAGCATCCCAGTATAATGATCTCTACTGCAAAATGTTTTTGTAAGTGACTTATTGCCAGGGTGGTGTCCTCATAAACTGATGTACCTCTTTGCCTATTGGGGATCAAAGAGTTCCAACACTCTTGAGCAAAGTTACAGTCCCAAAGTAAGTGCATGGTGGTCTCCTCTGCCTGTTGGTTACAGTTTGGGCAGAAAATGTCATCAAGTTGCATGCCTTTTCTGAGTAAGAGAGCCCTGGTATTGATTTTGCGGTGTGCAACTAACCAGAAGAAGATTTTATGTTTAAATCTACTAGAGCTGATCCAAATGATGTTGAAAAAGGGGTGTTCTTCCTTGTGCTCCAGCATCTGATTATATATGTGAATTGTCGTGGGCTTACCAACAGCCCCAATAATGCTCCAGTTGTCGTTTCTGTGTTGGTAGAGATTGGTAGCAAGATCTTGTAACTGATTGAATTGTTGAAAGGCTTCAACGGATAAGGGCAGGTGAAAGTGCTCAGTCCAATCATGTTCATCAAAAAATCTTGCATTGTTTGCTCCTCGTTTACTGCAAAACAATGAAGATGTGAGAGTGCAATTTGCAGAGCCTGGTCATGCCATTTGTCCTTCCAGAACAACATTATTTGGCCTGAGCCTATTGTGCATTTGCTTATTTGCTTAAATCTATCTAGAAGTGCAATATGAGCCTTCCACCAGAATGACCCTTCCGCCTTTCCTCTTCGTGCTTCTGTAAGATAATATTTCTCCCAGATAAGATTGATCCAAGGTATATCTTCTCTATTGAGGAACTTGATGAGGTTCTTCATAAGTAGGGCCTTATTGTGAAGAGTTATATCTAGTATGCCAAGACCTCCTTGATTTTTTGGTTGACATACTTTGGACCAGGCAATCAGGGCTGTCCCTCTGTCCTCCACACCAAATTTCCTCCATAGAAAGTTCCTCAAATATTTATTGATCTGTTCAATAACCCCCATGGGTAGTGCCAAAGTACACATGAAGAAGATTGGTAATGTTGCAAATACAGATTTGATAAGTAACAATCTTCCATCATAAGAGAGCATGGTAGAGCAACCAGTAAGCCTTCTCTCAATTCTTTGCATCATTGGGTTGAAATCTTCAATTTTTGGTTTTGTTGTGCCCAGAGGGAGGCCCAAATAGGTGAAGGGGAAATGTCCTTGTTGGCATCCCATGATATTGAGCAAGTTTTTTATATGAGGTTCAGTCACATTGATTGGCACCATGAAGGATTTTTCATAGTTAACTCTGAGCCCAGTAAAGGAAGTATAGTGTAAAATGAGATTTTTGACTTGGGACAATTGTCTTGCATCAGCAGGCAACACTAAGATGTTGTCATCAGCATATTGGATAACAAGGAAATCTGGGCAAGCTTGACTATCAATAGGTGCACGAATCAAATTCTGGTGCATTGCCTCATTAAGCATTTACTGAAGAAGATTAGCTGCAAGAGCAAAAAGGAGAGGAGAAACAAGGTCTCCTTGCTGACTCCTTGTTTGTAGTGAAAGAACTTGCCTGGTACTCCATTTAGTAAAACTGATGATGTTCCTGAGGACAGCAACATTGTGATCCAATTTAACCATCTATCTCCAAATCCTCTTGCTCTCAGAATTGCTATTACTGCTTTATGATTAAGCAGATCAAATGCCTTTTCAAAATCCAGTTTTAGCAATACAATTGGTTTCTTAGACTGCTGGCATTGATGTAAGTATTCAAAAGCCCACCCTAGACAATCATGAATTGTTCTACTCTTAATGAACCCATATTGGTTGGTATGCACAATATTTAGAATAACTATCTGCAATCTGTTTGCAAGTAACTTTTTTATAATTTTGATTGTGCAGTTGAGCAGAGAAATTGGTCTGAAATCATTGGCTCTGACTGGATTGTCTTTCTTGGGAATTAAAGTGATGAAGGAAGCATTAATGCTTTGAAGAGAGACAGTTCCATGATAAAAATCATCAATTAGCTTGTAAAAATCTTAAGCAATTATGCTCCAACATGCTTTAATGAAATCACCATTGAATCCATCTGGACCTAGTGCTTTGTCTGAAGGGAGATGTTTAATGACATCACCAATTTATTTTCTTGTAAATGGGGCATCTAGTTCTTGCAAACCATCCATTCTAGTGATGAGGCTGATTAGATTTAAGGGATCTGCAATATTACCAGTATGTCCCAGTCTTTCTTTAAAAGATGCCCAATGAATAGCAGCCTTTGCATGATGTTCTGAATGTTCAATCCCCTAGTCATTTTGCAAATATTGAATGAAGTTATGCTTGTATTTAATGGTGGTCTTTGCCTAAAAGAACTTAGAGTTTTCATCTCCAAATTTAACTCATCTAATTGTTGCTCTTTGTCTCCAGTAGATCCTCTGAAAAGATAGAAGTTTTAACAAATGTTCCTTGAGCATTTCCCTGCAATTGTGTTCACTATCATTGAGTAATCTGTATTCCTCAAAAAGGCCCCACATCAAAATCACATTGTTGGTTGCCTGAATGCTGCCAGCTAAATTTGAAATGCTCTTGCTCCAAGTATTAAGGCCTTTTCCGAGCCTTTTAAACTTAGCAGTGATTAACTTAACACTGTCACTAGCCAGTAGAGGTTGTTGCCAATTAGCTTGAACTATCTCTTTAAAATTGTGATATTGAAGCCAAAAGTTTTCAAATCTAAAGACTTGTGCCTTTGGTATGCTAGTACCAATTGATATGACATAAGGGCAATGATCTGAAACTGGTTTGGAAAGGGGAATTGCCATAGTGTTGGGATAATTTGAAGACCAGTTTTCAGAAGTGAACACCCAATCAATTTTTTCCAATAAATGGGCTTGCTGCATGTTGCTCCCGGTGTAAGTTCTACCTTTCAAAGGAATTTCTACTAGGGCGAGTTGATTGATTGCTTCATTGAATTGCATCATATTATTTATGTCTCCTGATCGCATGTTCCTGTTGGATGGATATCTGATGTAGTTGAAATCCCCAGTAATTATCCAATCTGTTTCTAAAGGCATTTGAATATTTTTGAACCAGGTCAAAAAGTTGTGTCTGCCTTCATTATCGCAAGGCCCATAAATGTTTGTTAATATCCAAGAATCACCAGTGTGAACTGAGATGAACCTCATAGAGATTGAAAATTCATTTTGAATAGACATTCTCCTTGAAACATATTATCATTCCATGCAATGAGCAATCCACTGATACGTCTGCAACGTATCTATAATTTTGATTGTTCCATGCTATTATATTATCTGTTTTGGATGTTTAATGGGCTTATTATGTACTTTTATATTATTTTTGGGACTAACCTACTAACCAAAGGCCCAGTGCAAATTGATGTTTTTTTTCCTATTTCAGTGTTTCACAGAAAAGGAATATCAAACGGAATCCAAACGGAATGAAACCTTCGGGAGAGTTATTTTTGGAACAAACGCAATCCAGGAGACTTGGAGTGGACGTCAAGGAGGCAACGAGGCGGACACGAAGTAGGGAGGCGCGCCCAGGGGGTAGGCGCGCCCCCCACCCTCATGGGCCCCACGTGGCTCCACCGACCTACTTCCTTCGCCTATATATACTCATATACCCTAAAAAATCCGAGAGCACCACGAAACCGTATTGCCACTGCCGCAACCTTCTGTACCCGTGAGATCCCATCATGGGACCTTTTACGGTGCTCCGCCGGAGGGGGAATCGATCACGGAGGGCTTCTACATCAACACTATAGCCTCTCCGATGATGTGTGAGTAGGTTACCACAGACCTTCGGGTCCATAGTTATTAGCTAGATGGCTTCTTCTCTCTCTTTGGATCTCAATACAAAGTTCTCCTCGATTCTCTTGGAGATCTATTCGATGTAATTCTTTTTGCAGTGTGTTTGTCGAGATCCGATGAATTGTGGGTTTATGATCAATATTATCTATGAACAATATTTGGTTCTTCTCTGAATTCTTATATGTATGATTTGATATCTTTGCAAGTCTCTTCGAATTATCAGTTTGTTTTGGCCTACTAGATTGATCTTTCTTGCAATGGGAGAAGTGCTTAGCTTTGGGTTCAATCTTGTGGTGTCCTTTCCGAGTGACATCAGGGGCAGCAAGTCACGTATTGTATTGTTGCCATCGAGGATACAAAGATGGGGTTTATATCATATTGCTTGAGTTTATCCCTCTACATCATGTCATCCTGCCTAATGCGTTACTCTGTTCTTATAAACTTAATACTCTAGATGCATACTGGATAGTGGTCGATGTGTGGAGTAATAGTAGTAGATGCAGAATCGTTTCGGTCTACTTGTCGCGGAGGTGATGCCTATATACATGATAATGCCTACATATTCTCATAACTATGCGCTTTTCTATCAGTTGCTCGACAGTAATTTGTTCACCCACCGTAGATTATGCTATCTTGAGAGAAGCCACTAGTGAAACCTATGGCCCCGGGGTCTATTTTCCATCATATTATTTTCCTATCAATTTGCTATTTCTGTCGCTGTTTATTTTGCAATCTTTACTTTCCAATCTATACAACAAAAATACCAAAAATATTTATCTTATTATCTTTATCAGATCTCACTTTTGCAAGTGCCATGAAGGGATTGAAAACCCCTTTATCACGTTGGTTGCAAGGTTCTTATTTGTTTGTGCAGGTATAAGGCGACTTGCGTGTAACCTCCTACTGGATTGATACCTTGGTTCTCAAAAATTGAGGGAAATACTTACGCTACTTTGCTGCATCACCCTTTCCTCTTCAAGGGAAAACCAACGCATGCTCAAGAGGTAGCAAGAAGGATTTCTGGCGCCGTTGCCGGGGAGGCTTACGCCAAGTCAAGTCAAGATTTGATCTCCCAGCAACTAGCCATTTCTGGCGCCGTTGCCGGGGAGATCTACGCACAAGTCAAGACATACCAAGTACCCATCACAAACTCTTATCCCTCGCATTACATTATTTGCCATTTGCCTCTCGTTTTCCTCTCCCCCACTTCACCCTTGCCATTTTATTCGCCCTCTTTTTCCGTTCGTCTCTTTTCGCTTGCTTCTTGTGTGCCTGTTTGCCCTGATGGCCTTGCCTAAAAACGTTGATCCTCACCTTAGAAGGTTGGAAGAAATTGAAAACAACGTTAGAAGCTTTATGACTTTGCAATTTGAGCATAATAATTTCTTTAGAAACGAGCTTAAATAACAAAAAAGCTTTATGGAGTACATGAATAAAGAGCTTGATGACATGTCTAAGGAATTTTATGGTTTGAAATCTCAGTTTGCTCATCTTGAAAACTTAATAGCCCGAATTTCGGATAAGCAGACCACCTTAGTTAATAAGATGGCCGCTAAACCAAAAGAGTTAGAAGATAATAAGGATGAAGATCTAAAAGTGATTGATGTGTCTCCTCTTTAATCTTTGTTTCGCAATATGAATCTTGATAATGATGGGACTGGTGATGAGTCAACTTTAGTTAAAAGGCGTCCCAATGATTCGGAGTTTTTAGATCTTGATGCAAAAATTGGTAAAAGTGGGATTGAAGAGGTCAAAACTTTACATAGCAATGAACCCACTATTTTGGATTTCAAGGAATTTAATTATGATAATTTCTCTTCGATAGATTGGATTTCCTTGTTGCAATCCGTGTTAAATTCTCCTCATGCTTATAGTCAAAATAAAGCTTTTACCAAACATATCATTGATGCTTTAATGCAATATTATGAAGAAAAGCTTGAATTAGAAGTCTCTATCCCTAGAAAACTTTATGATGAGTGGGAACCTACTATTAAAATTAAGATTAAAGATCACAAATGCTATGCCTTGTGTGATTTGGGTGCTAGTGTTTCCACGATTCCAAAACCATTGTGTGATGTGTTAGGTTTTTGTGAATTTGATGATTGTTCTTTAAACTTGCATCTGCAGATTCCACCATTAAGAAACCTATGGGAAGGATTAATGATGTTATTATTGTTGCAAATAGGAATTATGTGCCCGTAGATTTTGTTGTTCTTGATATAGATTGCAATCCTACATGTCCTATTATTCTTGGTAGACCTTTCCTTAGAACGATTGGTGCAATTATTGATATGAAAGAAGGAAATATTAGATTCCAATTTCCATTAAGGAAAGGCATGGAACACTTTCCTAGTAATAAAATTAAATTACCTTATGAATCTATTATGAGAGCCACTTATGGATTGCATACCAAAGATGACAATACCTAGATCTATCCTTGCCTTTATGCCTAGCTAGGGGCGCTAAACGATAGCGCTTGTTGGGAGGCAACCCAAATTTATTTTTGTTTCTTGCTTTTTGTTTCTGTTTAGTAATAAATAATTCATATAGCCTCTGGTTAGATGTGGTTTTATGTTTTAATTAGTGTTTGTGCCAAGTAAATCCTATAGGATCTTCTTGGGTGATAATTATTTGATCTTGCTGAAAAAGACAGAAACTTTCTGCTCACGAAAACAATTGTTAAAAATCACCAGAAAGTGATAAAATACTGATTACAATTGCAGTAGATCAATGATCAAATTATCTAGGTCTTCCTATTTTGGTAGAATTTTTGGAGTTCCAGAAGTTTGCGTTTGATGCAGATTACTACAGACTGTTCTGTTTTTGACAGATTCTGTTTTTCGGGTGTTGTTTGCTTATTTTGATGAATCTATGGCTAGTATCGGGGGGTATGAACCATAGAGAAGTTGGAATACAGTAGGTTTAAAACCAATATAAATAAATAATGAGTTCATTACAGTACCTTAAAGTGGTGATTTGTTTTCTTATACTAACGGAGCTCGTGAGATTTTCTGTTGAGTTTTGTGTTGTGAAGTTTTCAAGTTTTGGGTAAATATTTGATGGATTATGGAATAAGGAGTGGCAAGAGCCTAAGCTTGGGGATGCCCAAGGCACCCCAAGGTAAAATTCAAGGACAACCAAAAGCCTAAGCTTGGGGATGCCCCGGAAGGCATCCCCTCTTTCGTCTTCGTCTATCGGTAACTTTACTTGAGGCTATATTTTTATTCACCACATGATATGTGTTTTGCTTGGAGCGTCTTGTATGATTTGAGTCTTTGATTTTTAGTTTACCACAGTCATCCTTGCCATACAGACCTTTTGGTAGAGACACACATGAATCGGAATTTATTAGAATACTCTATGTGCTTCACTTATATCTTTTGAGCTAGATAATTTTGCTCTAGTGCTTCACTTATATCTTTTAGAGCACGGTGGTGGTTTTATTTTATAGAAATTATTGATCTCTCATGCTTCACTTATATTATTTTGAGAGTCTTATAGAACAGCATGGTAATTTGCTTTGGCTATAAAATTAGTCCTAATATGATGAACATCCAAGATGGGTATAATAAAAACTATCATATAAAGTGCATCGAATACTATGAGAAGTTTGATACTTGATAATTGTTTTGAGATATGAAGATGGTGATATTAGAGTCATGCTAGTTGAGTAGTTGTGAATTTGAGAAATACTTGTTCTAAAGTTTGTGATTCTCGTAGCATGCACGTATGGTGAACCGTTATGTGATGAAGTCGGAGCATGATTTATTTATTGATTGTCTTCCTTATGAGTGGCGGTCAGGGATGAGCGATGGTCTTTTCCTACCAATCTATCCCCCTAGGAGCATGCGCATAGTACTTCGTTTTGATAACTAATAGATTTTTGCAATAAGTATGTGAGTTCTTTATGACTAATGTTGAGTCCATGGATTATACGCACTCTCACCCTTCCACCATTGCTAGCCTCTCTAATATCGCGCACCTTTCGTCGGTATCATACACCCACCACATACCTTCCTCAAAACAGCCACCATACCTACCCATTATGGCATTTCCATAGCCATTCCGAGATATATTTCCATGCAACTTACCACCGTTCCGTTTGTTATGACACGTTTCATCATTGTCATATTGCTTTGCATGATCATGTAGTTGACATCGTATTTGTGGCAAAGCCACCTTTATAATTCTTTCATACATGTCACTCTTAATTCATTGCATATCCCGGTACACCGCCGGAGGCATTCACATAGAGTCATATTTTGTTCTAAGTATTGAGTTGTAATTTTTGAGTTGTAAGTAAATAAAAGTGTGATGATCATCATTATTAGAGCATTGTCCCAAGTGAGGAAAGGATGATGGAGACTGTGATTCCCCCACAACTCGGGATGAGACTCCAGATAAAAAAAAGGAAAAAGAAGAAAAAAGAGGTCATAAAAAAAGAGAAAAAGGCCCAAACAAATAAAAAATGAGAGAAAAAGAGAGAAGGGACAATGTTACTATCCTTTTACCACACTTGTGCTTCAAAGTAGCACCATGATCTTCATGATAGAGAGTCTCCTATGTTGTCACTTTCATATACTAGTGGGAATTTTTACATTATAGAACTTGGCTTGTATATTCCAATGATGGGCTTCCACAAAATGCCCTAGGTCTTCGTGAGCAAGCGAGTTGGATGCACACCCACTTAGTTTCTTTTGATTGAGCTTTCATACACTTATGGCTCTAGTGCATCCATTGCATGGCAATACCTACTCACTCACATTAATATCTATTGATGGGCATCTCCATAGCCTGTTGATACGCCTAGTTGATGTGAGACTATCTTCTCCCTTTTTGTCTTCTCCACAACCACCCTTCTATTCCACATATAGTGCTATGTCCATGGCTCACTCTCATGTATTGCATGAAGATTGAAAAAGTTTGAGAACATCAAAAGTATGAAACAATTGCTTGGCTTGTCATCGGGGTTGTGCATGATTTAAATATTTTGTGTGGTGAAGATAGAACATAGCCAGACTATATGATTTTGTAGGGATAACTTTCTTTCGCCATGTTATTTTGAGAAGACATGATTGCTTTGTTAGTATGCTTGAAGTATTATTATTTTTATGTCAATATTAAACTTTTGTCTTGAATCTTTCGGATCTGAACATTCATGCCACAATAAAGAAAATTACATTGAGAATTATGCTAGGCAGCATTCCACATCAAAAATTCTGTTTTTATCATTTACCTACTCGAGGACGAGCAGGAATTAAGCTTGTGGATGCTTGATACATCTCCAATGTATCTATAATTTTTTATTGTTCCATGCTATTATATTATCTGTTTTGGATGTTTAATGGGCTTTATTATGCACTTTTATATTATTTTTGGGACTAACCTACTAACCAAAGGCCCAGTGCAAATTTTTGTTTTTTTTGCCTATTTCAGTGTTTCGCAGAAAAGGAATATCAAACGGAATCCAAACGGAATGAAACCTTCGGGATAGTTATTTTTGGAACAAACGCAATCCAAGAGACTTGGAGTGGACGTCAAGGAAGCAACGAGGCGGCCACGAGGTAGGGAGGCGTGCCCCCCACCCTCGTTGGCCCCACGTGGCTCCACCGACCTACTTCCTTCGCCTATATATACTCATATACCCTGAAAACATCCGAGAGCACCACGAAACCCTATTTCCACCGCCGCAACCTTCTGTACCCGTGAGATCCCATCTTGGGGCCTTTTCCGGCACTCCGCTGGAGGGGGGATCGATCACGGAGGGCTTCTACATCAACACCATAGCCTCTCCGATGATGTGTGAGTAGTTTACCACAGACCTTCGGGTCCGTAGTTATTAGTGGCTTCTTCTCTCTCTTTGGATCTCAATACAAAGTTCTCCTCGATTCTCTTGGAGATCTATTCGATGTAATTCTTTGTGCGGTGTGTTTGTCGAGGTCTGATGAATTTTGGGTTTATGATCAAGATTATCTATGAACAATATTTGGTTCTTCTCTAAATTCTTATATGTATGATTTGATATGTTTGCAAGTCTTTTCGAATTATCAGTTTGGTTTGGCCTACTAGATTGATCTTTCTTGCAATGGGAGAAGTGCTTAGCTTTGGGTTCAATCTTGCGGTGCCCTTTCCCAGTGACAACAGGAGCAGCGAGGCACGTATTGTATTGTTGCCATCGAGGATAAAAAGATGGGGTTTATATCATATTGCTTGAGTTTATCCCTCTACATCATGTCATCTTGCCTAATGCATTACTCTGTTCTTATGAACTTAATACTCTAGATGCATGCTGGATAGCGGTCGATGTGTGGAGTAATAGTAGTAGATGCAGAATCGTTTCGGTCTACTTGTCGCGGACGTGATGCCTATATACATGATCATGCCTAGATATTCTCATAACTATGTGCTTTTCTATCAATTGCTCAACAGTAATTTGTTCACCCACCGTAGATTATGCTATCTTGAGAGAAGCCACTAGTGAAACCTATGGCCCCGGATCTATTTTCCATCATATTATTTTCCTATCAATTTGCTATTTCTGCCGCCGTTTATTTTGCAATCTTTACTTTCCAATCTATACAACAAAAATACCAAAAATATTTATCTTATTATCTTTATCAGATCTCACTTTTGCAAGTGGCCGTGAAGGGATTGACAACCCCTTTATCGCGTTGGTTGCAAGGTTCTTATTTGTTTGTGCAGGTATAAGGCGACTTGCGTGTAACCTCCTACTGGATTGATACCTTGGTTCTCAAAAACTGAGGGAAATACTTACGCTACTTTGTTGCATCACCCTTTCCTCTTCAAGGGAAAACCAACGCATGCTCAAGAGGTAGCATCCACCAGAAGCTCCCACAGGAGGCAAGAAATCAAATTTGTTGATCCTTCTGGGGCAAAAATTCTTAATATAGGAGCTATCAAAAGATTCTCTTTTTGTTTCTTGCAGACAGATTACTGAGCTATTTGCTTCATCTATTTTGTTTGAAATAGCTATCCACTTATCACTTGAGTTTATACCTCTAACATTCCAACTCAATATATTCCAGGATTTATTCATAGCAATTCAAACAGCCAAAGCAGCAAAGATTTGTAGCAGTACTCTTGCACTTAAAACATAGCAGATAGTCAACACTTTTACATACCCATTGCATCCAAAGTCTTTGAGATGAAAGCAAATCATAAAGTTCTTCAGTTACAAAAGTGAGCTGACTCGAAGCTTCATTACATAAACTTTTTAGCTCACTCAAAAGGAGACCTACTACCAAACCTATGTCACTCTTTCTCAGAGGCTTTAGTCTTTCCATGCTGGTTGCTTTCCTCCTCTCTTAGCTTTCTTCTGCAGAAGGTTCTCTTATGTGCACACCTTTGGATCCACTTTGCAATAAGATGAATTTAATTTTTTAATAACTTTGGTGCTACAGACAGGGGGTTTAGCAGAACAAGCCACACAGTTACTATCTTGACATGCTTTCTTTTTAAATCCTTTATGCAAATGTTGCAACCTTTCACTTCTCCTTACCTCATATTCAACAACTGGCACTCTATCTTTCCTTTTCCCTTTGAATGCAGTAGGGCTGCAGAAGATGATCTCCTCTACAGCAGATGGGAGTGAGGCGTCCTCCACTCTATTTTCCTGCAACTGAGAACATGAGGGTGCTTCAGTTACAGGGCAAGAAGTAGGAATGAAGAACATTAACTGTTGTGACTGCTGAAATCCCTCACAAATAATTTGCAACATAGGAGATTGCAAAAACATCTTTGCCCAGTCAAACTTCTCAGGAGTCAATAAAGCAATACAAATGAAATCCACCCAATCAAATGGTACCTTAACTGCTGTTGTATCCTCTGTGCTAAGAGAAAAGCGTTGTTCCCAAGAAGTGTGGCCTGCAAAACCCTGACCTACTGAATCTGCATTAGAGTTAGTATGTGCATGATTAGATAAATACTTTTGTTTGACATTAAAACCTGGTGGTGCTGAGATATCTGGAGATGAGTTACAGGTGACATTTATACTTTCTGAGCCTGAAGAGGGCTTGGAGGTGGCATCTGAAGTGCAGTCCAGAATCTCTATTTCCTCATCCACCGTGGTTCTATGATCATCCTCTCTGTTTATAGCATTCAAATATTCAGAAGGTGATGTTAGTTGAATAACAGGGTCCATTGCCTCAGCAAGATTTAAGTTAAAGAGAGATCCATCTTCTTCAACATTTTCCTCCTCTAAAATCAGATCATTTATGAGCAAGGGAGAGTTATGTTGGGCCTGGTTGCTAAGAACAATAATTGGAGGAGGTGATTGGAGCAAATCCTGGTTGAGATCAATTCATGTCAGATTTACTTGCTGCATTGGAGGCATGAGGTTGAAGAAGTCAATTGGAGCAACATAAGCAGGTGGGGCAGGCACATGAATGATCTCCTGCTGATGGGCTTGCATGGGCCCCAAAGCTAAGTTGAGGTCAGGAATGGCATCTTGGGCCTGGCCCATGAAGTTTAAAAGAGCATTTCCCTCCTCAATCTGATGTGCATCATCCACTTGCATTGCAACTTCAACTCCATTTGATCCACAGAAAGAGTGTGATCACTGTGTGGGTCCATCTCAGGAAGATTTGCCTACATATGTTGCTCATCCAGGGGTTGTAACAGATCTGCTAGTTCCATGAATTCCCCAACTTCCAGTTCCTGGTCAATGAACTCATCATCCTCTGCTGGCATTGCCCAGTGCCCCCATCCTGGAAGATCCTCCTCTTCCTCTTCCTCTGCTTCTTCCCCAGCTTGCTGGTGAAAGTTCTGCTGGTCCCCTGCCATGATATCTTGAGCTTGATGCTGTTGAATAGGCCCAATGAAGTTATTTAGTTGATTAGGTGGTGAAAGTTATTTGCTGGTTGTGGATGAGGATTGCCATCCACAGGCACTGGGTCTTCATCTGGTAGCCCACCTCCCGGAGGTTCTTGCTGAACAATGACTACTGGTACTGTCCATGATTCAGCATTAGGATCATCAGACTTCCCAACCACAATGCTGATAGGTACATCTCTCATATCTTCAACTCTGATTTTGACCATAAGAGCTGCCTGTGTGCTCCTTGCTCTGTCCCATAGCAGCATCTTACCAAAGCTTCTGACAGCATTTGTCAATTCCTGAATTTCTCTCTTATCAAAAGGAAACCCTATCAACAGAGCCCAAATATCTCTATTAAGAGCTAGATTTCTCCAGTTTAAACCTTGGTTATGCTTTTGGAAAATGATATGGACATCACCATATGCATGAGGGCTTTGGAGCACAAGAGCATCTCTATCAAAAGGTGATCTTAATCTGACATAAGCTTGACCGAAGGGGCAGTGACAAATCTCTTGGAACCCTAGGTGCTTGACTTGTGTGAGAAACTCACCAATGATCTGCCTGGCATTTGGAAAATGTACCTGCTGATTCGGCATGGGGACGATGGTGGCGATTGCCCAGTCCTCATGTCGCGGTGTGGCTGGATTGATGATGACCCGCACCCTTGCCGGCCTCCCTTCTACCTGGATTGCTTGATGATGAGGTGGGAGAAACGGCGTTGGATCAAAAGGAAAGTTAGCCTTCCTCGTGGAACAAACTCTCCCCTCAAATCTGAAGATTGCAGAAGCCTACTAACTGTCAATGGAGGCGGAGGTGGGAGAGAGGTTGAACGAGCATAATGGGGTGTTGCGGCTTCAGGATTGTTAGGTAGGGGAGTAACACGGGGAACTTGATTGCATGTGGTCTAAATAGCATTCCTCGAATAAGGCACCACAATCGCACCATTATCGGGGGATGCTGCAGCAGGAGCAGATACTGAGGCAGTCAATTGATTTGACAAGGCGAGAGAGCGGAAGCTCGAGCGGCAGCCACTGGCAATGTGGCCCCACTCCTTGCAATTACGACAGCGGGTTTTATTTTTGCAAGTCGGTCGCTCGTGGCTCGTTAGCAGACAGCGAGCACAGAAGGCTTTGGACCGGGCCGAGACGGGGCTTGGCTCAGTCAAGGTACCTTGCATTACTCCTGGGCCATTTTGAATTTGCTGATTTGCCGCTTCATTATTGCCCTCTACCGGAAATTGAAGTCTGTCAAAAACCGTAGTAACTGCCACCATGGATTAAGCTTGGCGAGATTCTGAGAGAAATTTGAAGCTTGATTGTAAAATCTCGGGGCACACACAACATCCGCATAAGAATTGGCATTTCTAGAACGAGTAACCACTACCCATCCATCTTCCTGATCAGGGTCCGAAAGAGATTGAATTTGGCCCATTTGAACCCCAAAGGAGGAATCCAAGATTGACTTCAAGCAACGAGATTTCCTCCATTGTAAATAGCAAAACCAACATTGATGGAAGAAACCGAGAACTTGAAAAGAGAATCACGCAGTTTCTGAACTTTGAACAAAGAAGCTATTCCTCCGAAGCAGGAGAGAAGGATTGTACCTACTGATTCCTCCGTGAGGCGGATATTTGATCTTGTAAACTCGGCCACCAGAAAGAATTCTCTTTGCCCCGATTCTTCCGTGAAGTTGATCGGCAGTTTCAGGGAGTGCCAGATGCGATCTTCAAAGGCATGGCCTCTCTCAAAGCGGAGATCTGCTAAAGACATGGCTTAGACAGGAGTGGCCATCATGGCTGGAGTGGAGTACGACGTGGGCTGCAATGGCCGTCGCGACCGGAGTGGCCAGCAACGGGTGGGGCTAGGCGGTGGCCGCCGTGGCCGGAGTGGTCAGCGGCGGGGCTAGGCTAGGAGGAGCGAAGCGTTAGGGGGAAAATTGTCTGTTTATTCACATATTTGTCTTTGACATTTTAAAATATGTTTAAAACACATTTTAAAAACCAGGAGCGCATGCTCCCATGTGCCAAAACGCCACTCTCGGAAAGGACAAACTATGCTCGCCAAAGATACTACACAACAATACATCAAACATTAGATATAGTGTCTATGTCAAATCATGGCACCATTATAAAACAAATCAACATGTTTATTTGTCCAATCCCCTACGACCACCAAGCCCATTGAATAAATCAATAATCTCATTGGCAACAAAATTTTGTAATAGTGTACTTCGCGATATGTACAATCGTCTTGAAGCAATGAACTTATTTTTCGCTTAATTCTTGAAGCATAACTGACAAATGATAATGTTAGCTTCTCAATTAACCCATTCCTCATGTTTTCTTCAATGCAAAAAAACTTATTGCCTTATGTTATTATGTAGTTCTGCAGTAATATACAAATGAATTTTTCATATGCAGTCGATCCAACAAACAACACTAACATCAAGTTTGCGTAAATTCAACCGTAATCACAACATATGACATTTTGGTTTAGGTGTGACTCTGCGAGCCATGAGGCACTGGCCTCGGGCTCTTGCACGCCCTCCTACTCTCCGCTTCTCATGCTTCATGTTGTGTGCTCATTAAGGCCCTAATTGAAATAAATAAACTTATAGAATTTTTGGAGGATTAAATTTCTATAGGGAAAATTCCCACGGTTCAGTTTGGGACTAAGAAATGGCTCCCGAAGATTTATGTGAAAATCCTATGGAATGAGAAGCAATCCATACGAATTTTGAAGGAAAAAACATGTGGCTTTATCTCATGTTTTCTTTTTCTTGCGTCTGAATTTCCACATTTATCCTGTGCAGTATCTAAAATAAAGTTTTGGAGTACTACTTTGTACTACATGACAACTCAATTTCTGTAGTTTTTCTTTTCTTGCGTTTTTGAGTTCTCACATTCCAATCGAGGCCTAACTTTAAGTGAAATGGTTGAACGTATGCTAGCAATAATACATGAAAAGTTAAAGACATGACTACTTTGTTAGCGATGACGTATGAAAAATTGCGGAAATAGGAGATAATGCGTGGTACACAACTGATGCGTGGTACAGAACTGGGGGTCGAGTTTTTTTTTGAACCGGGCATAACCCCTTTCCATTACTCTCATAACGGAAATACAGTCAGTTCCACTTAGAATCCAGGAAACCTAGAAAGGGGAAAGCGAGTTGAATGCATCACTGGGAAACCCATGACGAACACCCGTCATCGAGCAGTCCGCCATGGGGCGAAAACCCAGTGACACCAGAACAGCTACATAGCCCTACACAGTTTATCAATCCAGCTATTACATGCCTCATCAGATAGGCTGCAACAAAAGCTCACGCAGGAGCAAGACCCAGTAAAGTTTAAGTAGACCATCAGCCGCCCACCAGCACCCCGCGGAAGGACGAAAACAAAACACGAGCAAGATGACTTTGACTGAGGATCGGATCGGCTCCTAGCTGAAGGCACCCCCAGCTCAGCTCTGCATCGGGTCACTTGGCGCCGCGTAGATCCTCATCATGTTTGAAGCGCTGATCCTTAGCATCTTCGATCCACGATCCATTGCCTCCCGGTCATCGCCCATCAGCATCCCTGCCCAGTAGGTAAGAAAGCCACATGCAGTATATACCACATCAAAGGGAGATCTCATCTTTTTGAATCAAAAGTTCTCTTATTACGGCTATTCCACATTGCCCAGCAAAGAGCGGCTAGGCCAAAGGTATAAAATCTTTCCCCATCAGGAAGGAAGGTATAACACCAAGCAAAATATTGCCAGATGTTGCTAGGGCAACGATCCGTGCCCAGCACACAGCCCACTGTTCTCCACATCACTCTAGCCACGGGGCAAGTAAAAAAGAGATGTTGTGAGGTTTCCTTTTCATCACAGAAGGAGCACATGGGTCTCCCCAGCCATCCCCGCCTGTTCATGACATCTCTGGTCAAAACAGAGTCCTAAGACAACTGCCAGAGAAAGATTTGGATTTTGAGAGGGATTTTTGCCCTCCAGATCTACTTAAAGTTGCAACCAGCTAGGTTTCTCTCCAGGAAATCATAAATAGATTTAGTGGTGAATTTACGTTTCTTCCCCAGAGTCCAGACGACTTGATTAGGGTCGCTAGAGAGAGGCCAGGACCCCACTCAAGCCTGGACCCCTCTCCACTGATCGAGGAGTGGTGGGTGTAATCTTGTTCTAAAGAAATTACCATGCACCTTCTCCCTAAATTGGGCCACAGTGATCTCTCGATCATTGCAAACATTGTAAAGTACAGGAAACTGATCACAAAGCGGAAGATCCTCTCCCCAAGGGTCCCTCCACACCCTGGCAAGGTTACCAGAATTAAGGATCACTTTTCTGCCAACCATGTAAAGCTCTCTGACCTTCATGATGGCCTTCCAGATGGGGGAATCACTAAATCTGGTCTTAACAAATGTCACCGTAACTTTTTTGAAGTATTTTGCTCGTATAACTTCCCGCCACAACCCTTGTTGTGTTTCCAGTTTCCACTACCATTTGGTGAGAAGGCTAACATTTTGTTTGTGCAGGTCTTTCACACCCAGGCCCCCTCTTTCCTTAGATCGACAAATTCTAGACCACTTGACCAGATGATATCGTTTCCTTCCCTCGTGTTCTTGCCAAAAAAAAGTTTATGATGCTTTTCAAGTTTAGCAATCACCCCCTTAGGAAGAAGGAACATAGACATATAATAGTACACAATGCTGGTCAGAGATGTATTAAGAAGTATGAGACGCCCCCCCCCCCCCCCCGAGGAGGCCGCATTACCAATCCAGGACTCGCAACATTTGAGGAATCTTTCATCTATAAAGTCCCAGTCTAGGTTGCGTAGGCTCGAGAAACTGACTGGCACCCCCAAGTATTTCATTGGGAAGTGACGAATGCTACAATTGAAAAGATCAGCATAAAAGGAGTTAGTGTCATCGTCACCCCCACACAGAGAATCTCACTTTTCATAAAGTTAATTTTTAATCCTGACATAAGCTCGAACATGTAAAGTAACATTTTCAAGTTCACAGCAGCGTCTTTGTCATGCTCAAAGCAAATCACCGTGTCATCTGCGTATTGCAGGATAGCTACTCCCCCCTCTATCAGGTCGGGTGCAAGCCCAGTAATCATATTCTCTTTTTGAGCATTAGTAACCATCTTCGATAAGGCTTCCACGGCCAGATTAAAAGGAAAAGGGGAATAAGGGTCACCCTGATGAACCCCTTTGTGGCTCTGGAAGTAGGGGCCCATCTCGTTGTTGAGCTTAATACTTAGAGTGCCATTGTGTAAAAAAATTCCACCCAACCACACCAGGTCAGCCCAAAACCACGATTGCGGTGACATTCAAGAAGGAAGTCCCAGTTTATCTTGTCATACGCCTTTTCGAAATCCAACTTCAAAATAATCCCAGTTTTCTTCTTATGATGAGTATGGTGTAACACTTCATGGAGGGTGAGGATACCATCCATGATGTTTCTGTGCTTCATGAAAGCATTCTGGTATTTACTAATCAGTTTGTTAGCAAACACAGCGACTCTATTATCCAAGACTTTAGTGATCAGTTTATAAGGGCACCTAAGGAGACAAATGGGGCGATACTGCTGAATCTTCTTCGCCCCATTTATTTTTGGAATTAGGGTAATGATCCCATAGTTTAACCGAGCCACATTTAGGGTATTATCGTGGAATGCTTCGAACAGCCGCATAATATCACCTTTGACAAAATCCCAGCAGTGCTTATAGAATTCTGCTGGTATGTTATCAGGACCAGGGGCTCTATTGCTTTCCATACTAAACAGAGCTTTTTTAACCTCCTCTTCAATGAAAGCACAGGTAAGAATGATATTATCATCAACAGAGAGTTTCTCATTGCTAGACCATGTGTCAGGGGACAAGTGGAACAAGTTTCCCTTCACAGGGCCAAAGAGTTCCTTGTAGAAGGTTGTGGCATGGTCTAGTAGGTTTTTTGTACCCTCTATAACAGTCTCCCCATTGGTCACAGAGTGAATAGTATTTTTCCTCTTTCTGCCATTAGCAACACGATGAAAGTAGGCTGTGTTTTGATCTCCCTTCAACAGCCATCTTCCATTAGAATCCTGTAACCAAAACAACTCTTCATCTGCAAGGATCTCGTTCAACTCCGCACATAAAAAAGTTCTTTTCTCATATGTCTCAGGGTCAAGGGGGCCATTTTCCTCCTATTTTTCAATCTCTTCCAACTCCTGCTTGATCCACTTTTTCCTTTTCCTCGCATGCCCAAAAGCATGCGAACCCCAGCCTTTAAAGTATTTTTTGATGCGCTTCAACTTGACATTCAAAATATCAATTGGGTCCTCAGAGTATATAGGCTGCTCCCAGATCATCTTGGCCTTAATATAAAACTCTTCATTCTTCAACCAGCTTAGTTCAAATCTGAATTCACGCTGGTGGGGGGGGGGTTCTTTAAAGGGTCAGAAGAGAGTAGAAGGGGATTGTGGTCCGAGACATCTCGCACCAGTTTGCGAACGGTAACTAGAGGGAACATGTCTTCTCACATAGGGCTCATGAGAATTCTATCCAACTTCTCTAGAGTAGGGTGCCTTTGCTTGTTGGTCCATGTATATTTGCCTCCCCCCATATGGATCTCCCTAAGGTTCAGGTTCTGAATGATACTGTTAAACCTATCCATATACATGGAGTGATGTAGCTCTTTATTTTTATCACAACTCTCTCAAAGGATATTGAAGTCTCCACCAATCACATAAGGAGTATTAATATTACTGCACATCGAGGCCAATTCTGCGAGGAAATCATCTTTTTTGTCATCGTGAGCCGCCCCATATACTACCACCAGAGTCCAAACACTTTTTAGTTACACATCAAAAATAGTAGCCTGCAATAGGTATTTACCTGCAGTCCAAGAGACAATTTCCAAGGTTTCCTTTTTAACTCCACACAGAACCCCACCCGATTACCAACAGAAGGAATCCAGTTCCAACTGAATCTATCAAAGGGATCAACTCTTCTCAAATACTTCGGGTCAAAGTTCTTTTTCTTAGTCTCTTGAATGCCCACAAAATCCAGGGAATGATCTTTAATAATGTCATAGAAGCAGGTAGTCATTCCTTTCTTCCCTGTCCCTCTACAATTCCAAAAGAGACCATTCATGGTGGATTTTTCTTTTTTGTACCCCCTTTCTGGTAGCCCTACTAGGAGACATAGCAGGGCTTCCAGATTCCCCCCCCCATATAGGTTACATTTTTTTGGCTTCTAGTAGTGGGTCTAGCTATAATCACAGTAGGTTTTCTCTTCCTTTTTTTCCTAGACCTCACCACAGTGAATTTCTCTTCCTCTTCATCGTTCACATCCACCCATTCCATTCTTAAAGGTGTCTGATCCCCTTTTGTATTGGTCAACATCAATTTCTCCCCCCCCCCAAATCGTTATGCTCATTTTTTGTTTTAATGTTTTCCGCATTTCTACATTTTTCAAGCTCTCTCAGAATATCCACGCTTGCAAAATCATTATTAGGAATATTAACCCCCATTTTCATCGCTCTAATAATAAGTTCAGGATTAGATAAGGTTTCAAAAGAGTTTGGGCTTTGCAGAGTACCTTCAATATCTCTCCTTTTAGCTGCTGCTAAGGCCTTCTCGTCCACCCTCTCCATCATGCTATGAGCATTTCTCAGGCTGAAGCGTAGGTTTTCTTCCATGACTAGTGGGGGAGCAGGCAGCCCTCACCAACCTACTCAGCCTCATGAGATTCCACCCTGTATTCCTGAGTAGTAATCAGGGCAGGATCACAGTCTCCAGTCACTTCCACAACCTGATGGCAATTTTTAACCACATCAGAGTAAGTTTTCTTGGGGCATGCCAGGTTACTTTTCATATTTTTCTCAATCTGAATGCTTACTTTTTCCTACTCCATCTCCTGAGCCATGGTATCAATGAGAAGTGTGGTGTGGAGGGAGTCATCAGACTCCACACTCTCTTGCGACTCCCTGATGGGGCCAGGTTTCCCTCCCCGGGCAGTAAAAGGAGACTTAACAGAGGATACAACAAGAGGATCATTTCCTTCATTTCCAGGGGTCGACAGGGGCAATTTTGCCCATCGGCATTGCCATCAGGCTTAGCAGGAGCCTGGACAGCTTTTTTGTCTCTGTTAGGATCTTTCACCAGAATCTGTTCCACTTCATAATAAAAGTCATAAAAGTAATCTCCCAGCACAACTTCAGCAATCACAGGAATCTCATCCACGTTTCTGCATCCGAGCCTCACCCGGACCGAAGTCGGGCGATGCAAAGTGGCAGCATCAATCTCCAAGGGGACCCCAACTGGTGATGTTACGTACGCCAAGTTCCTTTCACTTCTTTTATCCAAAGGAACGTTACTTACCTTAACCAATGCCATTTCCATCTTCCCTTTCGCCCCAACCGCAGACGACCACGGAGTGGCATGGATAACAACACCACTAGTTTTAAGCATCACCCTCCCCACATAACAGATCTGAGCTACAGCTCTAGGGTTAGGAATCTGACCACAAAAACCCCTGGCCCAATAGCATGAGCTGAACAACGCCAATCAGTGGCCAGGTAAGTAGAGAGATCTAACTCCATCTGACGAGTAGAGGTTTCCCCTTCCACAATAGTGACCACAATATTATTAGCCCTAGCCTTTTGCTGATTAGCTGAACAGGAATCATGTATGTAACAAAAGCTCTACCCCTTAGATTGAAACGCACACATCGGCGCAATGCATTCGCATGGCAAGAACTCCACACAGACAGATGCAAGATGCCCTAACTTTCTGCATCTCTCGCAATAAGCTTGTGGACAGCGAACAGGGGGACGCTCATGGGATTTACAGATAGGACACGCATCAGATTTCTTGGTAGGGGGCACCTGAGCAGGGATCTATGTCCCCTGTGGACGATTCGTTGGAGGGGTCGGCTGCCTCCCGATGGTGTTGCTGCCCGAGCCCGACGACGCCTGGGCTTTTTGAACCCACACCCCACCGCCTTGGATCTCCCTACGGTTGGACGCAGCCGCTTCGTCCCATCGCGCGGTGTCCTCCGCCGACGCGATGTTGGATGAGGTCGAGATGTCGTAGCTGTCGCCGTCTTCGCGCCTCCAAGAGAACTTGCTCTGGTCACCACCCCGCCCATTGCCGCGGCCAGCCTGCCGCCCTTCTCCACGGTCCGCGCGGCCAGCGCCGCCTCCATCGCGTCGCTCACCACGGTGGCCGCGCCCCGCATCGTTCGCCATGGGAGGAGAGGCCGCCACCACCGCGAATGAGTGCGGATCGCCGCCTACCTTACCCTCCTACCACTCGAAGGACTCTGGAGATCTGGATCTAGGGTTTTTCGCCGCTGCCCAGAAGTGGGAGAAGGAGACTTCTAGGTCAAGGATCGGTGAGGGAGGGGATTTTATACCAGCGTCGCCGCCCGGTGTGGGTGGGTGGATCGCCCCCACATGTCGCGCATCCGCTATTGGTGGGCTCGGGGCTACGGTCGGGTTCCTCTCGAGTCGGTTCAACCCACCAACGCACTGACCCGCACGAGATCCGTGTACCGCCTCGACATGTCCCATACCGCCTTCGCTCTCCGGCGTGGTGGTCGTCGCCGGCAGCCGATCTTGTATCCTCGCGAAGTGGCAACGGAGCGAGACCACATCTCCGACGTCAATCGCTTCACCCATACGAAGGAACCGCGCATCCACCGTCACGCCCCGCGAGTCCATGAGGACTAGCCGACACTACAAGAAAACTGTTAATCTGTGACAGAACTAAACTGTCACAGGTCTGCACAAATCCGTCACGCGTTGCCGTCTGTGACAGTCTGAGAATCTGTCATGTATCGCGCGTCATAATTCTTCAGATGACGGACATCTCGTCCGTCACAGATTCGTGACGGTTTATGCCCGTCATGGAACAGGCCCCAAGCCCCGTTAGGCCCGGCCCAGGCCCTGAATTCGGTGACGGACAGATCCGTGATAGATACGCATGAAGGGAATCTGCCATGGTGTCCACTTGGATCTGACGTGGAAGCCCGATCTGCCTTTGGCCCAATATTGTTTTGGCCCAGTTTTTTTGTCCAACCAGGCTCTAAGCCCAATTTGTTTTAAGGCATATTATCGCATATTTCTCCAGGCTTGGCCCAGTCATTTCTGTTCGGCCCATATTTAAACAATTATATCTGTTAGATTGTCTGTGCTAGTCCAGTATGCTGATTTCTGTCAGCCCATTTATTCTTTACCAATCCAGCCCATTAGTGTTTTTCCCCCAGAATGCTTAATTCGTTTCAATAACCAATTTTGTCCCATGATAATGAAATTTGTTCATTTGGTATAGAACGCGAAATGTACAGAAAAGAAGCACAATATCACAAAGCAGAAATGCTAAAAATAAGATAAGTGCTGATCCAACATTACATATCCACTTCCATGTGCAGATGCACTAACCATCCAGCATAACACATCCAACACAACTTCCATCAAACATCAAAACGCATCCAGTTTTGCATCCACCAACATCAGAGGCAGTTTGCCCTACAAAATTACTTCTAGGGAACACATCTAACACAACTTCCATCAAACAGCAAAATGCATCCAGTTTTGCATCCACCAACATCAGAGGCAGTTTTCCCTACAAAATTACTTCTAGGGAAAAGCAGGTTCCAGCGATATATCACATTCACAGCTTCCAGCAGTATTTTGTTTGGACAAACAACTTACCCTTGTGCTGATCTTGATTGCATCTGCTTTAGCAAAAACTCTATTTTAGCATCCATCTCAGCTTGCTTTTTCCTGTTCTCCTCTTCTTGCTTGTTCCTTGCTTCTTCTGATTCCTTTAACTGATTGGTCAAGGTTTGAACAAGCGTCCGAAGCTCAGCACTTTCCCTCTGCGCCACATCTGCTTCACGTTCGCTACGATTGGATCTCTCATGCACGTATTGGATCCCCACATGCTTAAGAAACATTGGCTTCTTAGTGTGCTCAGCAAGCACTTCAGCAACAACCTTGGTTGAAGAGTTTGATTGTTGGCTGTCTTCTGTAGGTTGAGAGGCCTTGTTTTCCATTTCAGTCTAGCAAAGCACAAAGAGGAGACAAATAGGTTATTTCCCTTTATGTCTGCCATATTTCCATGTACAAATTTAGAGATTTAGTTGTGCTCTAGTCACTTCATGTATCATGCAAGTACTTTAGCACAAGGAAGGAACATGGCAAGTATTTTAGCACTAGTTTTGCTGCACAGTTCCCTGAAAAACTTGCCTAACTCAGCTATTGCTTCATATATATCACTGTCCAGAAACCCTCTCATGCCAGCAGGTAAGATTCTTTGCAAAAGAATATGACAATCATGTGTTTTTAGGCCTTGTACCTTCGGCACTTGTACATCTTGAAATGTTGGAAGCAAACCCATCTGGAAACTTTAACTCTCATAAAAATTGACAAAATGGAACAACTTGTTCTTTAGACAAGGTATATCGGGCCCGAGGCATCTCACATGAGTTTCCATTCTTCCTCAAATGCAGCTCCTCTTTAATATTCAAATCTTGGAGATCAAGCCTAGCATTTAGTGTGTCCTTTGTCTTCCCCTCCATGCCCAGAATTGTCCCAATGAGGTTTTCACATATGTTTTTCTCGATGTGCATGACATCAAGATTATGTCTCAGCTTCAAGTCACCCCAATACTCCAAATCCCACAAACAAACCCTCCGGCTTCAAATTGGCACATGAGCCTTCTTGCTGCCCAAGTCAGAATGCTTCCTTTTCCTGCTTTCTTGTTGTTGCCCAGGTCTAACCTTCTCCAATTCTACTTGCAACTCTTCCTTGGAGAATTTACCCGGCTCATCATTGCGTTCATGAAGACCAACAAATTCATTGTTTCTTCGCAAACGATGTCCCTTTGGAAGAAAACGGTAGTGTCCAATATATCCAATTTTGCTCCTTAGGCTATACAAAAGAGGGTGTTTGTCATAATGAATACATGCAGCATAACCTCTTGTAGTACGCCCTGAAAGAGTGTTCAGAGCTGGGTAATCATGAATGCACCATAGAATTGCAACATGGAGATCAAATATTTTCCGCTATAAGCATCATATGTACGCACACCCTTCCAAAGCTCAAGTAAATCTTCTACAAGTGGCTGTAGAAAGACATCAAAGTGCTTGCCGCGTGATTTGGGACCTGGAATTAGAAGAGCCATCATGAAATTTGACTGATCCATGCATGCCCAAGGTGGAAAGTTGTATGGCACAACAAATACATGCCACATACTAAAGTTTGTGTTGAAGTTTCCGAAAGGATTGAACCCATCAGTGGCAATGCCAAGCCTCATGTTTCTGGCATCTTCTGCAAATTTTGTATATTTTTATCGAAATCCTGTCACGCATCACCGTAGGCCGGATGAATCATTTCCTTCTCGCTGGGCTGCCTCTTTAGCTTGTGCCACTGCGCTTCTTCTGCTATTTTTCTGGAAAGGAACATCCTCTTCAGCCTAGGGACCAACGGGAAATGCCTCAAAACTTTCTGTGGAATCTTCTTTCTAGTAGGGTCTTTCCACCTTGACATGCCACAAACTGGGCAGTTGTCATGCTTGGCATATTGCTTTCTGAACAGAATGCAGTTATTGAAGCACACATGTATAGACTCATACCCAAGGCCTAATTCCTTCAGAAGATTTTTTTGCTTCCTCATACGACCTTGGGAGTGTATTTGGTTGAGGGAAAGCTTCAACCAATAGCTTCAATATGTCAGTAAATGCACTATTTGTGATCCTATGGGATGACTTCAAATGAAGAAGCTTCACCACAAATGAGAACCTTGAAAACTTGGTACAACCATGATAAAGGTGTCGCTTAGCCTCTTTCTTCACGTTTGCCAGAAAAGACTCATTCTCAGAAGGGTTTGCATCATTATTACCATCTTCATCTTCAGTTTCCTTCTGACCTTGTTGTACTGCTGTGCATAGGTCTCCAAACATCTCATCAAATTGGTCATCACCATTGTTACCATCCTCGATGTCATGCACATCAACAGGATGTTCAATAACATCTGCATCGAAGTCTTCTCCGTGATATATCCAATGAGTGTATGTAGTTTCCATGCCATTTGTCAATATGTGCTTGTTCACAACGGCCTGATGCCAGTATTTGTGATTAAGGCATTCTCTACATGGGCAGAGTATTTTATCATCCTCACTAAATTTCTCTTGAATGAGGTTCATAAACTCTTTGACACCATTAATGTACTCACGACAGAACAGTGTACCACGAATCCAACGTCTATCCATCTGCATTGCAGAAAAAGAACCAACTTTTGATGGTCAGATAAATAAAATAACTACAAGTTACAACAGAAAATTGCTAAGTAAAATACAAACTATTTCCAGATAGCCAAATATAACACTGAATGGTAAACTACAGCCTAAAACTCAACCACTAGTCTGTCTTACTGTCATTTCAACTACTGTTCTCTCCTTACTGTTACAATATTACCGGGACATTTTGACCTCTACAGACTGAGTTCTAAACCACTTTGTTTCAATGGCTCACCCACTGGTCCAGTATACCATAGTTCAGTAGTTGCAAACAACAATTCAGTACTACAGCATGCAGCCAAGCTCTTATGCCCCCTGTACTGTTTATTGGCCAATCACTAATTGCTTCTTGCCTTCTTATCTTGTGTACATGGGCAAATTCAGCCACAACAGCATCAAGCTAAAGCATGTAAAAATAAATTGCAGATTAAGCAAAAGGTAATTGGAATTGTGAGCTATAGGAATTTGGTTTTCAACTGCATCACTGGAATTTCTCTCTTTATGGAATAAGAATCCAAATAATATTTAGCTCAATCGATTCAACTACAATGGAATAACAACACTAAGGATGGGAAAGCCATCTTAATTTCTCTTTGTATGCTCAAGCTAACAAAAATAGAACAAATTTCAGAGTTCTTTTTTTTTCTGCCGGAAACATACCTCGCTGCAGGCTGACGTTGAGGCGGGGGAGTGTATGCTGTAGCAACGGCGGGCGGTGACTTGATCTTCAGCGCGGCAATGGAGGGCGGCGGTTGGCTCGCCGACCCGACAATGGCGGACGGTGGCTGCCTCTTCCGCAGTTCGCCAGGGCAATCCCGGGCTCAGAAGGGATCTTTAAGATGACGCCCTCGCCAGATCTAAGCACCCTCGCCCGGGCAATCGGCCGCGCGCTGGCGGCGCCGGCCGCTGACGGGATCAGGATTTGAGCGATTTGCTTTTTTTTTGTCTAGCTTGTTTGAGGAATCGGTACCGTTTTCAATTTTATTTTGACACAAGGCACTCTTTTAATCCAAGCCAAACACGGGGCACACATGCAACATCAGCCGAAGTCGTGATCCATGACAGTTCGGCTCTTCTAAAAAAAACTAGGCCCGACGAGGCCCAGTCGGTCGTTCCTTGACAGTTTCTGTGACAGTACCACGACAACCGTCAACGAGGGGATGCCCTTCTTAGGCCCATCCGCGTCTTGCAGATCGGTGACGGATTTACTGACAGCAGAAAGCAATCCGTCACAATCGGTGACGAACACCAGAAACATCACCAGGAATCTGTCATAGATTACCAGGTTTCTTGTAGTGCGAAGAGCGTCTCGTCGCAGCGTGAGAACGCCATCGTCGAACGTGAGCGTGCGAGAGATGAAATCGGCGGCGAAGGAGACTCGCCATCTCACGTCGCGGTCGTCGCTCGAGCTGCAAGCCATCCCTTTCCGTGTTGGGTGGTACTCCGTCCGTCCATGCTGCGGCCAACTTGTGTGTTTCCTGGGGATCGATTGTTGATAGGAATCCCCCAAAAGCAGGTATAGAGTGATCTGATACCGACAGTTCTTGAATTTTACAAGTACCAATCAGCATGGCTCTCTCACACCATAAAAATAAAGATGCTCACATATAGCAGAAATCCATCCATTGATCACTCTCCACATCATATTCAATTGATGAACATGTAACATGTTAAGTTTCTTTTGTGTGAGTAAAACATTTAGTACGTCAAGTTTATTTTTGTGAGAACAAAGTATAACGCTACTCTTCATCGCCGGCAGTTGTTGTTCTGTTGTGCTAGTTCTATGAGATCTTAGCATGACGACTTCCCGATTGTCTATTACAACAAGTTTTGTCCGATTCTAGGGAGAGAGGTGTGATGACGGCGGCGCGCCTTCGGCTCGCTTCAATGCTTGTAGTCATCGCTAGGTGGTCTATGTATCTGAATGTAATTTTTATTATTTCTAGTGCTCGTTGTACTGCCAAGATTGAAGATGAATAGAACGGAAGTTTTCTCGCAAAAAAAAAGTACAACACGTTTGGTTTTTTTAAGTTTTTTCATGTTGAGGGAAGTATAATACGTTAAGTATTTTTTGAGAGAAGTATAATGCGTTAAGTTTTTTTATTTTTGAGAATCATATAATGCGTTAAGTTTTTGTTTTGTTTTGAGGGGTGTATAATGCGTTAAGTTTTTCTTTTTTCGTAATTTTTTTTTATGTTAAGTGGAAAGCAGACAGTCTAACCGCGCACGTGGCCTTGAAAGCTAAAGCCCATGACGATAAGTTCAGCCTAGAAAAGCAGCTCATTAGGTCTTATATGATGGGAGGTGCTTAGAAAGGTGCTTAAAAAATAAACCAGACTTTTCTTAAGCATTATTTTTCTAAGCACCTCCTCTAAGCGTACAAGGCCTTAGCCCACGCGATAATCCTTCTGGCTGGGTCTTACTCTACGGCCCACCGCAGTATCTAACACTCCTGGTCCGGCGTCTGCAATGGCAAGAGCAGCGGCGGCGGAGGCCTTCTCGCGGCGCCTGGGCGCGGCCGTGCGCGGCCTCTCCGGCGCCTGGTACAACCGTCATATGGCCGCCGCCGACCGCGCCATCCGCGCCCGACTCCCCCTTGTAGACCTCGTCCTCGAGGTCCGCGACGCCCGCGTACGTTCGCCGCCACTGCCACTGTCCTTCTCGCTACCCTCTCCACCTTTCAGACGAGACGGGATTCGACTAACAACTCACAAGCTCGTGGATTCTCCCTCTCCCCCCAGGTACCCGCCACCTCGGCGTTCGAGCTTCTCCACCGCCGCTCCCCGGAGGAGCCCGACGTGCGTCGGCTCGTTGCGCTCAACAAGGCCGACCTGGCTGATAAGTCCGAAACCGAGGTAACTGATTCACGAACCCCACGCTTCACACGGGGGAGATTTCAACTGCTTGGCTCCCTGCAGATATACGCAAGTTCTTTTTTCTGACTCTGTAATTTATCGCCGTTGCTGCTCCAGAAGTGGGTGGCGTTCATGAAGCAAAGGGGCTGCTCGTGCATCGCGGTCAATTCACACAGCAGGGAAAGCATCAATGAGGTATTTAGAAGTTAGAACCGTGCTAGTGTCGTCTCAAGTGCATTCTAAGTGCATCCATTTACCGGCTAAATTCATGATTATTATGCTATTCTTGTATCTAATTGGGGCTCATTTCAACTCTAATGTAGCTGTTGAATGCTGTGCGTGGGAGGATCAGGGAGATCAAGCTTGGGGTGAGCGACTGCACAGGGACTGTTCTCTTGGTCGGTATCCCTAATGTTGGCAAGTCGGCCATCATCAATGCGATGCATCAAATTGGAAGGATTGGGGCAGCAGGTGATGCAGTTTACTTGTTGCCTTTCTGTTCGTAATAGCTTTTTTATGCACCTTATTTTTCCTATTACTATGATTGCTTTGATTGTGATTTGATTGCTGGGTGACAATGGCTGGGTTGTCTTTCAGAGAAGGGAAAGCTCAAGCATGCGATTGTCAGCAGCCATCCAGGAGAAACCAGAGATATAAGTGGCTACAAGGTATTTTGATTGATTTAATACCTTGTGTTATACAGTCGAATGAAGGAAAATGATTTTTGGTCTTCTAAGAACATGCGTAGTACCTTATCTTGCTAAAAGAAAAAGAATTACCTGAATCATTTGGAAAACCCTCTTATTTAACAGTCGAGCTCAATGTAAGCATCATATGAGTTACTTCTGTTCACACTGACCAATGGTCTGAAAATGTCTTTATACAATTGCAACAGGACTCAAGCATGCTGATTGCAGAAATAGCTGCAGTGCCTGTTTTTTGCACCCTCTTGTCTCTGCTACCCAATATCCCATGGCTCGGGAACTATTTATATGATTGTAATGTGTCATTTAGATCTTAACAACAGGAAGTTTCTGGTTTTCAGGTTGCTAGTCATCCAAATATATATGTGTTAGATACTCCTGGTGTTCTATCTCCTATATTTGCGAATGATGAATCTGGTCCCAGGCTAGTTTTGACAGGTAAAGACTCCTACGAAATTCAGGCTTTCACTTGTCATTATATATTATTTTCTGATTCATGCACCTCTATTTCAGGAGCAATTAAGGATTCCTTGGTAGAGGAGTATGAGATTGCGCAATTCCTTCTTACAGTTCTTAACTTAAGGACGGAATGCAGGGAGTGGGAGAACCTGAATCTAGACGGAGATAAATCTTCTTTTGCTGATGCAATTCCCACCAGGAGTTGCCATACTAAAAGGCAGTATTCCTCAGATCATACCCAGGTAAATATCGATGATTATTCTAGTTATTACATCCTAATATTTATTGCAATTTCTTACTATTAATGCTAGAAAATGGATATATTTCTCATTATTTAACGATTTTTAAGAGCATCGAATTCTTGGTTCTGACATGCATACTATTAGCTAGCTGCCGTGTTTTAATTGCTTCGCTTTATTTATGTGCAGGATTTTATCGTTAGAGCTGTTCGTCAAGCGCTTTCTGAGACCATAGCATCTTTTCAGGGAGATTTAGGAAATGAGAATGATTTAAGAAGATTAGTAGAAATCCAGTTTACACACTTGCAGAATGCTTTCAGGATTTCTGCTGAAACAATCGAGGATAGGAATAAATGTGTCGCTGTCAAATTACTCAATCTCTATCGCACAGGAAGGCTTGGCCATTATACCTTAGACCATGTTCCAGATGTTAGGCAGGAAGTAGCTGCATAATCATCCAATATGAAACACGGGTCAGAGAAGGATATGTGGATACAAATCATTACTTACTGAGTCCAGAAAACAGGTCTGATCGCTGGGACATCTGCAAACGACTGATTGATAGACGGAGAATATTTAATTGCACCTAAATGTATATCATGCTAACAGTAGTTATTGAAATCACACCACTCATCTTTTTCTAACCAAAGAATAAATACATATTATTTTCAGAATGATCTATACACTGCTGCTTTGATCTACCCATGAGTGTTTATTCAGCTGCAGGAGAAACTGTGTGGCTCCCTAATCGCACACCATCATTGTTTCTCTTCTCCTCCTTGCAAGTGATATCAATGGTCAGATGGTCATGGCGAGTGAACTCTTTAAAATTTGCAGCCCTTTCCAGTTCCTTTACTTCCTCAATAACCAACTCCAGTCGTACTACCATTTCTACCAGTAACGAAGCAAAAGCAGCGAATGGTAGTGCTTCAGAGAACTCAAGGCTCGTGATAGCTATCTTACTTAGCGTCCGCCCTAATGTGCTCCTCTCACTGCGTTCTGATGGTTGATCTGCTTTTGTGTTCTTCCTTTCTAATATCGATGCTGTATCAGTCTTGAATGAGGGCAGAGCAGTTCTTGAGGTGGCATGCTTGCTTGAATTCAGTTCCATTAGCATACGACTATTGGCAGATCCATGTTTTGAGCCGAGAAATAGCCGTGGTTGTGACCTTATTGCTGAGTTTAGATCCTGTAGTGCTTCATGAAGATGATCGCACAACACATCAGGGGCACAACGATGGTGATTTCTTATGCTGTCTGCAAGCTCCTGTAGAACCTTGGTCACCTCTCGTGCAACTCTAGTGCATGGGGTTCGAAATAGTGATCTGACGGATGTCGGAGTCTTCAACATCGATAAATATAACTTTGTGAGCACAGGTTATTTACAGAAAGATGGTTTTGCTTGAAATAATATTGATATGTCAGGTAAATCTGGAAAAGCATGTTATATCATAAGTTTTTTGCAGTACCTGAATTTCTGATTCAAGGCATCCATGAAGTGCAGCGACAGTATATGCGAAGTGTCTAAGCACAGATCCGAGCTTCACATACTTTTGCCATGGGTAACTGTAACACTGCATTGAGTGTCTTGGCTCCCAGCTTGCATAGTGTGCCTGGCCAATTGTTATTATTTGAGGGCATATACTTTTTGAAATAAGAGACATCCATGACATCAATCTGATAAAAACAATTGCACGGAGAAAAGGATAAGAAGATTGAAGCATCAAATGATGATTTAATTACCAGGGACTCGTCACTTGATTTTGAGTCTAGTACTTCTCTATACCCAGTATGAATGGAAGCTCTCGATGTCTGCTTATCAAGAATGTTATCATGCTTCTCTTGATCTCGGAAATACTCATTCACACAACCTGCAATTTTTCTTTGGTAAGATACTACTGAGTTCTGATATTTTCTTACATTAAAGATTAAGCTATTAGTATGATAATAGTTAGCGTGTTAACACCATATATGTGATACCCACCTTCAACTGATCTTGCCAATCCTTCAAATTTGTGCGCAGTGCGGCTGTGGAGGTCCTCTCCCGACCAGTTTGGCAACACAAAGAGGCTCATAAAGAGGCATATGGCACACCCTATGGCAATTGTACTCAAGCGATCTCGTGCTAAAGGCAGTATGTTCTCCTGGCGGAAGCTTGAGACCGTTATCAGATTGAAGGTTAGCAAAAAAATCACCACACCATAATCATAATTCTTCTTAATGGATGGGAAGAATCTCAAATATGTTGCCGCGAATCCTGTCATTGAAAATGCTACGGCATAAGATACTATTAATTTGGCCATCCTAAATTCCAATTTTACAAGGTACATACCTATCAGAAATACTGAAGATGCCACAAAGAAACCGCGGAAAACTTTTCCAGATCTTACTGCTACAAGTTCAATGATAAATGCTAGAGATGCCGCTATGACTGTTCCGAACCCTCTATTCAGACCTTTGCATATGGTTGCACCTGTTGATCAGCACTCACTTGTTAGAAACCGAAGAACTACATCCACAAATACCATATTATAATCAATATGATGCTAGTAGATTACCTGCGGTAAATTCGAGCACAACAACAACCGTCATGACAGCCCACATTGCATTCTTTCCCACTCCTTTGAACAACGGTTCTAGTATATACAAGAGCGAGACTAGTGTGAGAGCTGTCCCAACCTTGAGAGCATGAATGGCTCTCCTTTGATCTTCTCTTCCAATACTCCATGCGTACGCCCACCACGAAGCAGGAATCCTGGTGATCTTCTTCACTCTCTCAGGAAGCATCAGCAAGCTGTTCTTGTTGCTGCTGGGATCTACAGCACAAGCCATTCTTGCAGCCTGGGCTCAAGATGAATGCTCAGGTTCCTTGGAAGATGGCAATGCTACCAACAGTAAGTGATGCTCCTTCCGCCATCAGCTCTTTATATAAGGTCTGGGCTTCAATAATGCGCGTAACCTTACACATACTAAATTTCGTGAATTCAACGATGTTGTGAAAAGTGGCTTCGTGTGGTTTCTGGAATGTAGCTATCGTGCATGACTTTAAAAGTAAGTCTGATAGCTGTCTACTGGTTCTTTGCATGTGATGGTAGCAAATAAATTCACCAGCTTGCTACTATCTTTACGTGTTCCTTTTGATATATCTTTGTGAACTCTGGTGTAAACAACCAACAAACTAATCTAGAATATCACCTAACTGCAGTAGCATTTTAGTACATTTTGATACTTGTAGACAATACTGTTATCCCTACTCTCCTCGCAACTACCACCATCCACTCTAGTTTTCTTCAGATTTTCTTCCTATTTGAATTCCCCGCTTCATTTTGCGACTTACAGAGCATGAACGTCACTGCTTTTCGTCGTAGATTGGACACGCAATTCCACTGATATCTGACTAAACATCTTTTGTTCGTCCTTGCCGCAGGTGTAGGTGTCCCAAATATCAGGAAGGGAGAGGACGCCACCTTCGTCCCGTTTGTTGAGCAACTCGCCGAGTCACAGGACGATACGCACTTCTCCTTTTCCTGACGCTGATACGTGGTGATGGCGGCCTTGACTTTGCACTGGACCATTGGCTGAGTGAGTTCACGTGAAGAGGACGTTGGGAAAGGCCCCGGCCTCGGCAAGCTGCTCGTGTGCGCGCGCCTTGATTGGACGACAATGGCCGGCTCGTCCGGTCCCGGTCCGGCTGTGGTGGAGAGCGACATGTGCGGAGGGGCCGCTTGAGGTTGCGGGGCGAAGGTCACGGTTGTCGCCGGGTTCAGATTTGTCGTGTGGCCGCTTTGCCAGCTTCGGTGATTCTCTGCCGTCGGATTTCTTTTTGCCGTCCGGTGGTCGACACCTTGCCAGGCGAGGGCACACCTGTGAACTGGTTGGTGGCCTTGTGTCAAACCTGCACTTGAAATGCACGGCTGGTGCTGGACTTTGGGTTGGTTCGCATTGATCACATCTAATTTAGGGATAATTTTGTTTTTTGTCGCTAAGCCTTTGTATCATTGCATGATTTCTAAAACAAAACTTCTGTATTTTTTTTACTAGTGATAGCAACAACTATTTTTCTCTTGTTAGATTTTTTTTGAAACGGAGGCAAAAAAAGACTTTTTAAGCAGTACTTGCACAGTTAATTAATTTCAAATTTGAAATCAAGTGAAAACTATCATAAACCAAGCGGAAAACGACACCAAGGTGCTACCATCGTTCGGTCACGCATGATAAGGTTTTTCCTTGGAACTGCACTGACGACTGGATCCGTGCGAGAGGGGTGTTGCAGCGATGCCTTCGTGAAGGTCAACGACACCTGCACTTGTTGCCATCGCTGGTCACGACACGTAGCCGAGACAAGGTCCCAAGCACTGGACACATCGTTCGCCATACATCAACCGGCGCGAACGCCGTCAAGACCACCAACCACCACCATCGAACACGCCCATTGATGAAGAAGCGTCGAGATTCACCATAACCAATCGCACCTCACAAAGGCCAACGACACGACACGTAGCCGAGACAAGGTCTTCATCCAAGCTCTGGACACACCGTTCGCTACACATAACCAGCGCGAATGCCGTCAAGACCACCAACCACCACCATCGAACACGCCCATTGATGAAGAAGTGTCGAGATCCACCACAACCAATCGCACCTAACAAAGGCCAAGGACATGACACGTAGCCGAGACAAGGTCTTCACCCAAGCTCTGGACACACCGTTCGCCACACATCAACTGGCGCAAACGCCATCAAGACCACCAACCACCACCATCGAACACACCCATTGATGAAGAAGCGTCGAGATCCACCACAACCAATCGCACCTCACAAAGGCCAACGACGACCAAGCTCCAACACCAGGTGGCAGATCCATCAATGGTCAACCAAACGTTGGACCACCGGACGGAGCGCGAGTCTCGCACCCTATCGAGCACCATGCCGACAGGGAGCAGAGGAGCGATGCCTCATGCCAAGAACCACCATGGTTTCGGACTGTAGCCATACATCAGACGCGCTGACGCGCCCCACACACGCCACTTTGCGCCCATCGGAGACCAGCTCCGTTACACTCACCGCATGGAGCTACCCTCCCGCGTCGCTCAGGGCCACCGAGCCGCGCCACCCGAGCTGCAAATGCCGTCGGAGCTACACCACCACAACCGACCACCACGCGACCACCAGGGTGCATATCCATGTTGCCCGGGCCTCGTGCGCACCCCCGAAGCGCACCAGCGCCATGCCCGCGTCGTGCGTCCCGGCACAGCCTCGCCCAAAACGCAGCAACACCTCGCACCGTGATGCGACCCACGCATGGCATATCCGCACCAGCCAGGCCACCCCACACGCTCGCGCCGCGCTGCCTCGCCTCTCTGCGGGAGATGCCTCCAGGTCACCTTGCGCTGCATCACCTCACCATGTCGAGCACCAGCGCGAGCACCCATCAAAGTGGCCAACCCCGATTGGAGGAGGAAATGGCCCCGCAATCGTCGTGTCACGCAGGCTTTGCCCATGGCGGCTAGGAGAGGCGTTGGGGTGTGACGCGAGCGGCGACAAGGGTTCGCTCATGGCCGCCCGTGGGAGCGTCTCTTTTTAGAATAAGATATCCAAATAGTGGAGGAAGAGCACACTAGTATATTCATCTTCAAGAATAAATGGGGTATCCGAAGTTGTACTAATCATGATGGAATTAGTCATATTATGAAGCTTTGGAAGAGAGTAATTGAGCATTGTTTGATAAGATATACGAATGTAAGAAAACAATTTTTTTATCCCTGAGAGATCGGCTATAGAGGTGATCTTCGTACGGTTTCATCGACTTGGAGAAGGCCTATAGCAAGATATCAAGGATGATCATGTGATGGGTGTCTATGGGAAGTGGGACTAAGCCCACATCCAGTTCTACGCTTTGGGGAGGCCTTCCAAACACATAACCGAGTCCCGCTAGGAGTCCACATCTGAAGAATGAAGTATGCCATAGCAGTGGCGAGTCTACTAGGTGGGCTTCATCAGGCTTAAGCCTACCCTCTGTCGGTGTCAAAACCGGCAGATCTCGGGTAGGGGATCCCAAGCTGTGGATTCTCGGATCAATGGTAACAGGAACGAAGGAGACGATGTTTTACCCAGGTTCGGGCCCTCTTGATGGAGGTAATACCCTACTTCCTGCTTGATTGATCTTGATGAATATAGAGATTACAAGAGTTGATCTACTCCGCGACCATATGTTATGGTATAAACCCTAGGGGTATGATGATTAATGTCATAATGATCTATCGACTAGCCTGGCCTTGGCTTATATAATGCACCAGAGGCCTAGGATAACAAGAGTCCTAGCCGAATACGTTGGTGGAGAGGAGTCCTTGTCTTGATCACCAAGTCTTGTGGAATACTCCTTGTATGCGGCATGGGCTGCCGAAGTGGCCCATGAGTGAACCGCCATGGGGGTCCTCGGCCGATCCACCTGGTCGGGAGATGATGCGGTGAGTACCCCCTAGTCCAGGACACCGTCAGTAGCCCCTTGAACCGGTCTTCAAGTTGGGGACGCTCCTCGACCCTTCCGAACGGTTCTCCATCTTCGGTCGTCGGTCTTGAAAACTGGTTCAACAAATCTTCTCATCTTCGATCTTGAGAATCACCGAAGTAAATCCGAAGTGTTTACACGTCGGGTATCCGAGGAGCCCCTTTAAGTTATCGGCCTTTATCAATGCCTTGTTATTTTTACGCCACACCTCGGGTTTGAAGTTGTTCCCATGCGGCGGTGTCCTCTTGCATCCGAGCCCCAACACCGGACTGCATTCGAGGTATCCTTTGTAATCGAGCACCAACGCCGGACTGTATCCGAGCTCCAACGCCGGACTGTATCCAAGCTCCAACGCCGGAGAGTATCCGAGCTCCAACACCGGGCTATATCCGAGGTGTCATAGATCACCTTGGCTCAAAAAAGTCGAAGGAGTTTAGCCGAGCTTAATGCCAGAAATGCCCTCTATGTAGCCGGCCACTGGCGCTCGAGCTTTATGCCGGACTGCTTCCGAGGTGGTGCACCACCCTGACCGCGGGCCGATTTTTTGTCAATATTTTCGATTGGTGCCATTTATTCTCTGCCGAGATATATAGCTAGTAGCCCTCAAGGTGTGTATCGGTCTAAAACCCGAGATGCACCTGAAGGATGACATAAGACCGCTGATCCTAGTAGCCCCTGAGACTCAGGTCGATTCGCGAAATCGGCCTAAGGATCAACTCCTAGCTCAGCAACATACGTAGGAATAGAAACGCAGTGTAATATATTAGAGGTAATAGTGATTGGCGGATGGGCCCCTGAGAGAGGGTCGTGAGAAGTCGCCGTGATATATTAGCTTGATGCCGGATAAGTCCCAGATGGTACTTATTGTTGTCCGAAGACGCGCTTGTCCATAGTTCGGTCATGCCAAACACTGAGCACTTTGAATTTTCTGCATTGAATAGGCAATGCACTAGCCCCCGAGCCACTGGTCGGGTGGCAACACCAGATCAGGGGATCGATGTGCCCCTTAATATTAGTAAATGACAAGCCCGAAGCCCAGTAGCCCCCGAGCCTTAATGTGGGCACGGGGTGGCCGAATTAAGGATCGATATCTGAAGTATAATCACAAATTATGTGTAATGACTCTATGTATCAAAGTACTTTACATCATTAATGCTCAGATCCGCATTTTACAAAACTTTGTTGACCGACCATCGGCTTCAACCTCCTCGGCCAGTAGCTGGGGAGTGTTTGTCCTACTTTATAAAGCCTTTATAAGGGCAAAGATTTACGACAAACAAGGCAATCCAGCCATACGGTTTTATAAACAAAGGTACGTAGAGAGATATGTTATATTACTTTTTTAACGTAAGAAACATCTTCCAAAGAAAATAGTTCCGCTATCGGTTCCTTTCTTTGGGTTGTCATGCCAACCATGATCATGAAACCTCACCTCCGATCATTGTGGGAGAAAAATATTGAGAATTTAGTTTGGGGAAAGTTCCGGAACTATGTGGTCTTTAGCGAACCTGAATTTTCACTTTCGACATTGCCGACCAATTATATCCTTTAAGATTGCTAGCTTTCAGCCTCACCCAGTCTGAGGTACTAACCCAGATGACCCGGTAGTAACAATCACAGAGGTGCTCCCTTTACCGCCTAGCCGAACAGTCGGGAACGTAGGGGTAAGCACAGGAGCCAGGCAACCCAGCTTGGCCAAAATCTGAAGTCAAATTGATGCATATGTATGGCTTTATAACGATGATTACGGAAGGCAGCCCTTGTATATCAAATACAAATGCCGATGATATGTTTATTTTGACTCCGTTGCGACCGTTTATCAGTTGAAAGTGGCCCATCGTCGGCTTCCATCCCCTTGTAGATGCTACGCAGGGTGTTTCCGTAATAACAAACAACCCTTAGCCGACCTCTCGATGCCCGAAGGCGGTTGTGTTAGCGGAAACGAGGCAATCAGATATGCGGGCTTTATAACTTTCACTTAGTCATATGAGCTTAAAGTTGGGAGGCCAGCTACTAGCCCCTGGTTAGTGTTCGGTGACAACCGAGGTCAAGCCGTAAACACTTCGGCCAATGTTATGAACGGCCCATCATTTAACACAGTCATCGGATCGCTGACCAGTTTACGCTTATTGTGAGTCAGTTTTCGGCTTTGTCCGTTGAGGTGCTTAACCATGCGAGCTGGAAGCACAATCGCAGTGGTTCTCCCTTTGCACACCTAGCCGAACAAAGCGGAACGTAGGAGGCAGGCACAGGAGCCGGGCAACCCAACTATTGACCGAAGACACAATTCGAAACCGATGCATATATAGCAATATCCGAGAATGTTTTTGCCGAATCTCTAAAGGTGTCCGGCGTTGCATTGCGAGACTTATGCTCGAAACACACAAATAGTTTAAAAGTGCCATAGGCTTGGAAAACCAAAAAACTTCAGTAAAAACTTGACGTCTGAACTAGATCAAGTGTTTGGTGCCAATCCGAAAATTGGAAAAAAAAATTGTGCTTCTGTCGTGCTTTAGCATGACACATCCGATCTCAAGACTTCAAGCGGGTCAGCCTACGGCTTCAAGCTCCTTATCCCGAAGGCGGAGTACTTCTCCGAGGCCAGTTTAGCGAACTAAACTCGAGCGGCTTTTAGAGAGAAGACAGGCTATCCGGCTATTGACCATACACTCGAGTCAAAAAATGAGCGGTAGAAAAAGATTTTGCAACGACCAAGAAGAAAACATATATACTATAAAACGGCTCATATAAATTTTAAGAGCCCCCAGTTAACATGGGTAAATGGAGTTTCTTTTAACAAACAACGTATGTGAGCATGGTCGAACCAAACACAATTTAAAAATTTAAAACTTTGAGCATGAAAGCAACTTAGCTGGTTAATGTGTTCGTCACCGATGACGCGGTCCGAGCTTACGGCGGGACAAGGTCCTAGCCCCTAAGCCGGTCCCGAGGTGGCGGAGCGAAGAGCTCGGCACTCCGAAGTGGCGACATAACACAGCCAATGTGGCGAGGTGGAACCCCTAGTCCATCCGAGGCGACGAAGCAGGCCGGCAGTATGACGCCGAAGTTCCCGGCGTGGGTTAATGAAGTGATGACGAAGCCCCCTGTCCAGCCGAGGTGGCGTGGTACGTCAGTACGCCCAGGTGACAGCGCTTCCCAACCCGAATAATTTGCGTGTGCACAGAAAATAGTGCAAGAAGGAGATAATAGTAATAATAATAAATTAAAAAATGTAGCATAATAAATAATTTATGCAAAGTGAATAATTAAAGGAATATGGCCCGTGCGCCGAACACCGACGAGGTAGAACCCTCTCGATGATGCCGAAGTCCCCAAGGCAACTGAACATGTCGGTATAGCAATTCGACCAACAAGGTGATCATGCAAGCCGATTTATGCCGATTGGGACGACCACGTCGGCTTGCCGAAGTGACCGCGTGACGCAGTCGAAGTCGATTACCTACACATATAAAATAGTGCGGTCCAAAAAATAATAATATAAATATATATATATAAATCCTCGCGTAATTAATTTACGTAAAATAATTTATTTAAAGATATGTGGCCTGGCGCCGAAGTCAATGTCGATGCAGGGCGTCGGCGTGATGCGGTAAAGGCGTGGCAAAGCCTGAATTCACAGATTGGTCCGAGTTCCGGATGCGGCGTTCGCCGAACTATGTACGGAAACTGACCGAACCACCACACGACCGTCGTTAATGCGGTCACCATTTGATAGACCTGTGTACAGATGATGGAACAAACCAGAGTAATAATTCCTTGGGAAAAATAAACCCAAACAAGCAAAAATTACTAGAATTAATAGCACCTGGTTTATTTGTTGTAGCAGTCCGAAGGAAAGTGACTCCCAAAATTAGGACTCAATCCGCATACCCATTGCCTGATGGATGGTGAAGCGACCGCATGGCGATGCTGGTAAAGGTTGGCTCGCCGAGGCAAAGCCCCCGGTCCAGATAACGTGACGAAGCTGGTCGGTTGACGACGCCGAAGTCTCCGGAGTAGGTTGATGAAGGGATGGCGAAGTCCCCGGTCCAGACGAGGTGACGGAGCAGGTCGGTAAGGTGACGTTGTAGCCACCATGCCAGCCGATGTGTCGAAGCTGGTCGGCCGATGACGCCAAAGTCACCGGAGCATGTTAATGAAGAAATAGCGGAGCCCCCGGTCCAGCCGAGGTGTCGAAGCCTCGATGTCAGCCGATGAGTCGAAGTAGGTCGGCGTGATGGACATCGGCTTGAAGAAGCAACAATGCGACCATGCCGATGCAGGTCGTAACTCGTGACGTGGTCAATGCCGGAGTGCCCGCTCCGTGTAATCTGTGGGGGGGTGATGTTGGTGATGATTTATCCTTCGTGATGCCGAACTCTTGTTCGGCTCGCCGAGACGATAATCCGAAGAAGTTGAGCTCGGCTCAACAAAGCGACGACATGTCTAGCGCAGGTCGGCAGCCGTGGAGCAGTGTTACCGGACTGGTTTGACACCAGCGTGATGTTGAAGAGAACCTTAGAGAAGGCTTAAAATTTTATGGGCATGTGTTAAGAACAACACGCAATACCTTAGAAGAAAAATTCCTTTAAAAAGGTTGTCCAATATCACGTTCATGAAGAAACATGAACTCGGGTCGGATTCGTATTCGCGCGGAAAACAGATCCAAAAATTGGTCCACTCATCGGAAGGTTCCCGGAGTTTGGACGGTCGGATCGAGCTAAAATTTTGAGGGGTGGTAGATATGGGAATTCCGCAGCACATGAACGGTTGGATCTTCCAAAGGACCTCCGAGCTTGGCTCTGGAGACCACGCCCTAAACTCGTCCAGATTCCCGTCCAGATTTGACAGGGCTCCGGTATATCGTAGATTGCTGGAGATTTCTCCATCGGAACTCGATGAAATTTTGCATGGTTGTTGTAGACTTAATTCCGCACAATTCGTCAAAGCGATGCTCGAGGAGGTGGTGGCAGCGGATACAAGTTCGCTGTCCGGAAAAACAGCACGGTCGCCCGAGGGCTATGTTGACGTTGAGCCCTCGAGCTCCGAGGATAATTCCTCCATGATCATGATAGAGATCGGAGTTGATGTTGATGAAGGCCCTCGCCCGGACATGACGATCGGAGGCAGGGCACAGTCCTCGGTCAAGCCAAGGTGACCAGTCGAGCCGGTCACGAAGATGTCGACGTCGCAGTTAATCTGCAGACGAGCCATCGATCCTTTGCCGATCACACAGCGAAACTCTCGATGAAAGCACCATTGTCGGTGTCAAAACCAGCAGATCTCGGGTAGGGGATCCCAAGCTGTGGATTCTCGGATCAATGGTAACAGGAACGAAGGAGACGATGTTTTACCCAGGTTCGAGCCCTCTTGATGGAGGTAATATCCTACTTCCTGCTTGATTGATCTTGATGAATATAGAGATTACAAGAGTTGATCTACTCCGAGACCATATGTTATGGTATAAACCCTAGGGGTATGATGATTAATGTCATAATGATCTATCGACTAGCCTGGCCTTGGCTTATATAATGCACCAGAGGCCTAGGATAACAAGTGTTGGGGATCGTAGCAGAAATTTAAAATTTTCTACGCATCACCAAGATCCATCTATGGAGTTTACTAGCAACGAGAGGGAAGGAGTGCATCTACATACCCTTGTAGATCGCGAGCGGAAGCGTGCAAGTGAACGGGGTTGACGGAGTCGTACTCGTCGTGATCCAAATCACCGATGACCGAGCGCCGAACGGACGGCACCTCCGCGTTCAACACACGTACGGAGCAGCGAAGTCTCCTCCTTCTTGATCCAGCAAGGGGAAAGGAGAGGTTGATGGAGATCCAGCAGCACGATGGCGTGGTGGTGGAAGTAGCGGGGATCCCGGCAGGGCTTCGCCAAGCGCAAGCGGGAGGGAGAGGTGTCACGGGAGGGAGAGGGAGGCGCCAGGGGCTAGGGTGCTGCTGCCCTCCCTCCCCCCACTATATATAGGGTCCCTGGGGGGGGCGCCGGCCCTGGGAGATCCCATCTCCAGGGGGCGGCGGCCAAGGGGGTGGCTTGCCCCCCAAGCCAAGTGGGGCGCCCCCCACCCCCAGGGTTTCCAACCCTAGGCGCAGGGGAGGCCCAAGGGGGGCGCACCAGCCCACCAGTGGCTGGTTCCCCTCCCCACTTCAGCCCATGGGGCCCTCCGGGATAGGTGGCCCCACCCGGTGGACCCCCGGGACCCTTCCGGTGGTCCCGGTACAATACCGATAACCCCCGAAACTTTCCCGGTGGCCGAAACTGGACTTCCTATATATAATTCTTCACCTCCGGACCATTCCGGAACTCCTCGTGACGTCCGGGATCTCATCCTGGACTCCGAACAACTTTCGGGTTTCCGCATACTAATATCTCTACAACCCTAGCGTCACCGAACCTGAAGTGTGTAGACCCTACGGGTTCGGGAGACATGCAGACATGACCGAGAAGACTCTCCGATCAATAACCAACAGCGGGATCTAGATACCCATGTTGGCTCCCACATGTTCCACGATGATCTCATCGGATGAACCACGATGTCGAGGATTCAATCAATCTCGTATACAATTCCCTTTGTCAATCGGTACGTTACTTACCCGAGATTCGATCGTCGGTATCCCAATACCTCGTTCAATCTCGTTACCGGCAAGTCACTTTACTCGTACCGTAATGCATGATCCCATGACCAAACACTTGGTCACATTGAGCTCATTATGATGATGCATTACTGAGTGGGCCCAGAGATACCTCTCCGTCAAACGGAGTGACAAATCCCAGTCTCGATTCATGCCAACCCAACAGACACTTTCGGAGATACCCGTAGTGCACCTTTATAGCCACCCAGTTACGTTGTGACGTTTGGCACACCCAAAGCACTCCTACGGTATCCAGGAGTTGCACAATCTCATGGTCTAAGGAAATGATACTTGACAATTGGAAAAGCTCTAGCAAACGAACTACACGATCTTTGTGCTATGCTTAGGATTGGGTCTTGTCTATCACATCATTCTCCTAATGATGTGATCCGTTATCAATGACATCCAATGTCCATAGTCAGGAAACCATGACTATCTGTTGATCAACGAGCTAGTCAACTAGAGGCTCACTAGGGACATGTTGTGGTCTATGTATTCACACATGTATTACGATTTCCGGATAACACAATTATAGCATGAACAATAGACAATTATCATGAACAAGGAAATATAATAATAACCATTTTATTATTGCCTCTAGGGCATATTTCCAACAGTCTCCCACTTGCACTAGAGTCAGTAATCTAGTTACATTGTGATGAATCGAACACCCATAGAGTTCTGGTGTTGATCATGTTTTGCTCTAGGGAGAGGTTTAGTCAACGGATCTGCTACATTCAGGTCCGTATGTACTTTACAAATATCTATGTCTCCATTTTGAACATTTTCACGAATGGAGTTGAAGCGACGCTTGATATGCCTGGTCTTCCTGTGAAACCTGGGCTCCTTGGCAAGGGCAATAGCTCCAGTGTTGTCACAGAAAAGAGTCATCGGGCCCGACGCATTGGGAATCACCCCTAGGTCGGTAATGAACTCCTTCATCCAGATTGCTTCTTGCGCTGCCTCTGAGGCCGCCATGTACTCCGCTTCACATGTAGATCCCGCCACGACGCTTTGCTTGCAACTGCACCAGCTTACTGCCCCTCCATTCAAAATATACACGTATCCGGTTTGTGACTTAGAGTCATCCAGATCTGTGTCGAAGCTAGCATCGACGTAACCCTTTACGACGAGCTCTTCATCACCTCCATAAACGAGAAACATATCCTTAGTCCTCCTCAGGTACTTCAGGATATTCTTGACCGCTGTCCAGTGTTCCGTGCCGGGATTACTTTGGTACCTTCCTACCAAACTTACGGCAAGGTTTACATCAGGTCTGGTACACAGCATGGCATACATAATAGACCCTATGGCCGAGGCATAGGGGATGACACTCATCTTTTCTCTATCTTCTGCCGTGGTCGGGCATTGAGCCGTGCTCAATTGCACACCTTGCAATACAGGCAAGAACCCCTTCTTGGACTGATCCATATTGAACTTCTTCAATATCTTGTCAAGGTACGTACTCTGTGAAAGACCAATGAGGCGTCTTGATCTATCTCTATAGATCTTGATGCCTAATATATAAGCAGCTTCTCCAAGGTCCTTCATTGAAAAACACTTATTCAAGTAGGCCTTTATACTTTCCAAGAATTCTATATCATTTCCCATCAATAGTATGTCATCCACATATAATATGAGAAATGCTACAGAGCTCCCACTCACTTTCTTGTAAACACAGGCTTCTCCATAAGTCTGTGTAAACCCAAACGCTTTGATCATCTCATCAAATCGAATGTTCCAACTCCGAGATGCTTGCACCAGCCCATAGATGGAGCGCTGGAGCTTGCATACCTTGTTAGCATTCTTAGGATCGACAAAACCTTCCGGCTGCATCATATACAATTCTTCCTTAAGAAAGCCGTTAAGGAATGCCGTTTTGACGTCCATTTGCCATATCTCATAATCATAGAATGCGGCAATTGCTAACATGATTCGGACGAACTTCAGCTTCGCTACGGGTGAGAAAGTCTCATCGTAGTCAACCCCTTGAACTTGTCGATAACCCTTAGCGACAAGTCGAGCCTTATAGATGGTCACATTACCATCCGCGTCTGTCTTCTTCTTAAAGATCCATTTATTTTCTATGGCTCGCCGATCATCGGGCAAGTCAGTCAAAGTCCATACTTCGTTTTCATACATGGATCCTATCTCAGATTTCATGGCTTCTATCCATTTGTCGGAATCTGGGCCCGCCATTGCTTCTTCATAGTTCGAAGGTTCACCGTTGTCTAACAACATGATTTCCAGGACAGGGTTGCCGTACCACTCTGGTGCGGAACGTGTCCTTGTGGACCTACGAAGTTCAGCAGTAACTTGATCCGAAGCTTCATGATCATCATCATTAACTTCCTCCCCAGTCGGTGTAGGCACCACAGGAACATCTTCCCGCGTTGTGCTACTTTCCGGTTCGGAAGGGGTGACTATCACCTCATCAAGTTCCACTTTCCTCCCACTTATTTCTTTCGAGAGAAACTCTTTCTCCAGAAAGGACCCGTTCTTGGCAACAAAGATCTTGCCTTCGGATCTGAGGTAGAAGGTATACCCAATGGTTTCCTTGGGGTATCCTATGAAGACGCATTTCTCCGACTTGGGTTCGAGCTTTTCAGGTTGAAGTTTCTTGACATAAGCATCGCATCCCCAAACTTTTAGAAACGACAGCTTAGGTTTCTTCCCAAACCATAATTCATACGGTGTCGTCTCAACGGATTTCGACGGAGCCCTATTTAAAGTGAATGCGGCAGTCTCTAAAGCATAGCCCCAAAATGAGAGCGGTAGATCGGTAAGAGAGATCATAGATCGCACCATATCCAATAGAGTGCGATTACGACGTTCGGACACACCATTTCGCTGAGGTGTTCCAGGCGGCGTGAGTTGTGAAACTATTCCACATTTCCTTAAGTGTGTGTCAAATTCATGACTCAAATATTCCCCTCCACGATCTGATCGTAAGAACTTTATTTTCCTGTCACGTTGATTCTCAACCTCACTCTGAAATTCCTTGAACTTTTCAAAGGTCTCAGACTTGTGTTTCATTAGGTAGACATACCCATATCTACTTAAGTCATCAGTGAGAGTGAGAACATAACGATAGCCACCGCGAGCCTCAACACTCATTGGACCGCACACATCGGTATGTATGATTTCCAATAAGTTGGTTGCTCGCTCCATTGTTCCGGAGAATGGAGTCTTAGTCATCTTACCCATGAGGCATGGTTCGCACGTGTCAAATGATTCGTAATCAAGAGACTCCAAAAGTCCATCTGCATGGAGCTTCTTCATGCGCTTGACACTAATGTGACCAAGGCGGCAGTGCCACAAGTATGTGGGACTATCGTTATCAACTTTACATCTTTTGGTATTCACACTATGAATATGTGTAACATCACTTTCGAGATTCATTAAGAATAAACCATTGACCAGCGGGGCATGACCATAAAACATATCTCTCATATAAATAGAACAACCATTATTCTCGGATTTAAATGAGTAGCCATCTCGCATTAAACGAGACCCTGATACAATGTTCATGCTCAAAGCTGGCACTAAATAACAATTATTGAGGTTTAAAACTAATCCCGTAGGTAAATGCAGAGGTAGCGTGCCGACGGCGATCACATCGACCTTGGAACCATTCCCGACGCGCATCGTCACCTCGTCCTTCGCCAGTCTCCGTTTATTCCGCAGCTCCTGTTTTGAGTTACAAATATGAGCAACCGCACCGGTATCAAATACCCAGGAGCTACTACGAGTACTGGTAAGGTACACATCAATTACATGTATATCACATATACCTTTGGTGTTGCTGGCCTTCTTGTCCGCTAAGTATTTGGGGCAGTTCCGCTTCCAGTGACCACTTCCCTTGCAATAAAAGCACTCAGTCTCAGGCTTGGGTCCATTCCTTAGCTTCTTCCCGGCAACTGGCTTACCGGGCGCGGCAACTCCCTTGCCGTCCTTCTTGAAGTTCTTCTTACCCTTGCCTTTCTTGAACTTAGTGGTTTTATTCACCATCAACACTTGATGTTCCTTTTTGATCTCCACCTCCGCTGATTTCAGCATTGAATATACCTCAGGGATGGTCTTTTCCATCCCCTGCATATTGAAGTTCATCACAAAGCTCTTGTAGCTCGGTGGAAGCGACTGAAGGATTCTGTCAATGATCGCGTCATCCGGGAGATTAACTCCCAGCTGAGTCAAGCGGTTGTGCAACCCAGACATTTTGAGTATGTGCTCACTGACAGAACTGTTTTCCTCCATCTTACAACTGAAGAACTTGTCGGAGACTTCATATCTCTCAACCCGGGCATGAGCTTGGAAAACCATTTTCAGCTCTTCGAACATCTCATATGCTCTGTGTTGCTCAAAACGCTTTTGGAGCCCCGGTTCTAAGCTGTAAAGCATGCCGCACTGAACGAGGGAGTAATCATCAGCACGTGACTGCCAAGCGTTCATAACGTCTTGGTTCTCTGGGATGGGTGCTTCACCTAGCGGTGCTTCTAGGACATGATCTTTCTTGACAGCTATGAGGATGATCCTCAGGTTCCGGACCCAGTCCGTATAGTTGCTGCCATCATCTTTCAGCTTGGTTTTCTCTAGGAACGCGTTGAAGTTGAGGGCGACGCGGGCCATTTGATCTACAAGATATATTGTAAAGATTTTTAGACTAAGTTCATGATAATTAAGTTCATCTAATCAAATTATTCAATGAACTCCCACTCAGATAGACATCCCTCTAGTCATCTAAGTGAAACATGATCCAAGTCAACTAGGCCGTGTCCGATCATCACGTGAGACGGACTAGTCAACATCGGTGAACATCTTCATGTTGATCGTATCTTCTATACGACTCATGCTCGACCTTTCGGTCTTCCGTGTTCCGAGGCCATGTCTGTACATGCTAGGCTCGTCAAGTCAACCTAAGTGTATTGCGTGTGTTCTGAGGCCATGTCTGTACTATTGGAGAACGTAGCAGAAATTCAAAATTTTCTACGCATCACCAAGCTCAATCTATGGAGTAATCTAGCACCGAGGGGAAGGGGAGTGCATCTACATACCATTGTAGATCGCTAAGCGGAAGCGTTGCAAGAACGCGGATGAAGGAGTCGTACTCGTAGCGATTCACATCGCGGTTGATTCCGATCTAAGCGCCGAACCACGACGCCTCCACGTTCAACACACGTGCAGCCCGGTGACGTCTCCCACGCCTTGATCCAGCAAGGAGAGAGGGAGAAGTTGGGGAAGACTCCATCCAGCAGCAGCACAACGGCATGGTGGTGATGGAGGAGCGTGGCACTCCAGCAGGGCTTCGCCAAGCACTGCGAGAGACGAGGAGGGAGAGGGGTAGGGCTGCGCCAAAGAGAGAGGAAGACTCATCTGTCTGGCAGCCCCAAAACCCCCACTATATATAGGGGAGGGGAAGGGGCTGCGCCCCCATCTAGGGTTCCCCCCCAAGGGGTGCGGCCATCCCTAGATGCATCTAGGGGGGCGGCCAGAGGGGGAGAGAGGGGGGGCGCACCCTAGGTGGGCCTTAGGCCCATCTGAGCCTAGGGTTTCCCCCCTTCCCCCTTCCCTTCGCCTTGGGCCCTAGTGGGGGGCGCACCAGCTCACCTGGGGCTAGTCCCCTCCCACACTTGGCCCACTCAGCCCTCTGGAGCCGGTGGCCCCACCCGATGGACCCCCGGGACCCTCCCGGTGGTCCCGGTACGTTACCGATAGCACCCGAAACTTTTCCGGTGACCAAAACAGGACTTCCAATATATAAATCTTTACCTCCGGACCATTCCGGAACTCCTCGTGACGTCCGGGATCTCATCCGGGACTCCGAACAACATTCGGTAACCATGTATATCTATTCCCTATAACCCTAGCGTCATCGAACCTTAAGTGTGTAGACCCTACGGGTTCGGGAACCATGCAGACATGACCGAGATGTTCTCCGGCCAATAACCAACAGCAGGATCTGGATACCCATGTTGGCTCCCACATGTTCCACGATGATCTCATCGGATGAACCATGATGTCGGGGATTCAATCAATCCCGTATACAATTCCCTTTGTCAATTGGTATGTTACTTGCCCGAGATTCGATCGTCGGTATCCCGATACCTTGTTCAATCTCGTTACCGGCAAGTCTCTTTACTCGTTCCGTAACACATCATCCCGTGATCAACTCCTTGGTCACATTGTGCACATTATGATGATGTCCTACCGAGTGGGCCCAGAGATACCTCTCCGTTTACACGGAGTGACAAATCCCAGTCTCGATTCGTGCCAACCCAACAGACACTTTCGGAGATACCTGTAGTGCACCTTTATAGCCACCCAGTTACGTTGTGACGTTTGATACACCCAAAGCATTCCTACGGTATCCGGGAGTTGCACAATCTCATGATCTAAGGAAATGATACTTGACATTAGAAAAGCTCTTAGCAAACGAACTACACGATCTTGTGCTAGGCTTAGGATTGGGTCTTGTCCATCACATCATTCTCCTAATGATGTGATCCCGTTATCAACGACATCCAATGTCCATGGTCAGGAAACCGTAACCATCTATTGATCAACGAGCTAGTCAACTAGAGGCTTACTAGGGACATGGTGTTGTCTATGTATCCACACATGTATCTGAGTTTCCTATCAATACAATTTTAGCATGGATAATAAGCGATTATCATGAACAAGGAAATATAACAATAACCAATTTATTATTGCCTCTAGGGCATATTTCTAACAGTCTCCCACTTGCACTAGAGTCAATAATCTAGTTCACATCGCCATGTGATTAATACCCAAGAGTTTACTAGAGTCAATAATCTAGTTCACATCACCATGTGATTGTAATGAATCCAACACCCATGGGGTTTGTTCATATCTCGCTTGTGAGAGAGGTTATTAGTCAACGGGTCTGAACCTTTCAGATCCATGTGTGCTTTACGAATATCTATGTCATCTTGTAGATGCACCTACCACGCGCTACTTGGAGCTATTCCAAATAACTGCTCTACTATACGAATCCGGTTTACTACTCAGAGTCATCCGGATTAGTGTCAAAGTTTGCATCGACGTAACCCTTTACGACGAACTCCTTTTCCACCTCCATAATCGAGAAAATTCCTTAGTCCACTAGATACTAAGGATAAGTTCGACCGCTGTCATGTGATCCATTCCCGGATCACTATTGTACCCCTTGACTAACTCATGGCAAGGCACACTTCATGTGCGGTACACAGCATAGCATACTGTAGAGCCTACGTCTAAAGCATAGGGGACGACCTTCGTCCTTTCTCTCTCTTCTGCTGTGGTCAGGTCTTGAGTCTTACTCAATACTCACACCTTGTAACACAGCCAAGAACTCCTTCTTTGCTGATCTATTTTGAACTCCTTCAAAAACTTGTCACAGTATGTATTCATTTGAAAGTACTATTAAGCGTTTTTGATCTATCCTTATAGATCTTGATGCTTAATGTTCAAGTAGCTTAATCCAGGTTTTCCATTGAAAAACACTTTTCAAATAACCCTGTATGCTTTCCAGAAATTCTACATCATCTCTGATCAACAATATGTCAACAACATATACTCATCAGAAATTCTATAGTGCTCCCACTCACTTCTTTGGAAATACAAGTTTCTCATAAACTCTGTATAAACCCAAAATCTTTGATCATCTCATCAAAGCGTACATTCCAACTCCGAGATGCTTACTCCAGTCCTTGGAAGGATTGCTGGAGCATTGCATACTGGTTAGCATCTTTCGGGATTGACAAAACCTTCTGGTTGTATCACATATAACCTTTCCTCTAGAAAATCGTCGAGGAAACAATGTTTTGACATCCTATCTGCAAGATTTCATAAATAATGCAGTAACTGCTAATACAATTCCAACAGACTCTTAGCATCGCTACGAGTGAGAAAAATCTCATCGTAGTCAACTCCTTGAACTTGTCGGAAAACATCTTAACGACAAGTCGAGCTTTCTTAATGGTGACACTTACCATTATTGTCTGTCTTCCTTTTAAAATCCATCTGCACCCAACAGCCTTACGACCATCAAGTAGTTCTTCCAAAGTCTATACCTTGTTTTATACATGGATCCTCTCTCGGATTTTATGGCCTCGAGCCATTCGTCAGAATCCGGGCCCACAATCGCTTCTCCATAGCTCGTAGGTTCATTGTTGTCTAGCAACATGACTTCCAAGACAGGATCACGTACTACTCTGAAGTAGTACGCATCCTCGTCATCCTACGAGGTTTGGTAGTGACTTGATCCGAAGTTTCATGATCACTATCATAAGCTTCCACTTCAATTGGTGTAGGTGCCACAGGAACAATTTCTTGTGCCCTGCTACACACTAGTTGAAGTGACGGTTCAATAACCTCATCAAGTCTCTACCATCCTCCCACTCAATTCTTTCGAGAGAAACTTTTCCTCGAGAATGGACCCGTTTCTAGAAGCAATTACTTTTGCTTCTAGATCTTAAATAGGAGGTATACCCAACTGTTTTGGGTATTCTATGAAGATGCATTTATCCACTTTGGGTTCGAGCTTATCAGCCTGAAACTTTTTCACATAAGCATCGCAGCCCCAAACTTTTAAGAAACGACAACTTAGGTTTCTCTAAACGGTGTCGTCTCAACGGAATTGCCTGGTGCCCTATTTAAAGTGAATGCGGTTGTCTCTAATGCCTAACCCATAAACGATAGTGGTAATTCGATAAGAGACATCATGGTATGCACCATATCCAATAGGGTGCAGTTATGATGTTCGGACACACCATCACAATGTGGTGTTCCAGGCGGTATTAATTGTGAAACACTTTCCACAATGTCTTAATTGTGTGCCAAACTCGTAACTCAGATATCTCTATGATCATATCATAGACATTTTATCCTCTTGTCACGACGATCTTCAACTTCACTCTGAAATTACTTGAACCTTTCAATAATTCAGACTTGTGTTTCATCAAGTAAATATTCTTAGCATCTACTCAAATCATCTGTGAAGTAAGAACATATCGATATCCACTGCGTGCCTCAGCACTCATTGGACTGCAGACATCAAATGTATTACTTCCAACAAGTTGCTCTCTTGTTCCATCTTACTGAAAACGAGGCCTTTCAGTCATCTTGCCCATGTGGTATGATTTGCATGTCTCAAGTGATTCAAAATCAAGTGAGTCCAAACGATCCATCTGCATGGAGTTTCTTCATGCATATATACCAATAGACATGGTTCGCATGTCTCAATCTTTTCAAAAATGAGTGAGTCCAAAGATCCATCTACATGGAGCTTCTTCATGCGTTCTATACCAATATGACTCAAATGGCAGTGCCACAAGTATGTGGTACTATCATTACTATTTTATATCTTTTGGCACGAACATGTGTATCACTGCGATCGAGATTCATTTTAGGTGCAAGACCATTGAAGGTATTATTCAAATAAACAGAGTAACCATTATTCTCCTTAAATGAATAATCGTATTGCAATAAACATAATCCAATCATGTTTATGCTCAACGCAAACACCAAATAACAATTATTTAGGTTTAACACCAATCTCGATGGTAGAGGGAGCATGCGATGCTTGATCACATCAACCTTGGAAACACTTCCAACACATATCGTCATCTCACCTTTAGCTAGTCTCCGTTTATTCGGCAGCTTTTATTTCGGGTTACTAACACTTAGCAACCGAACCGGTATCTAAGACCCTGGTGCTGCTAGGAGTAAAGTACACATTCATATAATGTATATCCAATATACTTCTGTCGACCTTGCCTTCCTTCTCATCTACCAAGTATCTAGGGTAGTTCTGCTTCAGTGACCGTTCCCCTCATTACAGAAGCACTTAGTCTCAGGTTTGGGTTCAACCTTGGGATTCTACACTAGAGCAGCAAATGATTTGCTATTTCATGAAGTATCCCTTTTGCCCTTGCCCTTCTAGAAACTAGTGGTTTTACTAACCATCAACAATTGACGCTCCTTCTTGATTTCTACTTTCGCGGTGTCAAACATCGCGAGTTGCTCAAGGATCATCATGTCTATCCCTGATATGTTATAGTTCATCACGAAGCTCTAATAGCTTGGTGGCAGTGACTATGGAGAACCATCACTATCTCATCTGGAAGATTAACTCCCACTCGATTCAAGTGATTGTAGTACTCAGACAATCTGAGCACATACTCAACGATTGAGCTTTTCTCCCTTATTTTGCAGGCTTAAGAAACTTGTCAGAGGTCTCATACCTCTTGACGTGGGCATTAGTATGAAATCCCAATTTCAGTCTTTGGAACATCTCATATGTTCTGCGACGTTTCAAAACCGTCTTGTCGCCACAATTTTACCGTTAGCATCACACACTGAACTATCACGTAGTCATCAAAACGTGTATGTCAGATGTTTCGCAACATCTACAGACGACGCTGAGGTTCAGCACACCGAGCGGTGCATTAAGGACATAAGCCTTCTGTGCAGCAATGAGGACAATCCTCAGTTTACGGACCCAGTCCGCATAATTGCTACTATCAACTTTCAACTAAATTTTCTCTAGGAACATATCTTAAACAGTAGAACTAAAGCGTAAGCTATGACATAATTTGCAAAGACCTTTTGACTATGTTCATGATAATTAAGTTCATCTGATTATTTGATGAACTCCCACTCAGATAGACATCCCTCTAGTCATCTAAGTGATACATGATCCGAGTCAAACTAGGCCGTGTCCGATCATCACGTGAGACGGACTAGTCATCATCGGTGAACATCTCCATGTTGATCGCATCTACTATACGACTCATGTTCGACCTTTCGATCTCTTGTGTTCCGAGGCCATGTCTGTACATGCTAGGCTCGTCAAGTCAACCTAAGTGTTTCGCATGTGTTCCGAGGCCATGTCTGTACATGCTAGGCTCGTCAACGCCCGTTGTATTCGAACGTTAGAATCTATCACACCCGATCATCACGTGGTGCTTCGAAACAACGGACCTTCGCAACGGTGCACAGTTAGGGGGAACACGTCTCTTGAAATTTTAGTGAGGGATCATCTTATTTATGCTACCGTCGTTCTAAGAAAATAAGATGTAAACATGACAAACATCACATGCAAATCATAAAGTGACGTGATATGGCCAATATCATCTTGCGCCTTTGATCTCCATCTTCGAGGCGTGGCATGATCACCTTCGTCACCAGCATGACACCATGATCTCCATCATCATGATCTCCATCATCGTGTCTTCATGAAGTTGTCTCGCCAACTATTACTTCTACTACTATGTTAATGGTTAGCAATAAAGTAAAGTAATTACATGGCGTTTTCATTGACACGCAGGTCATACAATGAATTAAGACAACTCCTATGGCTCTTGCCGGTTGTCATACTCATCGACATGCAAGTCGTGATTCCTATTACAAGAACATGATCAATCTCATACATCACATATATCATTCATCACATCCTTTTAGCCATATCACATCACATAGCATACCCTGCAAAAACAAGTTAGACGTCCTCTAATTGTTGTTGCATGTTTTACGTGGCTGCTATGGGATTCCAGCAAGAACGTTTCTTACCTACGCAAAAGCCACAACGTGATATGCCAATTTCTATTTACCCTTCATAAGGAACCTTTTCATCGAATCCGATCCGACTAAAGTGGGAGAGACAGACACCCGCTAGCCACCTTATGCAACTAGTGCATGTCAGTCGGTGGAACCTGTCTCACGTAAGTGTACGTGTAAGGTCGGTCCGGGCCGCTTCATCCCACGATGCCGCCGAATCAAGATAAGACTAGTAACGGCAAGTAAATTGACAAAATCGACGCCCACAACTACTTTGTGTTCTACTCGTGCATAGAAACTACGCATAGACCTAGCTCATGATGCCACTGTTGGAGAACGTAGCAGAAATTCAAAATTTTCTACGCATCACCAAGATCAATCTATGGAGTAATCTAGCACCGAGGGGAAGGGGAGTGCATCTACATACCATTGTAGATCGCTAAGCGGAAGCGTTGCAAGAACGCGGATGAAGGAGTCGTACTCGTAGCGATTCAGATCGCGGTTGATTCCGATCTAAGCGCCGAACCACGGCGCCTTCGCGTTCAACACACGTGCAGCCCGGTGACGTCTCCCACGCCTTGATCCAGTAAGGAGAGAGGGAGAAGTTGGGGAAGACTCCGTCCAGCAGCAGCACAACGGCATGGTGGTGATGGAGGAGCGTGGCACTCCAGCAGGGCTTCGCCAAGCACTGCGAGAGACGAGGAGGGAGAGGGGTAGGGCTGCGCCAAAGAGAGAGGAAGACTCATCTGTCTGGCAGCCCCAAAACCCCCACTATATATAGGGGAGGGGAAGGGGTTGCGCCCCCATCTAGGGTTCCCCCCCAAGGGGTGCGGCCAGTCCTAGATGCATCTAGGGGGGGCGGCCATAGGGGGAGAAAGGGGGCCGCACCCTAGGTGGGCCTTAGGCCCATCTGAGCCTAGGGTTTCCCCCCTTCCCCCTTCCCTGCGCCTTGGGCGCTGGTGGGGGGGGGCGCACCAGCTCACCTGGGGCTAGTCCCCTCCCACACTTGGCCCACGCAGCCCTCTGGGGCCGGTGGCCCCACCTGGTGGACCCCCGGGACCCTCCCGGTGGTCCCGGTACGTTACCGATAGCACCCGAAACTTTTCCGGTGACCAAAACAGGACTTCCAATATATAAATCTTTACCTCCGGACCATTCCGGAACTCCTCGTGACGTCCGGGATCTCATCCGGGACTCCGAACAACATTCGGCAACCACGTATATCTATTCCCTATAACCCTAGCGTCATCGAACCTTAAGTGTGTAGACCCTACGGGTTCGGGAACCATGCAGACATGACCGAGACGTTCTCCAGCCAATAACCAACAGCGGGATCTGGATACCCATGTTGGCTCCCACATGTTCCACGATGATCTCATCGGATGAACCACGATGTCGGGGATTCAATCAATCCCATATACAATTCCCTTTGTCAATCGGTATGTTACTTGCCCGAGATTCGATCGTCGGTATCCCGATACCTTGTTCAATCTCGTTACCGGCAAGTCTCTTTACTCGTTCCGTAACACATCATCCCGTGATCAACTCCTTGGTCACATTGTGCACATTATGATGATGTCCTACCGAGTGGGCCCAGAGATACCTCTCCGTTTACACGGAGTGACAAATCCCAGTCTCGATTCGTGCCAACCCAACAAACACTTTCGGAGATACCTGTAGTGCACCTTTATAGCCACCCAGTTACGTTGTGACGTTTGATACACCCAAAGCATTCCTACGGTATCCGGGAGTTGCACAATCTCATGGTCTAAGGAAATGATACTTGACATTAGAAAAGCTCTTAGCAAACGAACTACACGATCTTGTGCTAGGCTTAGGATTGGGTCTTGTCCATCACATCATTCTCCTAATGATGTGATCCCGTTATCAACGACATCCAATGTCCATGGTCAGGAAACCGTAACCATCTATTGATCAACGAGCTAGTCAACTAGAGGCTTACTAGGGACATGGTGTTGTCTATGCATCCACACATGTATCGAGTTTCCTATCAATACAATTTTAGCATGGATAATAAACGATTATCATGAACAAGGAAATATAACAATAACCAATTTATTATTGCCTCTAGGGCATATTTCTAACATGTACATGCTAGGCTCGTCAACACCCGTTGTATGCGAACGTTAGAATCTATCACACCCGATCATCACGTGGTGCTTCGAAACAACGAACCTTCGCAATGGTGCACAGTTAGGGGGAACACTTTCTTGAAATTATTATAAGGGATCATCTTACTTACTACCGTCGTTCTAAGCAAATAAGATGTAGAACATGATAAACATCACATGCAATCAAATAGTGACATGATATGGCCAATATCATTTTGCTCCTTTTGATCTCCATCTTCGGGGCGCCATGATCATCTTCGTCACCGGCATGACACCATGATCTCCATCATCATGATCTCCATCATCGTGTCTTCATGAAGTTGTCACGCCAACGATTACTTCTACTTCTATGGCTAACGTGTTTAGAAATAAAGTGAAGTAATTTACATGGCGTTATTCAATGACACGCAGGTCATACAAAAATAAAGACAACTCCTATGGCTCCTGCCGGTTGTCATACTCATCGACATGCAAGTCGTGATTCCTATTACAAGAACATGATCAATCTCATACATCACATATATCTCATTCATCACATCCTTTTGGCCATATCACATCACAAGGCATATGCTGCAAAAACAAGTTAGACGTCCTCTAATTGTTGTTGCAAGTTTTTACGTGGCTTCTATAGGTTTCTAGCAAGAACGTTTCTTACCTACGTAAAACCACAACGTGATATGCCAATTTCTATTTACCCTTCATAAGGACCCTTTTCATCGAATCTGTTCCGACTAAAGTGGGAGAGACAGACACCCGCTAGCCACCTTATGCAACTAGTGCATGTCAGTCGGTGGAACCTGTCTCACGTAAGCGTACGTGTAAGGTCGGTCCGGGCTGCTTCATCCCACAATGCCGCCGAAACAAGATAAGACTAGTAGTGGCAAGGAAATTGACAACATCTATGCCCACAACAAGTTTGTGTTCTACTCGTGCATAGAAACTACGCATAGGCCTGGCTCATGATGCCACTGTTGGGGATCGTAGCAGAAATTTAAAATTTTCTACGCATCACCAAGATCCATCTATGGAGTTTACTAGCAACGAGAGGGAAGGAGTGCATCTACATACCCTTGTAGATCGCGAGCGGAAGCGTTCAAGTGAAAGGGGTTGACGGAGTCGTACTCGTCGTGATCCAAATCACCGATGACCGAGCGCCGAACGGACGGTACCTCCGCGTTCAACACACGTACGGAGCAGCGACGTCTCCTCCTTCTTGATCCAGCAAGGGGAAAGGAGAGGTTGATGGAGATCGAGCAGCACGACGGCGTGGTGGTGGAAGTAGCGGGGATCCCGGCAGGGCTTCGCCAAGCGCAAGCGGGAGGGAGAGGTGTCACGGGAGGGAGAGGGAGGCGCCAGGGGCTAGGGTGCTGCTGCTCTCCCTCCCCCCACTATATATAGGGTCCCTGGGGGGGCGCCGGCCCTAGGAGATCCCATCTCCAGGGGGGCGGCGGCCAAGGGGGTGGCTTGCCCCCCAAGCCAAGTGGGGCGCCCCCACCCCCAGGGTTTCCAACCCTAGGTGCAGGGGAGGCCCAAGGGGGGCGCACCAGCCCACCAGTGGCTAGTTCCCATCCCCACTTCAGCCCATGGGGCCCTCCGGGATAGGTGGCCCCACCCGGTGGACCCCCGGGACCCTTCCGGTGGTCCCGATACAATACCGATAACCCCCGAAACTTTCCCGGTGGCCGAAACTGGACTTCCTATATATAATTCTTCACCTCCGGACCATTCCGGAACTCCTCGTGACGTCCGGGATCTCATCCGGGACTCCGAACAACTTTCGGGTTTCCTCATACTAATATCTCTACAACCCTAGCGTCACCGAACCTGAAGTGTGTAGACCCTACGGGTTCGGGAGACATGACCGAGACGACTCTCCGGTCAATAACCAACAACGGGATCTAGATACCCATGTTGGCTCCCACATGTTCCACGATGATCTCATCGAATGAACCACGATGTCGAGGATTCAATCAATCCCGTATACAATTCCTTTTGTCAATCGGTACGTTACTTGCCCGAGATTCGATCGTCGGTATCCCAATACCTCGTTCAATATCGTTACCGGCAAGTCACTTTACTCGTACCGTAATGCATGATCCCGTGACCAAACACTTGGTCACATTGAGCTCATTATGATGATGCATTACCGAGTGGGCCCAGAGATACCTCTCCGTCAAACGGAGTGACAAATCCCAGTCTTGATTCGTGCCAACCCAACAGACACTTTCGGAGATACCCGTAGTGCACCTTTATAGCAACCCAGTTACATTGTGACGTTTGGCACACCCAAAGCACTCCTACAGTATCCGGGAGTTGCACAATCTCATGGTCTAAGGAAATGATACTTGACAATTGGAAAAGCTCTAGCAAACGAACTACACGATCTTTGTGCTATGCTTAGGATTGGGTCTTGTCCATCACATCATTCTCCTAATGATGTGATCCCGTTATCAATGACATCCAATGTCCATAGTCAGGAAACCATGACTATCTGTTGATCAACGAGCTAGTCAACTAGAGGCTCACTAGGGACATGTTGTGGTCTATGTATTCACACATGTATTACGATTTCCGGATAACACAATTATAGCATGAACAATAGACAATTATCATGAACAAGGAAATATAATAATAACCATTTTATTATTGCCTCTAGGGCATATTTCCAACAAAAAGAGTCCTAGCCGAATACGTTGGTGGAGAGGAGTCCTTGTCTTGATCACCAAGTCTTGTGGAATACTCCTTGTATGCGGCATGGGCTGCCGAAGTGGCCCATGAGTGAACCGCCATGGGGGTCCTCGGCCCGATCCACCTGGTCGGGAGATGATGTGGTGAGTACCCCCTAGTCCAGGACACCGTCACCCTCCACAAACATATTTCAGCTAACCATACCGCTTAACAATTATATTTATGTGCTTTATATGCAAGAATCACAATGCAATTGCTAATTAGGCTTAGAACTTGATGTTTGAGCCTACCCTTCATTTTCATGCTAGATTCGCCACTGTGCCATAGGGCTACCCCAAAACTCCGAACAAGGAAGTCAGACAAGTTTTGGCGTAAAGGAGACAAGTCGTCCACGACCAGGAGACCAGGATCAAAAGGAGCCAAACCAGCCAAATGTCGAATGTAAATATACAAAGTGCCAAAACTAGGGGGCAACTTCTACTTCGACGGCTAAGACGACGACATCGAAACCCTGGTTTTATCCTGGATTAGATTCAACCTAAGACGTTATGTATAAATCGACTACCATTACCAACAACTTCATGTCAAACTCATTGGACATAAGAGAAACTCCAATGGAGCGACCCATTTCGTCCGCTAGCGTCCGTTTGGGTCGGCGCGGACAGAAAAGGCGGCCCAACGCGCCGATCCAAACGGACGCGCGTCCGCTTGGCGTCCGCATGGCGACCCATTTCCGGCCCAATTTTGAGCCGGATTTGCGTCGGCGCAGACACGAGACGGACGCGCGCGCGCCTACTCCTCTCCCAGGGCCCGCCGGTCGGTGGCAGCCACCACCATTTCCCCCCAAAACCCTTCCGCCCGTGCGCTCCCGCCCCACACCCGCCATGGACGACGCCATCGACCTCGACACCGCCGCCGGCCTCGCCTCCCTCGCCTCGTCCGGCGCCGTCGCCCCCTCCGGGAAAGGCAAGTCTCGTGCCCCGCGCAAGACCGCCGCCGTGGCCAAGCCAAAGAAGCCGCTGACGCCCGCACAGCGGGCAAGGGAGTCAGCCAAGAGGAAGGACCGGAGGCACGCCGCAGACGCGAGGGATGAGGCCGCCTTCGCCGCCGCCGCGCAGCAGGAGGTCACCAACGCCCGCGTCGCGGCGGCAACGAGGAAGGCGCTCTACATGCTAGGGTTAAACCCTGGCCAGCACGGCCTCGTCAACACCGCCGTCAGGTGTGCTGGCATGAGCACGGGGGCCACGATGGCGTGGTCGAACTTAAGTCCCACCCTTTTTTTTGTGTGCCGGCATGTGTGCCGGCCGGCTGGTGAGTGCGCCAGCATGAACTGTGGTGATATTTTTTTGAAGCCGGCATTGTATGCCGGTGCTGACATGGTGCCGGCATGAGACACGGCCGCTCGCATGATTGGTCGCGGGCCTTTTTTTTAAGTTGAGTGCGGACATGAAATGGGTCGGCGTGTCGGGCGCACTGCCGACCCAAATGCAAAACTGGGCGGACGCCGGGCGGGCGGCCGACCCGAACAGACAAAAAGCGGACAAATGCGCCGTCCATTTGGGTCGGCGAGTTGCTCTAAACTTTGTATTAGCTGATATGCAATCCTTTCATAAAATTTCGGACAAGCAGGATTATGGTTATTACTTGCATCTTAATGGCTCAAACCTAGATGTCAAACACCATCTACAATTGGCATCAACTGTGAGAATCGTTGTGATATCATATCGAAACTACGAGACACCATGAGTGCCTCAAATGGCATTATCCTCAGCAACGTACCCATGGACAATGATCATGCCAGGGCCGCCTTTACCAAACCCGCCCGCCTCAGCATCCCAGCGGGTGCTATGCGCCCGCAACTGCCCAACGTGTGAGTGGAGGGCCAGAACAAATCCACAACTTCGTTCCAGTCGCCTTGCCAGGCTCTATACCTCTACTGCTCCCTCCATTTCAAAATATTTGAAGTTTTAGATTTTTTCTAAGTCAAACTGTTTTAAGTCTGACCAAGTTTGTAGAAAAATATACCAACATCTACGACATCAAATTAGCTTGATTAGATTCATCATAACATATATTTTTATACCATATATATTTGATGTTGTTGATATTAACACTTTTTTTATAAAGTTGCTCAAATTAAAAGAAGTTCTACTTAGGATATACCTAAAACTTCAAATATTGTAGAAGAGAGGGAGTGTATCGCCGAGAACAAAGTAGGAGCCACAAACCATGTGCCTCACCTCCCACGTACACCCTTCCGGTGGATAGCGCCTCTACAATGCCTTTACCACCGGAACAAAAGCTAGCAGTCACGCGACTGCAGAGTGGGCCACGACACATTAGTTTTGGTCGCTAGCGCGCGCTCGCTCTAGCAGCGTAGGTCTGAAGAAAAAAACTACGACTTCAAAAAACAAACTCCGTTTTTATAGATTAAAAAAACATACATTCAAAAGAAGTTAAAAAAAGCTTAAAATTTTGAAAAAAACATGAACCTAAAAAATGTTTCAGGATTTCAGAAAAGTTCATGAATTAAAAAAAGAATTTTAAAAGTTTAAGAATTCGAAAAATATCATGAATTTTAAAATAGTTCACAAATTTTAAAAAAGTTCATAAACTTGAAAAAAGTCTGCAAATTTCAGAAATGTTCGTAAATTTTAAAAAGGTTCAATAATTTTATAAAAAATGTGGATTTTAAAAATATTCATGGAGTTGAAAAAGTTCATATATTTTGTGGATTCGAATTCATAGATTTAAAAAAATTCATGCATTTAAGAAATTTTAATAAATTTGAAAAATGTTCATGAATTTCAGGGATTCAATTTTTTTTCTTAGATTTGCAAAAAGTTCACGGAATTGAAGAAAGTCCATGGATTTGAAACATACTTCACGGATTTAAAAAAAAAATTCATGGATTTGAAAAAATAGTCATATCTGGAAAAGTTTGTGAATTAAAAAAATGTCCAACAATTTCAAATTGTTTGTGAACTTGAATAAAACTTTTGAAATTTCAAAAAGTTCACAAACGAAAACAATTCATTGATTTAAAAATAAAATAAAAGAAAACACGAACACAAAAAATAAAAATAAAAGAAAACCGAAAAAGAAACCAAAGCGAAAAGGGTAGAAATAGAAAAACACGAAAAACAATCAAAATGGTACAAAAAACTGTGAAACAGAAACCCAGGCTAGAAAATCGATCTGAGGAGAAATATTGGGCCGCAGCCCAGTTAGATATGTTTGTGGGGTGGGGTTGTAGGGCATCTATATGGCGCGTGACGCGCTGGCGAACAAGCCAGCGCGCACCCGTCCGCTCCCGTGCGCCCCTAGTGGGCCGGCCCACGAGCGGGGCTGAACGCCCCAGATTTTTTAAATCGTTTTTTTTTACCATTTTTGCTTTTCGTTTTTATTCAAAATAAGGGCCTGTTTGGGACTGCTCCACTTCACAAAAATTAGTTTCGCTCCACTAAATTCACTTTGGAGTAGTTTCATCCAGAAGTTGTAGCACCACCAAAGAGAATGTTTGGCTTCCATCTAGCTCCAGCTTCAAGAATGGGAAATTTGGTGGAAATGATCTATTTGATTGGTTGAAGGAGGAGAAACGAAGGGGTATCCACTTACTGGTGGCAGTGGTGGGTAATTTCCACCCAACTCCAGCTTCTAGAGTTTTTTGGAGCACCCCCTCAAGAGCTTCATAAAAAACTGGAAGTTGTACCCCAGATTCTAGTTTTTTGCGGAGCGGCATATCATGGAGCTACCCCGTTTGGCTTGTGATTTCTGGAGTGAAGCTGAATTTTAAGGAGCAGAGCAGTCCCAAACAGGCTCTAAGTCGTAATTTAGAAAATGGAGTTTTGCAAGAAAAAAAATCGTGATTTCAAAATAATAAACTTTTTCTGAATTTTAATGAATTTATTTATTTATTTTGATGAACAAATTTATATGAGCATTTTTCTAATAGTGCTGAACAATTTTTTATATTTGATGAACAAAATTTGAATACGATGAACATTTTTTAAACCTGATGAACAAAATTTGTATTTAAGTATATTTTTTCGAAAAATGGATGAACAAATTTTGAATTCATTGAACAAATTTTGAAATCGACGAATAATTTTTTGTGTTTCGTGAACCATTTTTGAAATCAATGATGACTTTTTGAATTTGGTGAACAATTTTTGAAATCGATGAACAAATTTCGAATTTGATGAACATTTTTTGAATTCGATGAACAAAATTTGAATTTTGACGAATATTTTTTCAATCCGATGAACAAAAACCGAGTTTTATGAACATTTTTACAAATTGATGATCATTTTTTGAATTTGATACAAAAAATGTTCACAAATCTTGTAAGAAAAGAAAAAAAAAAGAAAACGAACAAATTTTGAAATCGATGAATATATTTTAAATTTGCGGAACAATTTTTGAAATTGATGAACAATTTTTGAATTTGGTGAACATTTTTTCAATTCGACGAAGAAATTTTGAATTTTGATTATTGGTTTTTCAATTGGATGAACAAAAAAGGAATTTTATGAACATGTTTTGAATCGTTGACCATTTTGACACATTGCAAACATTTTTTGAATTTGATACAAAAAAATGTTCACGAATTTGGAAAAAAAGAAAAAAAAAGAAAGCGAAAAAGGGAAACAGAAAAGAAAAAAAGGAAAAAGAGAGCTAAAGAAAAAACGAAAAAAAAATAAATGGGATATGGGCCGGCTCATACGAGCGCTCAGCGCCGGGGGGGGTCATCTTCGAACCCGCGACCTCTGTGTTCGAAGAGAACGACACTAGCCATTCGGCCATCCAAGCACATTGTGAAAAACATTCATTTTAAGCTTGTTATTTCTTCCTTCCATCTTGTTTTTTTTTCCTTCTGAACGTTTGCATTCGGTTTTTCTTTTTTTCCTTGCTTTTCTCTTTCTCTATTCATCTGCAATCATGGTAGTACAACGAACACTAGAAATAATAAAAATTACATCCAGATTCGTAGACCACCTAGCGACGACTACAAGCGCTGAAGCGAGCCAAAGGCGCGGCGCTGTCATCACCCCTCCCTCGCCGGAGCCGGGCAAATCTTGTTGTAGTAGACAGTCGGGAAGTCGTCGTGCTAAGGCCCCGTAGAACCAACGCAACAGAACAGCAACCGCCGCCAATGAAGAGTGTAGATAAGAAGGATCCAACTTGAAGACACATGAACAAAGTCGAACGACGAACAGATCCGAGCAAATCCACCAGAGACAGATCCATCGGAGACACACCTCCACACGCCCACCGACGATGCTAGACGCATCACCGGAACGGGGACTAAGCGGGGAGACCTTTATTTCATCTTCAGGGAGTCGCCGCCGTCTCGCCATCCTTATTCCATATTTCCCTTTTTCTCTTTTTTGAATGCGTGGGTTCTTAGAAAAATCATGAACTTTTTTCTTCAAAATCGATGAACCTTTTTTACGAAGTCCATGAACTTTCCCTCATATCCATGAACATTTCTTCAAAATCAGTGAACTTTTTTCAAATTTTGATTTTTTTAAATGGATGAACTATTTTGCAAATTCGATGAACTGTATTTCAAATTCAGTGAAATTTTTCAAAAATTTGATGAACTATTTCAAATTCAATGAACTTTTTTCAAATTTTGATGAACTTCTTTCGACTTAGATGAACTTTAAAAAAATTGTGAACCTTTCTGAAAATCTATGAATTTTTTTTCATTTTTTGTGAACTTTTTCAAAACCAATGAACTTTTCAAGTAGTTTTATATTTAAGTGAACGTTTTATTAAAAGCAATAACTATAACAGTTTTCTGTTATTTGACACCAATAGCAGGTTGGTCTAGTGGTTGTCATGTTCCTTCATGTAGACATGAGATAGTGAGTTCGAGACCCCGCTCTCCCACTGTTTTTTTTCACTTTTTCCTTTGTTAGCAGGTAATGGGCCAGATTCGAACCAGCCCAATCAAGAAACGTGCAGGCGCCAGGTTGTCCTAACCGGTGCTGAAGGCGCCGACTATGGGCTCCTGGGGGGTGGGTGCGCGCCCGGTCGCTCGGGGGCGCCCTATGCGCCATATAGGAACCCGCTCTATTCCTCGCGTTCAGCGAGTCGAGGCGTCCGACTCGCTGAAGCGCGCGAGCGACTAGGCAGCCCAGCAACACCAGTCTGTTTCTCTGTTTTGTTTTGTTTTTCATGTTTTTTTTCATTTTTCCTTCTTACTTTTGTTTATATTTCAAAATATACTATATATATATATATATATATATATATATATATATATATATATATATATATTACACAAACACTTCAAAGACACATTTGTAAAAATGTTGAATAAGTATTAAAAATGTTGAGTAGAATTTGAAAAATGTTGAATGGGTATTATAAAAATGTTGAAGAAGTATTAAAAATGTTAAATAGGTATTTAAAAATGTTATCGAGTATATGAAAAATGTTGATCAAGTTTTAAAAAAAAATGATTTTTTTTGAAAAATGTTGAACAAGGATTTGAAAATATTGAATAAGTATTTAAAATGTTGAACAAGTATTTGAAAAATGTTGAATAGGTATTAAAAAATGTTGAACGAGCATATGAAAAATGCAAGATCAGCATCCCCTCATCGAACGTGGAAGATTGCATTGGTTGGCATTACGAGAAGAATGGTATTTTCTCGGTCAGGAGTGCGTACAAGCTAGCTGCAGCAAAGCTCAGCCAAGTGGAACAAAACCCCTCGAGTTCCAACAGAGAACCTAATGACCGCAGTATCTGGGACCTTATCTGGAAAGCGAAAGTTCCCGGGAAGGTACGCATTTTTGCTTGGAGGGTAGCCACTAACACTCTTGCCACAAAGAAAAATAAGTGGAAGAGAACCTTGGAAGTGGATGTCACTTGTAGCATTTGCGGAAATGGTATAGAAGATGAGCACCATGCAGTTATTATGTGTACCAAGAGTAGGGGCTTGAGAGCGGCAATGAGGGATTATTGGCACCTCCCAGCAGAGAACAAACTGTGGTATACAGGGGATGATTGGCTGCAAGTTGTTTTGGATACTGAGAATGAGGAGGTGCGTGCAAAAACACTGCTTCTGCTATGGCGGTGTTGGCATCTGAGAGAGGATTGCATAAGGAACAATGGCAAAGAGACCATCAGGGGCTCTGTGTTGTTTCTAAAACAGTACGAGGAAGAATTCGGAAATGCATCTGAAGCTATTGACGGGGCGGAAGGAAAGAAGAAGGCATGGAGGAAGGAAGATAATTGCATGCATACTGATGGCGATCCAGGAGGTAAGTGGAGGCCCCCGGTACGAGGAACGGCCAAAATCAACACTGACGCCACCTTCCATGAGGAATCAGGAGAGAGTGCAGCGGGTGCTGTGTTACGTGATCATAGAGGCTCAGTCCTCCTATCGGCCTGCAAAAAGATTCCGAAATGCCGTAATGCGGAGGAAGCCGAGGCCCGGGCTGCTCTGATGGGTCTTCGAGAAGTGGCCAAGTATTATACTGGAGAGGTGGTGCTTGAGATGGATAGCCAAAGCATCGTTTCGGAGTTATCTAACCAGCAGCCTCCCCGATCTCCTCATTTTGGACTGATCATGGATATTAAGAAGGCTATGGTTGCCTTTGCTGCATGCAATGTCTGCTGGGTGAAGCGACAGAGAAATGCCTTGGCGCATGGTCTAGCGGCGTTGACTGGGAGCAGGGTGATCAAGTGATGGTCGCAGATGTCCCACCTAGCTTACGATCTGTTATGTTATCTGAAGGTACGGCCCCTTCTGAGTAGGTGTCCTACTCTGTTCTAAAAAAAAATTTGTTGAACAAGTATTTGAAAATGTTGAATAAGTATTAAAAATGTTGATCAAGTATTTTATTTTTTTGAATAGCTATGAAAATGTTGAACACATTTTTGAAAAGTGTTGAATAGCGTTCGGACAATGTTGAACGTGTATACAAAAAGGGTTGATCACTTGTTACAAAAAATGTTTTTGACATGTACAGAAATTTAGTGAAAACGAAAACAAACATAAGAAGAAACAAAGGAGAAGCAAAAAATGAAGATGGAAAAAGAAAACCAAGCAAAAAATGAAGAAGAACAACAAAAATGTTGAGAACGTATTTGAAAAATGTTGAATAAGTATTTGAAAAAATGTTGAATAAGTATGTGAAAAAATGTTGATCATGTATACAAGAATATAGAATAAAAAGCAAAAAAAAACAGACAAAAACGGAGAAGGAGAAGGAAAAAGAAAAAAAACGGAGAAGAAAAAAAACGGAGAATAAAAAAGTAAAAAGTAAAAAGGGAGAACACCATCTCGACTTGCTTCAAAGAAGGTCGCGTCCCCTTAATCAAATGAGTAGTGCGCGAGCGCGGTGGCTTCTTGTGCTTGGTTCGTACTCGACAATCAGGGATCGATCCGTCGCCTCCCCTTTTCCCTTCTCTTTTCCTTCAGTTGTGCGCGGAAAAATGGGTCAGCCTTTCTCACGTGTTTAGACAAAATTGCAAAAGCATACGTGCGAACAGGTGTGAATGCACTTTATTTGGATTTTAAAAAAGCCATAACTTTTGAACTGAATATCGAAATTCAGATCCGCTTTCATCGTTGGAATCCTCGTGACGTGCTCTTCAAAAGTAGATCCGGCATGAGTATGTTTCGACAAACTTTTTTGGGTGCAATTTTGTCCCCGTTTTATGCAACTGCCTAGCTGTCGATGTGCAACTTTGTCTACCCATGAACGTGACGTTTTCAGTGATGGGACCTCGCCCCAAACTACCCACTATCAAGTGAGATGTGCAATTCCGTCTGCTGCTCCAGTCAACTGCCTGATAGTCAATGTGCAACTTTTACCCTCTGGTTGGAAGTGTAATTTTCATTGTTTGCTACCATGGCTAACTGCCTAGTAATGGATGTGCAACTTCGGATACTACCCCGGTCAACTGTCTAACAGTCGATGTGCAACTTTTTCCCGTATCTCATGGATGTGTAGTTTGCACTGCTAGCATCCCGTCCCACCCACCCCAACTACTGAGATGCACCACCCCAACTACTGAGATGCGGAACGTTAGGTTGTTGTCCATAGACAACTTTTTTCTACCCTCATGGTCTCATGGATGTACAACTTTTTCACCATCCAACAAATCCCCACCAATGAGATGTGCAAATTTATCTGTTGACCTGGCCAACCACAAGCAGACTATGTGCAACTTCGCCTTTTACCCCTGCCAACTGAAACTACATATCCGCAAGTAGCGAAGGGAAGGAGTTGCACATCAACTACTAGCAAGTTAGTGAAATAACAAACTATGTTCTACATATAGCTGATAGGGTAGGTCGGGCATGGTGTGCCAGTAGTGAAAAACTACATCATCCACGAGTATAGAGGAGGGGGTTGCACATCGACTACTAGGTAGTTGGCCCGGTAGCACTCCAGAGCAGCCTTTCTTTTTTTAGTATATTTCTGTCCTAATTAAATAAATTAGGAAATATTCTATTCTCCTAGAAAGAAAATGCCAAAGACCATGCACGTGTTTAGACAAAATTGCAAAAGCATACGTGCGAACAGGTGTGAATGCACTTTATTTGGATTTCAAAACTTTAGAAAAGCCATAACTTTTGAACTGAACATTGAAATTCAGATCCGCTTTCACCATTGGAATTCTCGTGACGTGCTCTTCAAAAGTAGATCCCGCATCAGTATGTTTCGACAAACTTTTTTTGGTGCAATTTTGTCCCCGTTTTATGCAACTGCCTAGCTGTCGATGTGCAACTACATAGTAGTCGATGTGCAACTTTGTCTACCCATGGACATGACGTTTTCACTGATGGGACCTCGCCCCAAACTACCCACTATCAAGTGAGATGTGCAATTCCGTCTGCTGCTCTAGTCAACTGCCTGATAGTCAATGTGCAACTTTTTCCCTCTAGTTGGAAGTGTAATTTTCATTGTTTGCTACCATGGCTAACTGCCTAGTAATGGATGTGCAACTTCGGATACTACCCCGGTCAACTGTCTAACAGTCGATGTGCAACTTTTTTCCATATCTCATGGATGTGTAGTTTGCACTGCTAGCATCCCGTCCCACCCACCCCAACTACTGAGATGCGCCACCCCAACTACCGAGATGCGGAACGTTAGGTTGTCGTCTATAGACAACTTTTTTCTACCCTCATGGTCTCATGGATGTACAACTTTTTCACCATCCAACAAATCCCCAACAATGAGATGTGCAAATTTATCTGTTGACCAGGCCAACCACAAGCAGACTATGTGCAACTTCGCTTTTTACCCCTGCCAACTGAAACTACATATCCGCAAGTAGCGAAGGGAAGGAGTTGCACATCAACTACTAGCAAGTTAGTGAAATAACAGACTAAGTTCTACATATAGCTGATAGGGTAGGTCGGGCATGGTGTGCCAGTAGTGAAAAACTACATCATCCACGAGTAGAGAGGAGGGGGTTGCACATCGACTACTAGGTAGTTGGCCGAGGTAGTAGACTAGTTGCACGTCATAAAAAGTTGGTTGTCATGGTTTCTTTGTTGCAATATCATAAGAATTTGGATCATGCAGCTGCAAACTTGGTTTTCAAAATAGTTGCACAATCTGGTACTAAAGTTGCACCATGTAGTAATAGAGTTGCACAACATAGTATCAAAGTTGGCATCAAAAAAATTTCGTCACAACATACCAATGCGGGATCTAGTTTCAAAGATCTCGTCGCGAGAATTCCAATAGTGAAAACGGATCTAAATTCCGAAGCACGGTTAAAAAGATATGACTTTTTAAAAATTTGAAAACCCGAATAAATGGACATGCGCATCCATGGAATAATACGGTGTCTTGGCTGTGTGACCATCCTAGTAGTACATGCCACGTCACGAATAAAGACAAAATTTAGACCACAAAACTACATGCATGCGTGTGTAAGACCGGTTGCTCGTTTTCTCTAATTCGTGTGTACGCACTTTTTAAAATTTTCGACGCGACACTTCCTGGGTCTCTGGCTTAATGCGAGAAATAGTCCTCAAGGGGGTTGTATCTCGTCTTAAGCAAGATGGAATCTGCTCTCGCTAAAGGAAATAGCGACTCGCATAGCCAACTGGGCACGCGAACATTGGAATGGTAATAGGCGAATATAAAGGGAGCTCGCAGGGGATTAGATCCATGGTATCCTCGATACTTAGTTGCGGTGCTAACCAGCGAGCAAGCGTCGAGTTCTTGACATAGTGCTAGGGCGCGACATACTTGAGGCAAAACGAGCCAAATTTCCATTGGTTTTTCCCGATTTCTCATTTTATTCTGCCTTTTTCTCTCTTCTTTTTTTGCTTCATTTTTATTTGGTCCTCTCCTTTTTTCCTTTTTCTCATTTTATTTTATTTTTTGTTTGGTTTTCTTATTTCTTCTCAGGCTTTTTCTGTTTCATCTTATGGTTTTTCTTTGTGTTTTCATTTTTATCGGGTTTTCTTTGTGTTTTCATTTTTATTGGTTTTTCTTTTCTTACTCATTTCCTTCTTCTTTTCTTTGATTTTTTTGTTTCTTTCTTGGTTTTCAACATTTTTTGTTAATCTTTATCTCTTTATTGATTTTCACTGATTATTCATTCTTTTTGCATTTGTTACTTTGGTTTTATTTTTCTTTGATTTTTCCGATTTTCATTGTTTTCCTTTTCTTTCTTTTAGTTTTCATTATGCATATTTTGTATATGTCAAGAACATTTCTCAAGTACACGTTTAAAAATTTCAAATAAGAGTTTATGATTTTTTAATACATGGTCAACATTTTTTCTATACAACTTTTCAACATTTTTCAAGTGCTTGTTTAACATTTTTACAAATACAAGATTCACAATTCTTTTGTTTTCTTTCTTTTAGTTTTCATTCTACATTTTTCGTATATGTCAAGTACATTTTTCAAATACACGTTTAACATTTTTCAAATAGGAGTTTAACATGTTTTGAATACATTGTCATCGCACACCACTCGCTTGCACACGCATGACTTTTGGCAAGCCCGTGTTGGGAGGGGTGCCCCTATTTTATTTTCCTTCATTTTTTTCGTTTTTGTTTCTTTTTGCATCAATAAAAATGTTCAGGATTTCAAGTAAAACCGAGTTCCAAATATTTGTGAATTTAATTACTTTCTGAAATTCAAGAAATGTTCATGAGTTTGGAAAAGTGTTCCTGAATTTGTAAAATGTCCATGAATTGAAAAAAGATCTCGAATTTAAAAAATGTTCATGAATTCAAAAAATGTTACCGAATTTGAAAAAATGTTCGTGTAATTGAAATAATGTTTGCGAATTCCAAAAATTTCATGGGTTTTAAAGAAATCATGATTTTAAAAATATTCAAGATTTCAAAAAATGTGTGTGACTTGTAAAAATGTTCGTGAATTCAAAAATGTTCACGATTCAAAAAAGTTCCTGAATTCATAAAACTATTCTCAACTGCCAAAAGGACTAACGAATTTGTAAAAAAAAATCACAATTTGAAAGTTTGAATTTGATGAACTGTTATTGAATTTGTAAAACAATATTTTCATCAAGTGCATCATCTTCATCACTTGAATCATGAAGATTGTCATGTCTATCACAATCATATTTTTTTCTTTTATAACTTCTTCATTAGTAGGGGGACTAAACATATCATGTTCATCAAATTCTTCTGCTATTCCTGTACAAGTTGTTGGATTCCCCGAAGAGGAAAGGTGATGTAGCACGACAACATATACTATTTCACTCAGTTAAGAAGTAAGGTTTATCGAATCAGTAGGAGTCATCAAGCTAACAACATTAGCAGTGCTTGCACACAAATAGATAAAATTGCTTGCACCCAGCAATAGGAATGAGGTTGTCAATCCCCTTGTTCTTGCTAGTTACAAGATTAAAAGCAAATAGTGATAGGGCAAAGCGGCAAAATAGTAAAGAGAAAATTGTAAGAGTTTTTGTATTGATGGAAAATAGACCTGGGGGCCATAGGTTCACTAGTGGCATCTCTATCTAAAGCATGTAGTGGCATGGTAGACAAATTACTATTGGGAAATTGACAGAATAGCGCAAATTATAACTATGATCATTCATGGCATAATCTCACATAGGCGTCCGTTGTTGTCACGCATGTCTAGGACACACGCGAGACACCAATGACTGAAAACGTCCTTGCTGATTCGTAGATGGGGCGCAAGGTGTGAATCTATCTCAACGAGAAATGCACAAAAAGGGACACAACGATCTACCCAGATTCAGGCCGCATGGTTGCGTAACACCCTACTCATGCTTTGTGTGTGGTTTATTTGGTGGACAGGGAGCTACAAGTCTTTCCAGGAATGGAGGGAGTAGTGCTACTCCTATATGGGTTCTACCAAGTGTCCAACCCTACCCTGGAGTATATCCAGTCCGGTGTGTGTGTAGAAAGGTTGTTCTCCCCTCGTGTAGCTAGGTTCTCCTTTTATACTTGTAAGGGACATCACAGTTGCTACAGTAGAGGCCACCTACCATGGAGAAGGTAGGTGACTTCATTAAATGCTTGGTGAAGTGTCACCGTCTTCTGGCCTCCGAGAACGATCGTCTGTCTTGTCATCGTCGCCCATGGTGCTGCTGGATCTGGGTGTGACACGCATCCTGACAGGTGTGCACCATGCGGTGAATAATGAGGTGATTCATACCTCGTGTCTTTTCCTTCCACTGGCGTGCCTGCGCCCCTGCCATGTGTCGCAAAAGGCATGTACTCACAAAACAGTTGTACGACATGTGGGGTGTGGTGGCTTGCTGTCAACGCTTGCCGGGTGCGGGCCAACTGCATGATTCATTGCTGGGTGTAGTCATTCTCGTGTGTCGGCTGCCTCGGGTCGTTGCCGAGCGACTTGGACCTGTTCCTTTTAGCACTTGATTGTTGGCTTGGAGAAGCGTGAAGTAGATCTTAACAAAGATCTGCATGCCATTACGGAGTTTGGGCTCCTTCTTGAAGATGTTGTTGAGGACGACCTTGACGAAGATTTGCATGCCACCATGAAGTAGTGGAGGAAGCCTTGTTGACGGAGAGCTTCTTCATTTGCTCTGCTTTGGCCAGGAGGCGACCGTGGCCCATGCGTAGTTGGGTCCGTGAACCCAACGGTCACGGCACTGACATCCGTGATAAGTAGACAATTGAACTTACTGACGTCTACTACTATTACTCCACCTCAAGACCTCTATCCAGCATGCATCTCAAAGTATTAAGTTTACAAGAAACAGAGTAATGCAATAAGGAAGATGACATAATGTAGACAAAAGAAAACCTAGCAATAAGATTAGCCCCCATTGTTTTATCCTTAGTGGTAACAACACAATACGAGCCTCCGTCCCTTTTATCACTGGACAAGTCACCACATGATTGAACCCACTACTATGCACCACTCCCTCTGAAGAACTACTCATCTATCTTGGCAAAAGAAGACTCATAGATCGGAAAGCATACATAGCTTACACATAAAAGAGACTTCAAGAAAATCAATATAAATCAATGAATAATATGGCCATAAATCCACAATTCATTGGATCCCAACAAACACACCACAAGAATTACATCGGATTGATCTCAGAGGAGATCATTGTATTGAAGATTAGAGAGATAGAGAGAGAGAGAGCAAGAGAGAGAGAGATAAATCTAGATACTATTATGGACCCATAGGTCCTAATGGAACTACTTACACATCATCATGGAGGCATCAAGGTTGATGAAGATGGCCTCTCCAATGGCCCCCTGTCCGATAGAGTACCAAAACAGGGCTCTAGATCGGAATGCTTCAGAACAGAGGCTTGCGACAATGATAAAATTCTTTCAGGTTCTCTTATGATGGTTACGGAATGTTGGGGTATTTATAGGCCCGGAATTAGGTCAAAGGAGGCTCGGGGGGGGGGGGCACACATGGGCAGCTGGCGCGACCACCCCCTGGTCGCGCCATCTATCCATGTGGCTTCCTCGTGGGCGCCCTCTACCTCTCCAGAAGCTTCTAGGGTCTCTTGTTCTCTAGAAAAAACATCAACAAATCGTCGTGTTCAGACTTCCATAGGTATGATTTTTTGCGAAACCAAAAGCATGCAAAAAACAGGAACTGGCACTGGGCACTAAACTAATATGCTAGTTCCAAAAAATAATATAAAATGACATATGAAGCATACCAAAGTGATAATACAATAACATTTAACAATAAAAAATATAGATACGTTTGAGACGTATCACATGGTCACCGTTATCACAATGGACAAGGTTCGCGGGGTCAATTACCTAGGGGTTCACTGGAGTTTGTCATCCGGTGGTGGCGTGGGACGGTCTTCATCGAACTCAGTGCTTCGGGAAGTGCTGCTCGAGAGGATGATGTCCGGAAGGTTAGCTGAGATGTGGTGAAGATGACGGTGGTGGTGGCTCAATAGGAGGTGGCGTGTGTCACCGGAATTTGACCAACATTAGTGGCTACTGTGGTGGAGAAGAGGGGGTCTCTGGCAGGGCAGCCTGGCGGTGAGAGGAGTCACGAGATGGGGCAACATGGAGAGGTAGCCCCGTGAATTTTATAGGGCATGGGCACGAGGCCGAGGGTGCACGGGAAATGGGCGAGCATGAAAATCGTGGCCTCGAGCGTGCGCGGGTCGTGGACACGTCAGGTGCGACTGATGGTTTGGGACGATGTGGGTGGGTCCCACTTTTGAGAGAGAGAGTGAGAGAGGGAGAGAGAGAGGATAGAGAGAGTGTGGGCCTGCTGTCAGCTCTCGGATGGGGAACGTGCGACTAAGATTATGACGGGGCACACCGATTCGCTAGCTTATGGGGGTTTCGTGCGTGCTCGCGAGCTTGGACGGCTGACTGGGTCGCTGGGTTGGGTTAATCTAGGATGGCTGTGATACATCTCCATCGTATCTACTTTTCCTAACGCTTTTCCTCTTGTTTTGGACTCTAATTTGCATGCTTTGAATGAAACTAACCCGGACTGACGCTGTTTTTAGCAGAACTACCATGGTGTTGTTTTTTGTGCAGAAATAAAAGTTCTCGGATTGGAACAAAACTTTGCGAGGATTTTTTTATTCAATAAATAAGAATTTCTGGAGCCAAGAACCACCGGAGGGGGGCACCTGGGTGGGCACAACCCACCAGGGCGCGCCCCCTCCAGGCGTGCCCAGGTGGGTTGTCCCCACCTGGTGGCCCCGTAGACCTCAACCCTGATACTATAAAATCACATATTTGGAGAAAAAATCAGGGAGAAAGAATTATAGCGTTTCACGAGACGGAGCCGCCGCCACCTCCTGTTCTTCATTGGGAGGCCAGATCTGGAGTCCGTTTGGAGCTCCGGAGAGGGGCATCTTCGATCTTCGTCATCACCAACCCTTCTCCATCGCCAATTCCATGATGCTCCCCACCAGGAGTGAGTAATTCCCTCATAGGCTCGCTGGTCGGTGAGGAGTTGGATGAGATTCATCATGTAATCGAGTTAGTTTTGCTAGGGCTTGATCCCTAGTATCCATTATGTTCTGAGATTGATGTTGCTATGACTTTGCCATGCTTAATGCTTGTCACTTTGGGCTCGGGTGCCATGATTTCAGATCTGAACCGTTTATGTTATCACCATTATATCTATGTTCTAGACCCGATCTTGCAAGTTATAGTCACCTACTATGTGTTATGATCAGCAACCCTGGAGTGACAATAGCCAGGACACTTCTCGGTGATGATCGTAGTTTGAGGAGTCCATGTATTCACTATGTGCTAATGCTTTGTTCCGGTTCTCTATTAAAAGGAGGCCTTAATATCCGTTAGTTCCCGATAGGACCCCGCTGCCACGGGAGGGTAGGACAAAAGATGTCATGCAAGTTCTTTCCATAAGCATGTATGACTATTTACGGAATACATGCCTACATTATATTTATGAACTGGAGCTAGTGCCGTATCGCCCTAGGTTATGACTGTTATATGATGAATATCATCCAACGAATTCACCGATCCAATGCCTACGAATTTCTCTCATATTGCTCTTGCTAAGTTACTACTGCTACTCTTACTGTTATACTTGCTACAAAATCATTGCTATCACTGTTACCATTACTATTGTTGTTGCTACTACTATCAAAACTATCATACTACTTTGCTGCAGATAATTAATCTCCAGGTGTGGTTGAATTGACAACTCAGCTGCTAATACTTGCAAATATTCTTTGGCTCCCCTTGTGTCGAATCAATAAATTTGGGTTGAATACTCTACCCTTGAAAACTGTTGCGATCCCCTATACTTGTGGGTTATCAAGACCTTTTTCTGGCACCGTTGCCAGGGAGCATAACTATATTTGTTGAGTCACTTGAGATTATTATCAAATTATCACTATGAAGAATCTGAAGGATGCTAAGACTAAGATTTTTTCCTCTAAGACGAGGGGAGGTAAGGAACTGCCATCCAACTCCGCTTTAGATTCGCCTTCTGTTATAAGTAGACTTGCAACACCACCACATGCTATTAATTCTGATATATTGGAAGTTATTGATGATGCTACTTCTACTATGAATGCTACTCATGATGATGCTAGTACCTTGCTTGATGAGTGTGCCACTAGGTGAATTTCTGGATGAACAAATTGCTAGAACTAAAGCTTTTGTGAATGCTGAAACTGATGAAGAGCTTGAAACTAAAAATCTTGAAACACCCGTTACACCTAGTTCTCCTAGATATGAATTGCCAAAGGTAACGGAAGGTTATGTTATGGATGAGGAGACAACTAGAGACATTTATGCAAGTATAAATAAAAAAACTTTGAATGCTAAATTGAAATGTGATCCTAAGTTTGCTACTTCACTTATCTTTGTTGATGATAAGGATTATGAATTCTCTGTTGACCCATAGTTAATTACTTTGGTTGAATCTGATCCTTTCCATGGTTATGACACTGAAACTGTTGTGGCACATCTTACTAAGTTGAATGACATAGCCACCTTTTTTGCTCATGATGAGAAGATTCGTTATTATTATATTCTCAAATTATTTCCGTTCTCATTAAAGGGTGATGCTAAAGCTTGGTACAATACTCTTGCTCCTGGTTGTGTGCGTAGTCCCGAGGATATGATTTATTACTTCTTTGAAAAATATTTTCCTACTCATAAGAAACAAGCTGCCTTACAGGAAATAATTAACTTTGCGCAATGGAAGAAGAGAGTCTCCTACAAGCTTTGGGGAGGCTTCTCCAATTTCTTAATGCTTTGCCTGATCATCCTCTTAAGAAAAATGAAACACTTGATATCTTCTATAATGGACTAACCGATGCTTCTAGGGACTTCCTAGATAGTTGTGCTGGGTGTGTTTTCAGGGAACGAACTATTGGGTAAGCTAAAGAATTATTGAATAACATGTTGAAAAATTATGATGATTGGACTCTCCCTGAACCACCTACTAAACCCACTCTGAAGAAGAGGGGTACCTTCTATCTCAGTCTTGAAGATATGCAAGAGGCAAAGAAATCAATGAAGCAAAAAGGTATTAAAGCTGAGGATGTCAAAAATTTACCTCCTATTGAAGAAATACATGGACTTGATACACCACCACCACCTAAGGTGGTAGAGGTAAATTCTCTAATGAAATTCAATGACAATGATAATCCTTACAATATGCATCCTAGTCAATGCCTTTATGAGTTTGACAACTACATTAGAAAACAAGATCACTTCAATGCAAATGTTATGAAACAATTGAAATACAATTCTGATACGATTGCTCGCTTGAGTGACTTGTTATTTAGAATTACCAATGATGTTAGAGGTGTAGGAAAGCATGCCTCTATGGTTCGAACTCAACTAGAACAAGTTTCTAAATCTCAAAGAGAGTTGCTTGATGAAATGAACAACAATATAATGACTTTGCTGTTAGAGTAGCCACTAGAGGAGGTAAGGTGACTCAGGAACCACTTTATCCCGAGGGACACCCAAATAGAATTGAACAAGATTCTCAAAGAATTAACACTGATGCACCTAGTCCCGCTAAAAAGAAAAAAGAAGAAGAAAAATGATATGGCTTTGCATGCTTCTAGTGAACCTGAAGTAGAAAAACCTCCTGATGCTACTAATGATGTTTCTATTTCTGATGCTGAAACTCAATCTGGTGATGAACACTCACCTTCTGATAATGAAAAAGATAATGATGAGGTTCATGAAGACACTCAAACAAATAATAAAGAACTAGACAATGACGTTGAAATAGAACCAGTTGTTGATCTTGATAACCCACAACCCAATAATAAGAGATATGATAAAAGAGACTTCGTTGCTAGGAAGCATGGGAAGGAAAGAGAACCATGGGTTCAAAAACCTATGCCCTGTCCACCTAAGTCAACTAAAAAGAAAGATGATGAAGAATTTGAACGCTTTGCTGAAATGCTTAGGCCAGTCTTTTTGAGTACTCGCTTGACTGATATCTTAAAAATGCCTCCTTAGGCAAAGTACATGAAAGACATCATCACCAATAAGAGAAAAATACCGGAAGCTAAAATCTCCACCATGCTTGCTAATTATACATTTGAGGATGGAGTACCTAAAAAACTTGGAGATCCAGAAATCCCAACTATACCTTGCTCCATCAAAAGAAATTATGTGAAAACTGCTTTATGTGATTTAGATGCTAGTGTTAGTGTTATGCCTTTCTATTTATATAGAAGACTTGACTTGAATAAACTAACACCTACTGGAATATCTTTGCAAATGGCTGATAAATCAACTCCCATACCTATCGATATTTGTGAGGATGTGCCCATTGTTGTTGCTAATGTTACTATTTTAACTGACTTTGTTATACTTGAGATGCTCGAGGACAACACCATGTCGATTATCCTTGGTAGACCCTTCTTGAATACTGCAGGGGCTGTTATTGATTGCAATAAAAGCAATGCCACTTTTCATATCAATGGTAATGAGCATACGGTGCACTTTTCGAAGAAACAATTCCAAGTGAATGGTATTAGTGTTATTGAAAAATCTCCGACAATCACTACTGGAAGTTTTCAACTACCTCTACCTGCTGTAAAAAAGAAATATGAAATACTTATTTCTGGGGACATTCATATCCCCTTTGAGGTAACTTAGTGTTTTAAAAAAGTTCTTCGGTTTCATGCTAATCGGAAGTGGTTGTGAATAAGACTTGATCAACCTTATTAATGAATAATTTTTTAGAGGTATGAAGTTGATGTTGGGGAACGTAGTCATAATTCAAAAAAAATCCTACGTGTCACCAAGATCAATCTAGGAGATGCTAGCAACGAGAGAGAGGGAGTGCATCTTCATACCCTTGAAGATCGCTAAGCGGAAGCGTTACAAGAATGCGGTTGATGGAGTCGTACTCGCGGCAATTCAAATCGTGGAAGATCCGATCTAGCGCCGAACGGACGTCGCCTCCGCGTTCAACACACATACATCCCGGGGACGTCCCCCCCTTCTTGATCCAGCAAGGGGAGAGGAGAAGTTGAGGGAGAACTCCGGCAGCACGACGGCGTGGTGGTGGAGCTTGCGGTTCTCCTGCAGGGCTTCGCCAAGCACTATGGAGGAGGAGGAGGTGTTGGAGGAGGGTGGGGCTGCACCAAGGGAAGGGGTGCGGCTTCCCTCCCACCCCCCACTATTTATAGGGGAAAGGGAAGAGGGGGCCGGCCCCCTAGATCCATCTAGATGGGGGGGGGGCAGGAGGGGGAAACTTGCCCCCCAAGCAGGTGGGAGGCGCCCCCTCCCCTAGGGTTTCCAACCCTAGGAGCCTTGGGCCCTTAGGGGGGGGCACCAGCCCACTAGGGGGCTGGTTCCCACCCATATTCAGCCCACTAAGTCCTCCGGGGCAGGTGGCCCGACCCGATGGACCCCCGGACACCTTTCGGTGGTCCCGGTACAATACCGATAAAAAACCATTTCGGTGACTGAAACTGGACTTCCCATATATAAATCTTTACCTCCGGACCATTCCGAAACTCCTCATGACGTCCGGGATCCCATCCGGGACTCCGAACAACCTTCGGTAACCACATACAATTTCCCATAACAACTCTAGCGTCATCGAACCTTAAGTGTGTAGACCCTACGGGTTCGGCAACCATGCAGACATGACCGAGACATCTCTCCGGCCAATAACCAACAGCGGGATCTGGATACCCATGTTGGCTCCCACATGTTCCACGATGATCTCATCGGATGAACCACAATGTCGGAGATTCAATCAATCCCGTATACAATTCCCTTTGTCTATCGGTATGTTACTTGCCCGAGATTCGATCGTCGGTATCCCCATACCTCGTTCAATCTCATTACCGGCAAGTCTCTTTACTCGTTCCATAACACACAATCCCGTGACTAACTCCTTAGTGACATTGAGCTCATTATGATGATGTGTTACCGAGTGGGCCCAAAGATACCTCTCCGTCATACGGAGTGACAAATCCCAGTCTCGATTCGTGCCAACCCAACAGACACTTTCAGAGATACCTGTAGTGCACCTTTATAGTCACCCAGTTATGTTGTGACGTTTGATACACCCAAAGCATTCCTACGGTATCCGGGAGTTGCACAATCTCATGGTCTACGGAAATGATACTTGGCATTAGAAAAGCTCTAGCAAACGAACTACACCATCTTGTGCTATGCTTAGGATTGGGTCTTGTCCATCACATCATTCTCCTAATGATGTGATCCTGTTATCAATGACATCCAATGTCCATGGTCAGGAAACCCCAACCATCTATTGATCAACGAGCTAGTCAACTAGAGGCTCACTAGGGACATGTTGTGGTCTATGTATTCACACATGTATTAGGGTTTCCGGTTAATACAATTATAGCATGAACAATAGAGAATTATCATAAACAAGGAAATATAATAATAACCATTTTATTATTGCCTCTAGGGCATATTTCCAACAGTCTCCCACTTGCACTAGAGTCAATAATCTAGTTCACATCACCATGTGATTAACACTCATAGTTCACATCGCCATGTGACTAACACCAAAAGAGGTTACTAGAGTCAATAATCTAGTTCACATCACCATGTGATTAAGACTCAATGAGTTCTGGGGTTTGATCATGTTATGCTTGTGAAAGAGGTTTTAGTCAACGGGTCTGCAACATTCAGATCCGTATGTACTTCGCAAATCTCTATGTCATATCATAGATACTGCTTCCACGCTTCACTTGTAGCTATTCCAAATGGTTGCTCCACTATACGTATCCAGTTTGCTACTCAGAGTCATCCGGATAGGTTTTAAAGCTTGCATCAACGTAACCCTTTATGCCGAACTCTTTATCACCTCCAAAACCAAGAACCATTTCCTTATTCCTCTAAGGACAATTTTGGCCGCTGTCTTATGATCCATTCCTGGATCACTTTTGTACGCCCTTGCCAGACTCGTGGCAAGGCACATATCAGGTGCGGTACACAGCATGGCATATCGTATAGAGCCTATGGCTAAGGCATAGGGGACGATCTTCGTCCTTTCTCTTTCTTCTGCCGTGGTCGAGCCTCAAGTCTTAACTTCACACCTTACAACTCAGGTAAGAACTCCTTCTTTGACTGATCCATCTTGAACTCCTTCAAGATCATGTCAAGGTATGTGCTCTGTGAAAGTCTTATCAGGCGTCTTAATCTATCTCTATAGATCTTGATACCCAATATGTAAGCAGTTTTACCCAGGTCTTCCTTTGAAAGAATCCATTCAAACGACCCTTTATGCTTTCCAGAAATTCTACATCATTTCCGATCAACAATATGTCATCTACATATACTTATCAGAAATGTTGTAGTGCTCCCACTCACTTTCTTGTAAATAGAAGTTTCTTGCAAACTTTGTATAAACCCAAAAACTTTGATCACCTCATCAAAGCGTATGTTCCAACTCCGAGACGCTTGCTCCAGTCCATAGAAGGATCGCTGGAGCTTGCATACCTTTTAGCATCCTTAGGATCGACAAAACCTTCTGGTTGTATCACATACAACCTTTCCTCACGGAAACCGTCAAGGAAACTTTGTTTTGACATCCATCTGCCAGATTTCGTAAATGAAAATGCAGCAACTGCTAACAAAATTTTAACAGACTTTAGCATCGCTATGATTGAGAGAGTCTCATCACAGTCAACTCCTTGAACTTGTCGAAAACTTCTTTGAGACAAGTCGAGCTTCATAAATGGTGATATTACCATCTACGTCTGTCTTCTTCTTAAAGATCCATTTATTCTCAATGGCTTGCCGATCTTCGGGCAAGGCCACCAAAGTCCATACTTTGTTCTCATACATGGATCCTATCTCAGATTTCATGGCTCCTAGCCATTTGTTGGAATCCAGGCCCACCATCGCTTCTCCATAGCTCGTAGGTTCACCGTTGTCCAACAACATGACCTTTAAGACAGGGTTACCACTTGTCGTGGGAGTAAACCTGACAATAGAATAGGGGGTATGTATGGACAGGCAAGATCCTAGCTACGGTGAAGTTGTGCACGCAAGATTTATGAGTTCAGGCCCTTCGCGGAGGAAGTAACAGCCCTACGTCTCGGTGCCCGGAGGCTTGGTCGATTGGATTATGCGTGAAGTTACAAGGGGTGCGAACCCTGGTCTCAGAGGAGGGGGGTGGCTTATATAGAGTGCGCCAGGACCCCAGCCATCCCCCGTTACATAAGGTTCAATGTACATAAAGAGGGGACGTTACTGGTAACGTCATCATTAAAGTCATATAAATGATCATTAAGACTACGGAGTGAACGCCTGACCGTTGTCATTCAGAGTGACCTTAGATCTTCTATGCTCCGAGTGGTTTCTGATATGGTCGAGTGAGTATACCCTGGTCGAATGGAATTGGGTTATCCGAGTGGAACTCACAGTCGAGTGGGTTGCATCCTACGACGATTTCAGTCGGTAGAATTTGTTGTCCTTTGAATGTCCTTGACTGTAAGGCAGTGTCCTTGGGAAGGGTGCTTATATCAGGTCTATTGCCCTACCCTAGGTACATGTTATCATCATTAGCCCCCGAATGGTTCTCGGTCCGAGTGGAGATGAAGTTGAAGATGGTTCCGACTCAATTTTCATGCTTCGGAAGCATTTTACTTGGATTGGTGAACCATGCAAAAACTTCAACCTCATTTTCAGTCGCCTTGAGCCATTCAGAGGTTGTCGAGTGAACTTCTGCTGATAAGCTTCGAATGTTGATACGGCATAAAATCTTTGGCGCGATTGACTGCGTTGTCGTTCCCCGATCTCACAGGATTCGAAATTTGGGGAAGCGCGCGGGACGGAGAGGGCCGCAGTAAACGGAGCGGATTAGGCAGGGGTGCCTCGATTCTCGTGCCACCTTTTTCGCCACATATTGAGCGCGCGACTGTTGCGGGATTTAACATGATCACCTGGGCCCACGAGTCAGTCACTCGGGGAATATGACCACATAAGGCGTCTGGGCTGGTGTTTTTTGCAGAGTGCGTCCCATTCTCTCCCTTCCTCCTCTGCTTCTCCACTGCATCCACCTCCACCCTCGGCGCCGCCGCCTAGCCCGAGCTCAACCCACCACAATAGGGAAGGAGAGGACGGCGGCTCTGGAGCGCGCGAAGAAGACGACGTCGAAGGGGAAGGGGAAGAGGACGAGCCAGGGAGGGTCTTCGTCGAGATCTGGCCTGCCGCCCGGCTGGATCCAGGGCGACTGGATTCGGTCGACGATCCAACAGGAGGACCTGGAGGATCTGGTCGAGGGGGGACTGATCCCCCATGGTTCTTGGCGGCTTCCGGAGGACGAGACCGAGCCGCGGCCGGATGAGGGTGAGTGCGTCCTTCTTGCGACTCACGTCGACCGCGGTTTCTCTTTGCCTCCCCATCCTTTCTTCCGGGGTTTTCTGAACTTTTTTGGAACCCAACTTCATCACTTTTCCCCCAACACCAGCACATACCTTGCTGCATTCGTGTCCATGTGTGAGAATTTTCTGGGTTGTCGACCGCACTGGGTCTCTTCAAACACATTTTCACTTGTCGTTCTCAGTCTGTAAAAAAGGCTAATCCGAGTGATGAGAGGACACACGTGATCTAGATGTGTGGAGGTCTAGGGATCCAAATGAGGGGTAAAAGCACTTTCCCAGCTATGATTCTTCCCTAGTCAGTCAGAGGGTGGCAGTCGACTTGGTTCTACTGCAAAGACGGTGGCAGTCGACCTGGTTCTACTTCAAAGACCAGCCGACTCCTGGTCAGTCGACTGGGCTTCCCCCCTTTTCCATGGGCAGAGTCGAGAAGCCTTCTTCCTTGAAAGTGACTCCGGCGGAGAAAGTGGAGGTGAAAATGTTGGTTGAACGAGTAGTCCAACTTGTCCGTGATAGCGTGACTGGCATGGATCTGCTAGAGGTTTTTCTCAGTCGACGCGTCCAGCCGCTTCAAGCTCGCGATCATCCGATGTGGCTGTACTCGGGCATTGACAACACCACTCGGATTCACCCGGAGGAAGTTGACGAGGAGATGGTGGCGCAGTGGCTGCAGGGCATCACTGGCAACAAGGACAACCCCAGGGGGTCTAGGAGGGTCCCTCAACTCGACAACACCTACGAACCAGACAAGGTCTGACTCTTTACTTTCGAGTGTCTTTTTGATCTGACATGTAATTGTTTTTGAAAATTGACTGATATCTGTTCAATCCCATGCCTTGCAGGTTTATACTGAGATGTACTCGATGCCCAACGGAGAGCAGGTGCAGGAGCAGGAGCAGGAGGGAGAGGTGATCGGAGGCGAGATCGGTGACTGGCAATCTGATGGGGGAGACGACGAGGAGAGCGAAGACTCAAGCGATGGCGAGGAAGTCGAGTCTCCACCTCGCTCAGAAAGATGCTCCAAGCAGAAGCAAGACCCATCGAGTGTTCGTGGCAAGGCTGGTCAGACCTCAAAACGCACTCGAACATCTTCTCCTGTGCCGACTGAGAAAGCTCCGAAGCAACCCAAAGTCGCGCCGTCAAAGCCCCGGAAGGCCTTACCTAAGATCAAAGTGGCCGTCCCCATTGCTTCTGGGTAATCCTTGAGTTCGACCTCTTAGTTTTGCACAACTTGATCTTTGGTCGACTCACTTTCCTGTTCTGACCGAGTGAATTTTGAAATTTGCAGTGCTGCTACCTCCGGGACTTCTGTTTATAAAGATGATGATGATGAGGAGATGGAAGATGCAGTCACCTCCAACGCGGGTATAACTCTTGTCATTTTGTCTTTACTTTATCAGCCATTTTGACGGTCGACTAAACTCTTGTGATTGATTCCTTTGCAGCTCAGCCCAATGTTATTGAACTTCCAGACGACGATGAAGATGTGCCACTGAGACCCATGGGAAGGGGGAGCAGGACTTCGGGCAGGAAAGCATCAACTAACAAGACGCCCCAGTCGACGCCGGCGGCGGAACCAGTGATTCAGCAGTCCGAAGACCTCAACCGGGCTTCTGTTACTTTTGCCGTTCCATTGTCGAGTGCATAGCCTTCAGCGTCAACTACACAGGCTCCAGCTAATCCACCGTCTTCACTTTTCACTGCCCATCACGTCCCAGAGGACCAAGTGAGTGCTGCCAAGGAAGCTATACACCAGGCAGGCATCATGATGGAGCAGATGAAAGTGGTTCGCGAGGCCAATCAAGCTGCTTATGACGCCAGCTCAGCACTCCAGGCCAACGTCCAGGTTAGCATATTTCCGACTGATCTTCTAACTTGACGCTTGTTCTGTTAGGATATGGTACCTGAAAACCTTTAATGTGCATCTATTTGTCAGTCTGCACTTTGCATCTGTACACCCACTGGTATTTGTCAGTCTGCACTTTGCATCTGTACACCCACTGGGTGTTTGAATTACTGTTGAATAGTTTTTTCTCTTGAGTCGACTAGGTTGTGTCGATTGAATCTTTGAACCAGTGGGGGCACGCTGAGTGCACCCACTGGGTGTAGTCCCCGAGATCGCCGTCGAATGTTTGATTCCGCGGGGGTCTTTGAACATAACTTTTCCACTCGGTCTGAGCAAATAGTGGAACTTGAACCAGTGGGGGCACGCTGAGTGCACCCACTGGGTGTAGTCCCCGAGACCATAGCTGACTCCGAGCAGTCAGCTATGGTCTGAGAATAAGTAATATTTTTTTCATTCTTCCACTCGGTCTGGACGGACCATGTCGAGTGGAACCAGGACCAGTGGGGGCACGCTAAGTGCACCCACTGGGTGTAGTCCCCGAGACTACTGTTGAATGTTTGATTCGGCAGTAGTCTTAGAACTTTTTGATTTTGAACTTTATCACCTGATAAGCAACCAAACTCTGTATCTATCGACTGACTGTCTTCTGACCACAGAGATCTTGTGAACTTGGAGCTCGGTTTGCTGACTTCGAGCAGAAGCAGATCCAGCTCAATCTTGGGGTTGGCCAAGGAGAACTTGCAGATGGCTAAGGATGATGCCGCTGGTATGAAAAACTTGTCGACTGACTCTTTTTGAACCGAGTGTTACTTCCTTTCTCTGAACCGAGTGTTATTTCTTTCAGAAAAATGAACCAGGCTTTGGCGAAGAAGGATCTTGACCTTGCAGCCGCACATAAAATAGCAGAAGAGAAAACGGCACTCGCCGACCAGAAGCTGGCCTCAGTCGGAAAACTGGAGGAAGAGAACACCAAGTTGAAGGCTGCCCTTGATGAAGCCAACAGGGAGGTGACTCGAGTGAAGAACGACAAAAGGACACTGACCGACAAAGTGGAAGACATCGCCCGCAAGAGAGACGAGCTGGAGAATTATCTGGGAGGACTCACCAATAAGTTATTTCTTATGCTTGAAGGTGCTTTTCCTTGTCCGACTGACTCGCTGCTGTCGACTCGTTATATAGCTGTTGACTCATCGTTTTATTGTGTGTGCATAATTCTGCCAGAACTTCGAGGAAGAGACTGGGCGGATTGAGACGAGCTTGGACCCCATCCTCTCCCCTGTTAAGGATGAAGCTGCCATGAACGTGCTCCAACTGGAGTCTCACCTTGCCAGCGTCATGGACTATCTTGCACAGCTGAAGGTGGCGATGTCACGGATTGACACGACACTCTGGCCAAGGGCGACATTTCAGAATGATCTCGAGTCTCTGATGACTCGACTTAACGAGATCCTGGTCGAGTGCAGGAATGGAAGAAGTCTTCGGCTCGGTGTGGTGCTGACCTGGCTCTGTCTCTGGTTCGCGTCCACTGCAAGGAAGCCAAAGAAGAGAAGCTAGCAGCGATCAAGGTTGCCAACACCAAGAAGCTTGACTTCCAGTCCTTCATGGAGACTTTCATTGCTGCTACTTGTAACGCCCCGGATTCGATGCGCCAGGTGTCTTCCAGTTATTCATCGTTGTTGCCATGTCTTTTGCTTGTGTGTTGCATTTTTCCATCTCATCATCTGCATTGCATCTTCATGTTTTTCAAAACTTGCATCCGGTCCTTTTTCCCGTTGTCCGTTTCGCGATCCGATACTCTCGCACGCGCCCGTTGCACCCCTCTGTTTTCTTTTCGTGAGCGGGAGAAAAACATTCTTGGAATGGATCGAGATTTGCCGTGTGGCCTTGGTATAGCACCGACAGACCGCCCGTCAAATTTCGTTTCATTTAGAGGTCGTTTGATGCCCCAACGGTTAACCACGTAGCCCGAAACCCCTCTCTCTTTGTAGCCCAGCACCCCTTCACCACAGCCCACTAGCCCATCCAAACCCCATCCATGCTCTCGATCGTTCGATCACGATCGTGTGGGCGAAAACCACCCCTCATTTGGACACTCCTAGCTCCCTCTACCTATAAATTTGTGCCTCCCCCAAAATTTTCGCAGTCCAAACCCTAAATCTCCTCCCACACCGCGCCGGACATGTCCGCCCCGCCGACGGACGCGTCCAGCCGCCTCCCGCGTCCAACCCGCCGCCGCCACATGGTCTCCCGCACCGTCCCCGCCGCCGCGGCCCACCGGGCCCAGGCGCGGCCCGCACAGGCCCGCGCGGGCGCCGCCCCGCGCCTCGCCCGACCCCTCCGCCTGGCGCCTCCCGAGCGCCGCCGGAGCCGCTGCCCCTCACCGGCGCCGCCCGCCGGCGTGCCTCTCCCGCGCCTCGCCGCCGCCTCCCTCGGCTTCCGCGCCGCCGGTCGCCGGACTGCGTCGCCTCGCCGGCTCCCCCGCAGCCGCGCGGGCCCGCGAGCCCACGTCCGGCCCGCCCGGCCCGAACGCCGCCGCCGCTCTGCCCGAGCTCCGCCCGAGCCGCCCGCCGCCCAGATCCGCCGGTGACCCCGCGTCGTGCCGCCGCCGTCGAGCGCCTCGCGCCCGAGCCGCTCCGTCAACCTCCGCCCGGCCCGATCCGGTCGCGCCGCCGCCCCTCGTCCTCCCGCTCGCCCGCGCCCCGAGGACCCCGTGCCGCCGCGCCTCGCCGCCGGTCCCCGCCGGCGCCTCCCGCCTCGCCGCCGGACGCCGCCGATCCCGCCTCGCCGGAGCCCGCGCCGGCCAGATCCGGCCAGGTGGACCAGATCCACCAAGTCGGCCAACCAAACGCGGCCCCCGTCCCGCACCCGCGCCGTCCTGCTTCCCGTCGTCCCATTTTTCGCGAGGTAGATTTTTCTCCAAGTCCCAGTTTTCGCATAATTTGTTGCCCTGTTCATCATGCTATAGTTTCGTACTCTGTGCTCTGATTCATGCATATAATATATCGAAATGTTTGTCATGAGATGCTCTTCATTTTGTTCCATTGTGCCATGCTTGTTTGAGATGATCTTGATGCCCTAATCATCGTTGCAAGTGTGCTATATGATGTTAACTGCTGTCTGTTATCAGAACTTGATGATTTGTCTTTTTCGTTGCATTTTGTGTGTGCATCCTATGAGCTTTATGTCTACATAACTTTTGAACTACTTCATGCCATCTTTATAGGGGTGCTTGTCTTGTATTTTTGTGATCTATGTGGTGACTATAACAAGCATGCAAAGTAGCCTCCGTGATGTTGCTGATTTCTGTGACTTAATGATTTCTGCTGTCCGAGTCTGTTATATTTTGTTGCCATGTAAACGTGCTGTCTCCATGAGTTCTATGCATAATCTGGAGATGTTCACTAAGGATGTTCTGTTACACATGTTATGCTCTATCCATCCATGCCCATGTTTGCAATTATGGAGTGCTCTAGCATGTCTTAATCTTGCTCTACTTTTGCTATAAAATGTTCCTGGCAGATTGTTTACATGTTAATCAATTTTGCCATGGTTGTTACTAGTGATCCATGCACCCTATGACTATGCTATTGTCATGCTTAGCTTCATAATTATGCCTTCCTACTGTTGGTTACCTTTCCATGCCATGTATTGCTCTGTGGTGAGTGGTTCGAGCTCACCAACATGCCTACTTATCGTTGTTTCTGCCATGTCCTGTTATTTTCACTGTCGGAATCTGTCATATTACTTGCTATGTTTACATGGGTGCCATCATATCTTCTGTGCCTTTTTGGCTCGTGATCAGTAAGGGACTTTTGTTCTATGCAATTAGTAGATTCATGCCATGCCTTTGTTTGCTATGATCTGTTCCTGTAGCATGTTGTTTGATAGCTCTAAACTTAGCAACCTGGTGTTATTTGCAATCTTGCCATGTCCTTTTGAGCATGTTCTAGTGATTTCTGGGAATAGCTCAGTGTTCATGTTTTGTCAAGCTTTACCTGTACATCATGTTCATGCCTTTTGTTTTCATGTTGAGGTACTGTAGCATATTTTTATGATACTTTCAATATGCCTAGTTGCTGTTTTGGACAGATTGTTGCTATGTCTTGTTTGGAGTGTATGTGTTGCACCGTTGCTCCGTTTTGAGCATGCTCTGTATGAAACTTGCCTAGTTTTGCATGTAGTTTCATGTTACCTTATTGCATCCTTGTTTTGAGTGTGTTGGCTTGATGTTTGATTGCATTTTGCATCAATGCCATGTTTAACTTGTTTTGCTCATATCTTCTAGGCCGTAGCTCCGAATCTAATGAACTTTATATGTAACTTGACTAGGATTTCGTGTAGATCATCTTGGTGCATCTTAACTTGCTGTTTAACAACTTGAACATAAAGTTTATTCAGTTCTGGACCAATTTCGAAATTTGCATATGAGGACTTACCGGAATTGTTATATGTTAGTTCCGGCCTCATTTAAACTTGCTTTGATGTGTTGTTCTTGTATGCATCATCTCTTGCCATGAGTAGCTTCATATAGCCTTTGTCATGAATCTTGCTTGGTTGTGCATCATGTCTTGTTCATGTGTGGTGTGTTTACCATGTTGTGTGCTTCTTCTCAATAGTTCCCGTGTCGTTGCGATCGTGAGGATTCGTTCGTCTTCGTGGCTTCATCTTCTTCATGGAATCGTTCTTCTTCCTACAGGGATTCCAGGCAAGATGACCGTCAGCTTGGATCTCATTACTATCATTGCTATGCTAGTTGCTTCGTTCTATCGCTTTGCTGCGCCACCTATCACTTGCTCTTCAAGCCTCCCAAATTGCCATGAACCTCTAACCTTTGTCACCCTTCCTAGCAAACCATTGTTTGGCTATGTTACCGCTTTGCTCAGCCTCTCTTATAGCGTTGCTAGTTGCAGGTGAAGATGAAGATTGCTCCATGTTTATGTTTATGTTGGGATATCACAATATCTCTTATTTAATTAATGCATCTATATACTTGGTAAAGGGTGGAAGGCTCGGCCTTATGCCTAGTGTTTTGTTCCACTCTTGCCGCCCTAGTTTCCGTCATACCGGTGTTATGTTCCTTGATTTTGCGTCCCTTACGCGGTTGGGTGATTTATGGGACCCCCTTGATAGTTCGCTTTGAATAAAACTCGTCCAGCAAGGCCCAACCTTGGTTTTACCATTTGCCTACCTAAGCCTTTTTCCCCTGGGAGTCGCGCTCCCGAGGGTCATCTTTATTTTAACCCCCCGGGCCAGTGCTCCTTCGAGTGTTGGTCCAAACTAGAGCCCTTTGCAGCGCCACCTCGGGGAAACTTGAGGGCTGGTTTTAGTTGTACAGACTGCTCATCCGGTGTGCCCCGAGAACGAGATATGTGCAGCTCCTATCGGGATTTGTCGGCACATTCGGGCGGCTTTGCTGGTCTTGTTTTAACATTGGCGAAATGTCTTGTAACCGGGATTCCGAGACTGATCGGGTCTTCCCGGGAGAAGGAATATCCTTCGTTGACCATGAGAGCTTATAATGGGCTAAGTTGGGACACCCCTGCAGGGTATTATCTTTCGAAAGCCGTGCCCGCGGTTATGTGGCAGATGGGAATTTGTTAATGTCCGGTTGTAGAGAACTTGACACTTGACTTAATTAAAACGCATCAACCGCGTGTGTAGCCGTGATGGTCTCTTCTCGGCGGAGTCCGGGAAGTGAACACGGTTTTTGGGTTATGTTTGACGTAAGTAGGAGTTCAGGATCACTTCTTGATCATTACTAGTTGACGACCATTCCGTTGCTTCTCTTCTCGCTCTTATTTGCGTAAGTTAGCCACCATACTTGCTTAGTCGCTGCTGCAACCTCACCACTTTATCCTTTCCATACCCATTAAGCTTTGCTAGTCTTGATACCCATGGTAATGGGATTGCCGAGTCCTCGTGGCTCACAGATTACTACAACACCAGTTGCAGGTACAGGTTTTGCGATGATCATGACGCGATAGCGATGTTATTTGTTTGGAGTTCTTCTTCTGCTTCTTCTTCGATCAGGGGATAGGTTCCAGGTCGGCAGCCTGGGCTAGCAGGGTGGATGTCGTTTGAGCTTTTGTTTGTGTTTCATCCGTAGTCGGATGTTGATCATGTGTATGATGTATTGATGTATTCCTGCGGCATTTGTACGCCTTGTATTTATCCCCATCTATTATGTAATGTGGATGTAATGATATCCACCTTGCAAAAGCATCTTCAAGATGCGCTTCTATCCTTGGTGGGACCTTCGAGTTCCTTTAGGATAGGGTCGCATCTTGGGCGTGACACTACTACTCGGATTGCTGATGGAATCGTACTGGACGAGTTCGTCAAGCCTGCCAGCCCTCCTCCTGCGGAGTGAACAAACTCTTTATGATCCGTTTAAATTTGCCTCGGTATGCCGAGTGGTTTTGTAACCGTTAAACTCCTTCGGGCCTGATGCCCGAGTACTTTAATCTGCAGTCCGGAACCTCGTGGGATCTATCTTAAACTTAGCCTTTATTTGAATATGCTTGTGTTTGCCCTCGAGTGGAACTTGTTTCTTCACTCGAAACAGTCTTTTGTGTTTGTGAAGCAGTTCTTAGGAAAGGATCACGGATGACCTGCATCTCGTCGTCCTTGCGGATCGGGATGGAGCGCACATTGTACTTGTGGCGCAACTCTGAGGAGAAGGTCGCAGTCGACCTGCACCTCGTCATCCTTGCGGATTAGGATGGAGCACACGTTATACTTGTGGCGCAGCTCTGAGGAGAAGGTCGCAGTCGACCTGCACCTCATCATCCTTGCGGATTAGGATGGAGAGTGTGGCCAAGTCCCCGAGTGAGAAGATTGTTCTTCACTCGGAACGTGTTTCAAACTTAGGCGAGTACGGAACTGTAGCTAAGCCCCCGAGTGAGAGGGTTGCTCTTCACTCGGTGGGATTTTTCAACCTTAGGCGAAGCTAAGCCCCCGAGTGAGAGGGTTGCTCTTCACTCAGTGGGATTTTTCAAACTTAGGCGAGTACAAAACTGCAGCTAAGCCCCCGAGTGAGAGGGTTGCTCTTCACTCGGTGGGATTTTTCAACCTTAGGCGAGTACAGAACTGCAGCTAAGCCCCCGAGTGAGAGGGTTGCTCTTCACTCGGTGGGATTTTTCAACCATAGGCGAGTACGGAACTGCAGCTAAGCCCCTGAGTGAGAGGGTTGCTCTTCACTTGGTGGGATTTTTCAACCTTAGGCGAGTACGGAACTGCAGCTAAGCCCCCGAGTGAAAGAGTTGCTCTTCACTTGGTGGGATTTTTCAAACTTAGGCGAGTACGGAACTGCAGCTAAGCCCCCGAGTGAGAGGGTTGCTCTTCACTCGGTGGGATTTTTCAACCTTAGGCTAGTACGGAGCTGCAGCTAAGCCCCCGAGTGGAGGGTTGCTCTTCACTCGGTGGGATTTTTCAACCTTAGGCGAGTACGGAACTGCAGCTAAGCCCCCGAGTGAGAGGGTTTCTCTTCACTCGGTGGGATTTTTTCAAACTTAGGCGAACCGGATTCGCAGCTAAGCCCCCGAGTGAGAGGCTTGCTCTTCACTCGGTAGGATTTTTTCAAACTTAGGCGAAACGGATTCGCGGCTAAGCCCCCGAGTGAGAGGCTTGCTCTTCACTCGGTAGGATTTTTTCAAACTTAGGTGAAACGGATTCGTGGCTAAGCCCCCGAGTGAGAGGCTTGCTCTTCACTCGGTAGGATTTGTTTTTGGAACTTAGGCAAAACGGATTCGCGGCTAAGCCACCCACTGGGGGATTTTGAACACATATATAAGTAACAACAATCATTTAGGAGACTGTAAAACTGTGTCTTTGATAAACAAACTAAAAGGTACTTATTATTACATCTCAATAGTCTGAATGCTTAAGTATAAAAATGGCGGAGCAGCTCCGCATTCCAAGCGTGTGGCTCGTCTTTATTGTGCTCCACATTGTAGAGGTGATACGCTCCGTTGTGGAGCACCTTAGTGATGATGAAGGGGCCTTCCCAAGCGGGAGCAAGCTTGTGCGGCCGTTGCTGATCCACTCGGAGAACAAGGCCCCCCTCTTGAAATGCTCGACCTCTCACATTTCTGGAATATAATCGACGAAGGTCTTGCTGATAGATAGTCGACCGGATCAAGGCCATCTCTCTCTCTTCCTCCAGAAGATCAACGGCGTCCTGTCGAGCATGTTCTACTTCAGTTTCTGAGAAAAGGTCCACTCGGGGCGCATTGTGAAGCAAGTCACTCGGAAGCACAACTTCAGCCCCATACAACAAGAAGAAGGGAGTTCGACCAGTCGACCGATTTGGTGTTGTTCTCAATCCCCAAAGTTCTGTAGGTAGCTCATCAACCCAAGCGCCTGCTGCATGCTTGAGGTCACGCATCAATCAAAGTTTCAGCCCTTTCAGAATCAAACCGTTTGCTCTTTCTGCTTGCCCGTTCGACTGTGGGTGGGCGACTGAAGCATAGTCGACCCGAGTGCCTTGGGAAGCGCAGAAAGCTCTGAACTCATCTGAATCAAAGTTTGACCCATTATCTGTGATGATGCTGTGTGGAACTCCATATCTGAACGTTAACTCTCTGATGAAGCTGACAGCAGTACTTGCTTCAAGGTTTTTGATAGGTTTAGCTTCAATCCATTTAGTGAACTTGTCGACTGCTACAAGCACATGGGTGAAGCCACTCCTGCCAGTCCTCAGGGGTCCAACCATATCCAATCCCCAAACAGCAAATGGCCAGATGAGTGGAATGGTCTTTAAGGCTGATGCAGACTTGTGGGACATGTTGGAGTAGAACTGACAGCCCTCACACTTGTCGACTATTTCTTTTGCCATCTCATTAGCACGTGGCCAGTAAAACCCTGCTCGGTATGCTTTGGCCACGATGGTCCGAGAGGACGCATGGTGACCACAGGTCCCCAAGTGGATATCGTTGAGGATCATTCCGCCTTCTTCTGATGTGATGCACCTCTGAGCGACTCCAGTAACACTCTCTCTGTAAAGCTGTCCACCCATCACAGTAAAGGCTTTGGATCGACGGACGATCCGCCGAGCCTCCGCTGGGAGTTCCTTCCTGGGAATATATGAAATATACGGCATTGCCCAATCAGGAATGACGACCAAAACTTCCATGATCAAGTCGACCACGGCTGGGATTTGAACTTCAGTCGGATCAGTGGAACTCTTAGGTTGTGGGGGCTCTTCTGTGAAGGGATCCTCTTGAACGGATGGTGTGTGTATATGCTCCAAAAACACATTGCTGGGAATGGGCTCCCTCTTGGAACCTATCTTTGCCAGGTCATCAGCTGCTTGGTTCTTCAGTCGGGGTATATGGTGAAGCTCTAACCCCTCAAACTTCTTTTCCATTTTTTTCACTGCATTGCAATAACCAGTCATAGCTGGACTCCTAACATCCCATTCCTTCATCACTTGATTGACCACCAAATCTAAGTCGCCGTAAACCATTAGGCGCTGGACGCCGAGTGAAATGGCCATACGCAACCCGTACAGAAGTTCCTCATATTCAGCTTCATTGTTGGAGGAGTCAAAGTGAATCTGGAGAACATAACTGAGCTTGTCGCCTCGCGGAGATACCAGGACTACCCCAGCACCTGAACCATTCAACATCTTGGACCCATCAAAGAACATAGTCCAATGTTCCGACTGAATTTGAGTCGGCAGCTGCTGTTCAATCCACTCGACGAGAAAATCTGATATTGCTTGGGATTTGATTGCTTTCTTTGCCTCGAACTTGATATCCAGCGGAAGGAGTTCAATCGCCCATTTAGCCACTCGACCAGTTGCATCTCTGTTATTCAAAATTTCTGACAATGGAGCATCGTTGATGACTGTAATTGAATGATCTGAGAAGTAATGCACAACCTTCTTTGTGGTCAAGTGAATCCCATAGACAAGCTTCTGATAATGTGGATATCTCTGCTTGGATGGGGTTAAGACTTCAGAAATGTAGTACACTGGGCGCTGAACCCTGTAGGCTTTACCTTCTTGTTCCCGCTCGACCGTGAGTACTGTACTGACGACTTGTCCAGTGGCTGCAATATAAAGCAGTAAAGGCTCTTTGCTGATTGGAGCAGCAAGCACCAACTGGGTGGAAAGCGGGGTTTTGAGCTCTGCAAACACCGTGTCAGCTTCAGGAGTCCACTCGAACTTGTCAGATTTCTTCGTCAGTCGGTAAAGAGGCAATGCCTTTTCACCGAGACAAGAGATGAATCGACTCAAAGCGGCCAAACAACCAGTAAGCTTCTAAACATCGTGTACGCGCACAGGGCGTTTCATTCGGAGGATTGCACCAACTTTCCCTGGGTTTGCATCGATCCCACGTTCGGAAACGAGGAAACCGAGTAACTTGCCACCTGGAACTCCAAACGTACACTTCGACGGATTAAGCTTGATATCGTATCTCCTTAGATTGGCAAAGGTTTTAGCGAGGTCAGTCAGCAGGTCGGAACCTTTACGCGACTTAACCACGATGTCATCCTGCTACCTCTAGAGCACTGCGTTGGTTTTCCCTTGAAGAGGAAAGGGTGATGCAGTAAAGTAGCGTAAGTATTTCCCTCAGTTTTTGAGAACCAAGGTATCAATCCAGTAGGAGACCATGCTCAAGTCCCATGCACCTACACAAACAAATAAGATCCTTGCAACCAACGCGATAAAGGGGTTGTCAATCCCTTCACGGCCACTTGCAAAAGTGAGATCTGATAGAGATGATAAGATAATATTTTTGGTATTTTTATGATAAAGACTAAAAGTAAAGAAAGCAAAATAAATGGTAATAGAAATAACGGTAGATTAATATGATAGAGAATAGACCCGGGGGCCATAGGTTTCACTAGTGGCTTCTCTCAAGAGCATAAGTATTACGGTGGGTAAACAAATTACTGTCGAGCAATTGATAGAATTGAGCATAGTTATGAGAATATCTAGGTATGATCATGTATATAGGCATCACGTCTGTGACAAGTAGACCGACTCCTGCCTGCATCTACTACTATTACTCCACACATCGACCGCTATCCAGCATGCATCTAGAGTATTAAGTTCATAAGAACCGAGTAACGCTTTAAGCAAGATGACATGATGTAGAGGGATAAACTCATGCAATATGATATAAACCCCATCTTTTTTATCCTCGATGGAAACAATACAATACGTGTCATTTCCCCTACTGTCACTGGGATCGAGCACCGCAAGATTGAACCCAAAGCTAAGCACTTCTCCAATTGCAAGAAAGATCAATCTAGTAGGCCAAACCAAACTGATAATTCGAAGAGACTTGTAAAGATAACCAATCATACATAAAAGAATTCAGAGGAGATTCAAATATTGTTCATAGATAATCTTGATCATAAACCCACAATTCATCGGATCTCGACAAACACCCCGCAAAAGAAGATTACATTGAATAGATCTCCAAGAGAATCAAGGAGAACTTTGTGTTGAGATCCAAAGAGAGAGAAGAAGCCATCTAGCTAATAACTATGGACCCGAAGGTCTGAGGTAAACTACTCACACATCATCGGAGAGGCTATGGTGTTGATGTAGAAGCCCTCCATGATCAATGCCCCCTCTGGCGGAGCACCAGAAAAGGCCCCAAGATGGGATCTCACGGGTACAGATGGTTGCGGCGGTGGAAATGGGGTTTTTGGCTCCTCCTCTGATGTTTTCGGGGTACGTAGGTATATATAGGTGGAAGAAGTGGGTTGGTGGAGCCACGAGGGGCCCACGAGGGTGGAGGGCGCACCCAGGGGGGTAGGCGCACCCCCTTCCTCGTGGCCTCCTCGTTGATTGCTTGACGTCCACTCCTAGTCCTCTGGATCACGTTTGTTCAGAAAATCACGTTCCCGAAGGTTTCATTCCGTTTGGAGTCCGTTGATATTCCTTTCATTCAAAACACTGAAATAGGCAAAAAACATCAATTTGGGTCGGGCCTCCGGTTAATAGGTTAGTCCCAAAAATAATATAAAAGTGTATAATAAAGCCCATTGAACATCCAAAACAGATAATATAATAGCATGGAATAATAAAAAATTATAGATACGTTGGAGACGTATCAAGCATCCCCAAGCTTAATTCACGCTCGTCCTCGAGTAGGTAAATGATAAAAACATAATTTTTGATGTGGAATGCTTCTTAGCATAATTTTCAATGTAATTCTTTTTATTGTGGCATGAATATTTAGATCCGAAAGATTCAAGATAAAAGTTTAATGTTGACATAAAAACAATAATACTTCAAACATGTTAACCAAGCAATTATGTCTTATAAAAATAACATAGCCAAAGAAAGCTCATCCCTAAAAAATCATATAGTTAGGCCATGCTTCAATTTCGTCACACAAAACGTTCTCATCATGCATAACCCCGATGACAAGCCGAGCAATTGGTTCATACTTTTTAACGCGCTTCAGCCTTTTCAACCCTTACGCAATACATGAGCGCAAGCCATGGATATAGCACTATGGGTGGAATAAAGTATAATGATGGGGGTTATGTGAGAAGACAAAAAGGTAGAAAATCTCACACTGACGCGGCTAATCAATAGGCTATGGAGATGCCCATCAATTGATGTCAATGAGAGGAGTAGGGATTGCCATGCAATGGATGCACTAGAGCTATAAATATATGAAAGCTCAACAAAAGAAACTAAGTGGGTGTGCATCCAACTTGCTTGCTCACGAAGACCTAGGGCATTTTGAGGAAGCCCATCATTGGAATATACAAGCCAAGTTCTATAATGAAAAATTCCACAGTATATGAAAGTGACAACATAGGAGACTCTCTATCATGAAGATCACGGTGCTACTTTGAAGCACAAGTGTGGAAAAAGGATAGTAACATTGTCCCTTCTCTCTTTTTCTCTCATTTTCCCTTTTTTTCTTTTTTTAGTCCGGAATCTCATCCCGACTTGTGGGGGAATCATAGTCTCCATCATCCTTTCCTCACATGGGACAATGCTCTAATAATGATGATCATCACACTTTTATTACTTACAACTCAAGAATTACAACTCAATACTTAGAACAAAATATGACTCTATGTGAATGCCTCCGGCGGTGTACCGGGATATGCAATGAATCAAGAGTGACATGTATAAAAAATTATGAAAGGTGGCTTTGCCACAAATACGCTATCAACTACATGATCATGCAAAGCAATATGACAATGATGGAGCGTGTCATAATAAACGGAACGGTGGTAAGTTGCATGGCAATATATCTCGGAATGGCTATGGAAATGCCATGGTAGGTAGGTATGGTGGCTGTTTTGAGGAAGATATAAGGAGGTTTATGTGTAATAGAGCGTATCATATCACGGAGTTTGGATGCACCGGCGAAGTTGCACCAACTCTCAAGGCGAGAAAGGGAAATGCACGGTACCGTAGAGGCTAGAAAATTGTGGAAGGTTGAGAGTGCGTATAATCCATGGACTGACATTAGTCATAAAGAACTCATATACTTATTGCAAAAGTTTATTAGCCCTCGAAGCAAAGTACTACTACGCATGCCCCTAGAGGGATAGATTGGTAGGAAAAGACCATCGCTCGTCCCCGACCGCCACTCATAAGGAAAGCAATAAAAGAACACCTTATGTGTCAAAATTGTCACACAACTTTTACCATACGTGCATGCTACGGGACTTGCCAACCTTAACACAAGTATTTCTCAATTTGACAATTAATCAACTAGCACACTCTAATATTACCACCTTTATATCTCAAAACACTTTCAAGTATCAAACTTCTCATGATATTCAATGAACTCAATATGGAAGTTTTTATTATGCTCATCTTGGATGCCTATCACATTCGGATTAATTTCACAATTAAAGCAAATTACCATGCTGTTTAAGACTCTCAAAATAATATAAGTGAAGCATGAGAGATCAATAATTTCTATAAAATAAAACCACCACCGTGCTCTAAAAGATATAAGTGAAGCACTAGAGCAAAAACTATATAGCTCAAAAGATATAAGTGAAGCACATAGAGTATTCTAACAAATTCCGAATCATGTGTGTCTCTCTCAAAAGGTGTGTACAGCAAGGATGATTGTGGTAAACTAAAAAGCAAAGACTCAAATCATACAAGACGCTCCAAGCAAAACACATATCATGTGGTGAATAAAAATATAGCCCCAAGTAAAGTTACCGATAGACGAAGACGAAAGAGGGGATGCCTTCCGGGGCATCCCCAAGCTTAGGCTTTTGGTTGTCCTTGAATTTTACCTTGGGGTGCCTTGGGCATCCCCAAGCTTAGGCTCTTGCCAATCCTTGTTCCATAATCCATCAAATCTTTACCCAAAACTTGAAAACTTCACAACACAAAATTTAACAGAAAATCTCATGAGCTCCATTAGCGAAAGAAAACAAAACACCACTTCAAGGTACTGTAATGAACTCATTCTTTATTTATATTGGTGTTAAACCTACTGTATTCCAACTTCTCTATGGTTTATAAGCTCTTTTACTAGCCATAGATTCATCAAAATAAGCAAACAACACACGAAAAACAGAATCTGTCAAAAACAGAATAGTCTGTAGTAATCTGTATCAAACGTAAACTTCTGGAACTCAGAAAAATCTACCAAAATAGGACGACCTAGATAATTTGTTTATTGATCTAGTGCAATTGGAATCAGTATTTTATCACGTTCTGGTGATTTTAAACAATTGTTTTCGTGAACAGAAAGTTTCTGGAATTTTCAGCAAGATCAAATAACTATCATCCAAGAAGATCCTATAGGTTTAACTTGGCACAAACACTAATTAAAACATAAAAACACATCTAACCAGAGGCTAGATCAAAGATTTATTACTAAACAGAAATAAAAAGCAAGAAAATAAAATAAAATAGGGTTGCCTCCCAACAAGCGCTATCGTTTAACGCCCCTAGCTAGGCATAAAAGCGAGGATAGATCTAAGTATTGCCATCTTTGGTATTTATCTTTTTAGTGGAGTTATACTCGAATCCGGGAGGTTCCTTACGTTTCCCTTCATACTCGGAGATTCTTAGATCTAGAGCATCCAACCGTTTGTTGCAAAGTGTAATCAAGGTATTCATGCGATTAAGGTTTCCTCCAACATTTTTAAGAGGTTCAAGAGATTTTTGCAATTCGCATAGTTTTTCTAAGATTTGGGTTCCCTCTTGAGTAAGAGTTAATCCCTTTTGTGGGGGAAGTATTCCTACTATCCCCTCTATAATTTTGTAAGCAAAACTAGGATCAGTTTCAATAAAATTCCCTTTGGCGGCAAAATCAAGGAGTTGTCTATGGGATACGGTTAGCCCAACATAAAAATTGCAAAGTAAAACCTTGAAATCTCCCTCTATAGTGCAACCACGATAGGATTCAATCATCCTATACCAAGCATCTTTTAGATTTTCTCCTTGTTTTTGTTTGAAGTGGAGAACTTCAAACTCGGGAGACAAATGAGTAGATAAAGGACTAGCCATAACGACGAAGCAGGCGCAAAAAAGGCGAACAGAAAGAGAGGGCGAATAAAACGGCAAGGGTGAAGTGGGGGAGAGGAAAACGAGAGGCAAATGGCAAATAATGTAATGCGAGGGATAAGAGTTTGTGATGGGTACTTGGTCTGTCTTGACTTGTGCGTAGACTCCCCGGCAACGGCGCCAGAAATCCTTCTTGCTACCTCTTGAGCACTGCGTTGGTTTTCCCTTGAAGAGGAAAGGGTGATGCAGTAAAGTAGCGTAAGTATTTCCCTCAGTTTTTGAGAACCAAGGTATCAATCCAGTAGGAGACCACGCTCAAGTCCCACGCACCTACACAAACAAATAAGAACCTTGCAACCAACGCGATAAAGGGGTTGTCAATCCCTTCACGGCCACCTACAAAAGTGAGATCTGATAGAGATGATAAGATAATATTTTTGGTATTTTTATGATAAAGACTAAAAGTAAAGAAAGCAAAATAAACGGTAATAGAAATAACGGTAGATTAATATGATAGAGAATAGACCCGGGGGCCATAGGTTTCACTAGTGGCTTCTCTCAAGAGCATAAGTATTACGGTGGGTAAAAAAATTACTATCGAGCAATTGATAGAATTGAGCATAGTTATGAGAATATCTAGGTATGATCATGTATATAGGCATCACGTCTGTGACAAGTAGACCGACTCCTGCCTGCATCTACTACTATTACTCCACACATCGACCACTATCTAGCATGCATCTAGAGTATTAAGTTCATAAGAACGGAGTAACGCTTTAAGCAAGATGACATGATGTAAAGGGATAAACTCATGCAATATGATATAAACCCCATCTTTTTATCCTCGATGGCAACAATACAATACATGTCGTTTCCCCTACTGTCACTAGGATCGAGCACCGCAAGATTGAACCCAAAGCTAAGCACTTCTCCCATTTCAAGAAAGATCAATCTAGTAGGCCAAACCAAACTGATAATTCGAAGATACTTGCAAAGATAACCAATCATACATAAAAGAATTCAGAGGAGATTCAAATATTGTTCATAGATAATCTTGATCATAAACCCACAATTCATCGGATCTCGACAAACACACCGCAAAAAGAAGATTACATCGAATAGATCTCCAAGAGAATCGAGGAGAACTTTGTATTGAGATCCAAAGAGAGAGAAGAAGCCATCTAGCTAATAACTATGGACCCGAAGGTCTGAGGTAAACTACTCACACATCACCGGAGAGGCTATGGTGTTGATGTAGAAGCCCTCCGTGATCAATGCCCCCTCCGGCGGAGCACCAGAAAAGGCCCCAAGATGGGATCTCACGAGTACAGAAGGTTGCGGCGGTGGAAATAGGGTTTTTGGCTCCTCCTCTGATGTTTTCGGGGTACGTAGGTATATATAGGAGGAAGAAGTAGGTCGGTGGAGCCACAAGGGGCCCACGAGGGTGGAGGGCGCGCCCAGGGGGGTAGGCACGACCCCTGGCTCGTGGCCTCCTCGTTGATTGCTTGACGTCCACTCCAAGTCCTCTGGATCACGTTTGTTCAGAAAATCATGTTCCCGGAGGTTTTATTCCGTTTGGACTCCGTTTGATATTCCTTTCCTTCGAAACACTGAAATAGGCAAAAAACAACAATTTGGGCTGGGCCTCCGGTTAATAGGTTAGTCCCAAAAATAATATAAAAGTGTATAATAAAGCCCATTGAACATCCAAAACAGATAATATAATAGCATGGAACAATAAAAAATTATAGATACGTTGGAGACGTATCACATCCATATATGCTTCCACATTCAGACTGATTTGAGTGAGCAGGCACTTCTGAATCATCCTCATAAATGTGGCACCAGCATTCTTGAGACCAAATGGCATGGTAACATAGCAAAAGCACCCGAATGGGGTGATAAAAGTTGTTTTTATCTCATCGGGTCCATACAGTCGGATCTGATGATACTCGGAATATGCGTCCAGAAAGGACAAACACTCACACCCCGCAGTTGAGTCGACAATCTGGTCGATGCGGGGGAGAGGGAAATGATCTTTCGGGCAGGCCCGATTGATATGCTTGAAATCAATGCACATATGAAGTGAATCGTCCTTCTTGGGGACCATGACAACATTGGCGAGCCACTCGGAGTGGTAAATTTTGCGGATGAACTCAGCCGCCAGAAGCCGAGCCACCTCCTTGCCGATTGCCTTTCTCCTCTCCACGGCGGACCGACGGAGATGCTCTTTAACGGGTTTTGCTTTCAGATCGACTCGCAAACGGTGCTCAGCCAGTCCCCTGGGTACACCTGGCATGTCAGAAGGTTTCCATGCAAAGATGTCCCAGTTCTCACGGAGGAACTGGATGAGCGCTTCTTCCTATTTGCTGTCGAGTGTCGTTGAGATATGAGTCGGAGCAGCATTGGGATCGGTCAGGTGAATATGAACTGACTTTGTTTCACCGGACGACTGAAATGCAGAATCTGAGGCAGGCTTCTTGGCTCGCAACAAATCACTCGGATCTGCATTCTTCTGGTATTCCTGCATTTCAACTTCTGCCATTTGTTCATCAACAATTTTCGAGCCCTTCTGAAGGCACTCTTCTGCTTTCTGCCGATTACCAGTAACTGTGCTCACACCTCTGGGACCAGGCATCTTCAACTTAAGATACACGTAACATGTTCGAGCCATGAAACGAGCATATGCAGGTCTGCCCAGAATAGCATGATAAGCACTTTGAAAATCCACCACTTCAAATGTCAACTTTTCCTTACGGCAATTCTTCGAATCACCGAAAACCACGTCAAGAGTGATCTGGCCGAGTGATTCAGCTTTCTTTCCAGGAATAACACCGTGAAAACTCATGTTGCTCTCACTAAGCTTGGACATTGGAATGCCCATCCCCTTCAGGGTTTCAGCGTAAAGAATATTCAGACCACTGCCACCATCCATCAACACTTTGGTCAGTCGAGTGCCTCCAATGACTGGGTCGACTACCGACGCTTGCCGCCCTGGAGTGGCAACAAGTGCTGGGTGATCGTACTGGTCAAATGTGATTGCAGTTTGCGACCACTTCAAATATTTCGTCGTTGCTGGGGCAACCATGTTTACTTCTCTGTTTATGACTTTCAGTCGACTTTTGCTCTCAATGTCAGCAAAAATCACCAAGGTGGAATTGACATTGGGGAAACCATCATCCTCCTCTTTGTCCTCATCCTTATCAGACTCCTTCTCTTTCTCACTAGGTTGTTTCTCTCGGAATTGCTGGATAAGGAGTCGACACTGTCGAGTGGTATGCTTGGGATAAATCAGATTTCCCTCTTCATCTTTCTTGGTGTGAATGTGACATGGCAAATCCAACACATCATTTCCTGCTTGATCTTTCACCTTCTTGGGGGTCCAGGGCCCCTTAGGTTTTCCCTTAAATTTTCCTTGGATCACTGCTGCAGTTTCACCAGGTCCTGCAGGCTCAGCTTTACGTTTCTGCTTCCGATTGGAATTACCTCCTCCGGTGTCTTGGCCGACTGGTTTGCTCTTGCCACTGCGGAGTTGGTCTTCTTCTTCACCATTTGTGTACCGAGTGGCTATTTCCATCATTCGGGTCAGGGTCATGTCTCCTGTCCGACCGAATTTCAGGTTAAGCTCATGATACCGAACGCCCTCCTTGAAGGCGCAAACTGCTTGATGCTGAGACACATTCTCCACTGTGTGATGCAAAGTGGTCCACCTCTCGATGTAATCCCTCAAAGTTTCATTCGCTTTGCACACAATGTTGTAATTCCGCCAACCCTGCAGGTCGCTTGCATGTACCTTCAAACGTTCTGACAAACACTCTGGCTAACTCTTCCCAGCTGAATATACTGCCTGGAGTCAACTGATTCAACCACGCTCTGGCCGAACCCTCCAACATCAGAGGAAGATGCTTCATCGCCACCTTATCATTACCACCACCGATCTGCACAGCCGCTCGGTAGTCCTCCAGCCAAGTGTCAGGCTTCGACTCACCGGTGAACTTACTAACTCCAGTAGCCAACCTGAAGTTGGGAGGAATGTCAGCTGCTCTGATGGCTCTGCTGAAACATTCTGGACCGGAAACATGAACTCTACTACCAGTCGGACGATCTCTGTCAAGTCCTTCTCTGTGTGCTCTGTTCCTGTCGACCAGACCTTGAACAAGGATTGACCTCGCATCAAAACCTGGCTCTCTTGGGTCGACTGGTAGCCTTCGCTCACCGCTGTGTGGGCGCCTGTCATCATATTTCCGGGGCACATATGATCCACTCCTCGGAGGAGGTGTAGGCACTCGACGGCGGTCATCCCGGCCAAGTCGGTGATCATACTGCTCGTGGTTCCGACCCACGTACTGCTCCTGGCGATGCCCAACTCCCTCACGCCGCAGGGGCGATCTTGGGTTGTGAGCCGACTGAACTGTGTCAGCTATCACAGACCTGCTGTGCATCCTGTTACGCGACTGAGATACTGCTGTGTTCTGTTCTCCTGCTGCCCGAAGCAACACTCTGATTTGCATCAAACCTCTTCCAGCCTCCGACTCAGACAGCTGAATAGACTCTGCTATATGGGCCGCAACTATAAGATTCTGAATCGGAGTGCGGTATACCTGTGGTCCAGGCGGGAACGATTGTCGCTGCCGTCGACTGGACTCAGGGATCTGCCGCCGAGCACGTTCATCGAGTGCATGCTGAAGGTTCTCTAGTCGAGTGCGCTCAGCCAATGTGGCCAAGCGTGCGGCCTCTAAGGCCCGAGCCTCGGAGGTTTCTCCGACGATTGGAGTGTGGAGCGCTTCCACGTTGCGGCGGTGAAGTTCCTCTCCCTGCTGTGAAGTGAGGGCTTTGGGATGATATTCCTCGTGGATACGCGATGAATCGACGCCGCCATCGCCGCCGTCGCCACGACGGAAACCTGGCGGGCTGTGCGGCGCATCGACCACCAAGACTTCCGCCGCAGAGTCGCTGTTGTCACACTCTGAAAGGGTCTCGATGGAGCCAGTCGACAGGTCGAACAGGCCGTTGAGAGATTCATCGGGCTCGATTGCTGAGGGAGTCCTGGACTAAGGGGTCCTCGGGCGTCCGGCCTATTAGCCATGGGCCGGACTGATGGGCTGTGAAGATACGAAGACCGAAGACTGCACCCATGTCTGGATGGGACTCTCCTTGGCATGGAAGGCATGCTTGGCGACCGAATATGTAGATTATTTTCCTTTGTAACCGACCTTGTGTAACCCTAGATCCTCCCGGTGCCTATATAAACTGGAGGACTTAGTCCGGAAAGGAGACATACTCATTACCATAGTCATACAGGCTAGACTTCTAGGGTTTAGCCATTACGATCTTGTGGTAGATCAACTCTTGTAATACTCATATTCATCAAGATCAATCAAGCAGGAACTAGGGTATTACCTCCATAGAGAGGGCCCAAACCTGGGTAAACATCGTGTCCCCTGTCTCCTATTACCATCGACCTTAGACGCACAGTTCGGGACCCCCTACCCAAGATCCGCCGGTTTTGACACCGACATTGGTGCTTTCATTGAGAGTTCCACTGTGCCGTCCCCAAAAGGTTTGATGGCCCCTTCAATCGTCAACAACAATGCTGTCCAAGGGGAAACCTTCCTCCCCGGACAGATCTTCGTGTTCGGTGGCTTCGCACTGCGGGCCAACTCGCTTGGCCACCTGGAGCAGATCGACAGCTACACCCCTGGCCATCAGGTCAGATTTGGGAGCTTGAATTATGTTGCGGACATCCGCGGAGATTTGATCTTCGCCGGATTTGAGACCGCGGCGACCGCTCCTAGTCACCCCGATGAACATGACCTAAATCTGTCATCGGGCCGCATCCAGGAGATTGCTCCTGTAACTTCTTTGGCCGTAGATCTGGAGCATATTGCACCGTCCAAGGACGGGAGGCTCAACCCCACCGCGAAGGCCGCAGATTCCACGGCGTTGGAGCCGAACATAGACCTAAAGTCACACAGCGTCTTTGTCACCGGAACTCCGAACTCGTCTCTGGTCATAAATTCCGAGCCATGTGCATCCGCGGACGCCGAACTGGATCGCTTATCGATCTTTGAGTTTAGCGCCGCAGACATCTTCCAGCATCCGCCCTTGGGCGATGTGCTAAATTCGTTAAGAAATCTGTCCTTGGCGGGGGACTCACAGCCGAATTATGTCAGGCTCGAGCTGGAGGCTGATGATGGGGGAGAATTTTGCCTCCCACCCACCACCCACTTCATAGCCACTGTCGAAGACTTAACCGACACACTTGACTATGACTCCAAAGACATCGACGGTATGACGACGATGCCGAAGATGAGGAGGCCCAAAACCCGCCGTTCACCGGACGATGGACGGCCACTTTCTCATACGACGTCTACATGGTAGATACGCCGAAAAATAGTAGCGACGATGACAAGGAAACCCCAGCAAAGGAGGACCCTCCTAAAACACAACCAAAGCGCCGGCGTCAGCTGCGCCACTCTAAATCCCGCCGCAGCAGGGATAGCAACACCAGCACAGGAGACGACAACACTCCGGATGGTGCCGAAGACACAGAAGAACCCGATGAACAAACTGCCGAATGAGACAATCGGGAATCAGGGCATGCCAGCCCTGACGAACAGGCCATAGAAGAAGACTCAGAGGATGGTAGTTACCGTGCGCCCTCCGAGGAGGAGGTGAGCCTTGGCAACGAAAACTTCATCATGCCTGAGGAGCCCCTGGAGCAGGAGCGCTTTAAGCTTCAGCTAATAGCCACTGTGAGGAGCCTGAAAAAGAAGCAGCGGCAGCTTCAAGCTGATCAAGACCTGCTCAATGACAGATGGACCGATGTCCTGGCAGCCGAGAAATACGGCCTCAAACACCCAGCCAAAAGTTACCCGAAGCACAGATTACTATCTCAGTTCGACGATGAGGCACCATATTCCGCACCAGCATCACGCAACGCGGCTGATCGGCCACCGCGCGGTCGGGATAAAACTGCAACCCGAGCCGAAAACTAGACTGTCCCACCCCGCCGTAAAGGCAGGGATAAGATAGCTCGGGGCCATACATATGACCTCCGCCAAGACCTGGACAGCAGAGCAGAACATACAAGATCGATCTACGGATCGCGAGGACGTGCCTTAATGCGCGGGGACAGCTATCTATTCGGGTGTGACAAACCTAGTCACGCCCGAGCCGAAAACCGCAGACGGACTCCATTAGAGCTACGTCGCGATGCGGCCCGATATAGAGGCGCCGCACACCCTCTTTGCTTCATTGACGAAGTAATGGACCACGAATTCCCAGAAGGGTTTAAACCCGTAAACATCGAATCATACGATGGAACCGATCCCGCGGTATGGATCGGGGATTTTATTCTCCACATCCACATGGCCCGCGGGGATGATCTTCACGCCATCAAATACCTCCCACTAAAACTTAAAGGGCCAGCCCGGCACTGGCTAAACAGTCTGCCCGAGAATTCTATTGGCAGCTGGGAGGACCTGGAAGAAGCTTTTCTCAACAACTTCCAAGGTACATATGTTCGGCCGCCAGACGCCGATGACTTAAGTCACATAGTTCAACAGCCCGGGGAGTCAGCCTGGAAGTTCTGGACTAGGTTCCTAACTAAAAAGAACCAGATCGTCGACTGTCCGGATGCCGAAGCCTTAGCGGCCTTTAAACATAGCATCCGCGATGAATGGCTCGCCCGCCACCTCGGCCAAGAAAAGCCAAAATCTATGGCAGCCCTCACGGCACTCATGACCCGCTTTTGCGCGGGTGAGGATAGTTGGTTGGCTCGCAGCAAAAACACAGCTAGCGAGGCAGGCCCCTCCGAGGTTAAGAACAACAACAGCAAGCTCCGACGTAACAGACACAAACGCCGAAGCAATGGTGATAATACCGACGACACTACAGTCAATGCCGGATTTAGTGGCTCCAAGTCCAACCAGCGGAAGAAACCATACAAGAGAAACAATCAGGGACCATCCAGCCTGGATCGCATACTCGATCGCCCGTGCCAGATACATGGCACCCCGGAAAAACCAGCCAATCATACCAACAGAGACAGTTGGGTTTTTAAACAGGCCGTCAAATTAAACGCCGAGAACAGGGAAAAGGGATCACAAAGCGAGGACGACGACGAGGAGCCCCGACAACCGAACATAGGGGGACAGAAGAAGATTCCCCCTCAAGTGAAAACAGTAAACATGATATATGTTACACACATCCCCAAAAGGGAGCGCAAATGCGCACTAAGGGACGTCTATGCGATAGAGCCAGTCACTCCCAAGTTCAATCCATGGTCGTCATGCCCGATCACTTTTGATCATCGGGATCATCCGACCAGTATCCGGCATGGCGGATCAGCCGCACTAGTCCTGGACCCAATCATTGATGGATTCCACCTAACGAGAGTCCTCATGGACAGTGGTAGCAGCCTCAATCTGCTATATCAAGACACAGTGCGCAAAATGGGCATTAACCCATCAAGGATCAAGCCAACCAAGACTACCTTCAAAGGAGTCATACCAGGTGTAGAGGCCCGTTGTACGGGCTCAATCACACTAGAGGTTGTCTTTGGATCCCCCGACAACTTCCGAAGCGAGGAGTTAATCTTCGACATCGTCCCATTCCGCAGTGGTTATCACGCACTGCTCGGACGGACGGCATTCGCTCAGTTCAACGCGGTGTTGCACTATGCTTATCTTAAGCTTAAGATGCCCGGTCCACGCGGCATCATAACGGTCAACGGAAACACGGAACGCTCCCTCTGTACAGAGGAGCACACCGCCGCCCAAGCAGTAGAAGTACAGAGCGGCCTTCTCAAGCAGAACCGTAATCCGGCTGCCGAGCCCCTGGACATCGTAAAGAGGGTCCGGACTACACTGCAGCAGGACAGAGCGGCTCATCAAGAGCTTGACTAGCAATTTGGCCTTCGTCCCAGCCCTGATCAGGTAGTGGCATTCGTACCGCGCGTGCATAATTACGCACTAGAAATCCCATGGGCATCGACGGAGGCACAGCTAGCTTGTGATCCGCAGTTCGGCTCGACCGATCCCGGACACACATATACTTTCACTATTTCCTTTTCCCTTTTCCAGGTTTCTTTTGCATAGGCCCTCTTGGACGGCCTAATTATCAGTCCTGTAAAAGGATAAAAATACCAGGATGGCAAGAAGCACAGACGTACAGGGGAAGTTCGAGAGGTCAAATTAACGACCACTCTACCTGTTGTCAGGTCCCACACGCAGCTCACCTCTGGTCATGGCATGTTAAATAGCCGGTTGCTTATGGCATGTTAAACAGTTCGTGGCTCAAGTTCAAGGGCCCAAGATATCACCTCTGCTTTCTTTCTGTTTTCGTTAATAATTCATTTTCTAGCACCAGTACACTTTGGTACGTTTCATATTTGCCAGGGGCTCCTAGGCGCCCCACAATACGGCAACAAAGTCCGAACACTTTTTATAGTATAGTTCGGCACCCCGAATTTAGCATTATATGCATTGGCTCCGAATCATGTCTTTGGTCAATAGTTGGGTTGCCCGGCTCCTGTGCTTACTACCTTATGTTCCGCTATATCGGCTAGGGTAGTAAAGGGAGAACTACTGTGATTGTGCCCTGGTTTATCCAAAGGAGCACCTCAGTAGAGAAAGCCGAAAACTGACTGTCGTGATGCAGCGAGAGCCGGTCATCTGTTCGGAGGTTGCAAATCGTTGGAGATTTCTTCCGCGTTATGCGAAGGATCGATACTTCCCGATTAGACGCTTGTGGCACCCTAGGGCTACGTCCATGTTTGTATTGTCGAGCTCCTATGGCTAAGTGAGGGCGTTAAAGCCGAATAGTCTGGTTGCCTGGTTCGTTGCGCTAAACAACTCCTTCAAGGACCATACAATTGGATCAAGATTGTTTAGATTCCATCCCGAACACCTCCGTACTAACTACGTGGGGGCAGAAGCCGACGACTGGCCAACCCTCAGATTTCATATAACACAGCCGCGCAGGAGATAAAATTAAAAACATTACAATCATTATATTACAAAACCACTTTGTTTTACCATACACGGCAAAGACAACACGAATGTATTCATTCAAAAATAATGTCCTGCCCACACTGCGCTGCTACAATGCAAGGCCCCTCCAGGACATCCGCGAAATAGCGCTCGGGTGTGCGGTGCTCCTTGCCCTCGGGTGGCCCCCGGGCCAGCTCGACGGCGTTCATATTCGCCCACCACATCTTGCAACGGGCAAAGGCCATACGAGCACCCTCAATATAGGCCGATCGCTTGACGATATCCAGCCGAGGACAGGCGTCCACCATCCGCCTCACGAGTCCGAAGTAGCTGCCGGGCATAGCTTCGGCTGGCCATAGCCGGATTATCAAATCCTTCATGGCTAGTTTGGCCACCCTATGCAGCTCCACCAGCTGTTTCAGCTGATCGGTGAAGGGCACGGGATGCTCTGGCACAAGATATTGCGACCAGAATAGCTTCTCCGTGGAGCTCCCTTCTTCGGCTCGGAAGAACTCTGCGGCGTTGGACACTCTTCGCGGCAAATCAGCAAAAGCCCCTGGAGAACTCCGAATCCGGGTTAGTACAAGATACTTCCTCTTTGCATATTTGCTTTGCATACTGAATGCCTTACCCGCCGTGATCTTCCTCGCCTCTTGGATCTCTTGGAGGGCGCCCTGGGCCTCGTTCCGGGCCGTCTCCGCGCTCTTGCGAGCCTTGGAGAGTTTGGCCTCTTTAGCCGACACATCACGTTCCAAGGTCTCACACTTCTTCACCGCGTCATGGAGCTCTTGCTGGACCTCGTTGACCCGGGCCTTGAGCTTCTTACGGGGAGCCTGCTCCTTGACGGCCTTCCCCTCGGCTTCGCCCAGGGCCTTTTTCAGGGCCTCGACCTCGGTCATTGCTCCTATTTATATCAAGACACTTCGGTCAATATATAACATCCTACTCTTTCCGAATACTTCTTGGGTTATTACATACCTTGATTCTCCTAGAGCTGCCTCTTCACCCGGCCGAGCTCCTCCTCGGCCTGCTCCAGCCTCCGCTTAAGTTCGGAGACTTCGGTAGCATGTGAGGCCGCGGACAAAAGCGATGCCTGCATATTCATTCCCGACAAATTTAGTTAATTTCCTACAAGTAAGGATCGACCCTCTGTCCGGCTTTTCTTTCCGAACACCGGACAGTGTCTCAGGGGCTACTGATTATATTGGGATTTTTGCGTCGCTTACCTCAAAACCTATCAGCAGGCTGCTGCAGGCTTTGGTCAGCCCCCTCTTGGCAGACTGGACCCTTTCAATCACCGTACCCATAAGGATACGGTGCTCGTCCACAATGGAGGCACCTCGAAGCGCCTCCATCAGATTATCCGGTGCCCCTGGTTGGACAGGGGCCACCGGTGGAATGGGCGCACCCCCCTCTTTCAAAGGAGGTCGCTCGCTGGATTCCGGAACCGTATGGGTCTCCGCGGCCATATTTGGCTGAGGGCTGAACTGAATACGGCCCTCCTCGCCAGTCTCCGTGGGGATTTGCTCCCCCTGTGTCCGGCGGTAGAGGTTTTGCCCTCTGGCGCCCTCTTGGCAGCGACCGGAGCCTCTCCTTGGCCTGGAGCGGTCCTTCGGGACAACACCTCGGTGTCGTCCATGGCCTTGGGAGAGTGAGCGGTCAGCGGTGACATGCTGGCCATCTCCTTGGAGTCCTCTTGACGAGGATCGCTGGAAGCTGTCGTGGGCCGGACTGAAATAACACAACTAACCATGTTCATACAATGAGGAAAAGAGGTCGGACATATGTTATGCATGAATCGTAGTACTTACGATGCGGCCTGAGGCTTAGCGCGGGAGCGGCACTCCGGACTACTGTCGACATCCCATACGGAGTTATCCGCAAGGGAGCCCTTCCTCTTCTTGGGCGTCCCCGCCTCCAAATTCGTGGAGGCCGCCCTCTTCTCCCTCCCCTCATCACGGGGAGGGATCTCCTCCTCCTCCTCCTCGTCGTCGTCCTCAGGGACGGAGGAACGGGTCTCTTCGTCCTCGGACGTTACGTCCGAAGTACCCTTACGGCGGGGGCCACCTTTGGCCCCCTTGGCCTTCTTCTTGGCCTTCTTCTCCGGCGCCTTATAGGGCGCCGGCACCAGCATCTTCGCTAAACGCGGGATGACTATTCTTCAGGCAGCGGAGTCGGACACTGGATCCGCTTCGCCCTCTTCATCCATTCCTGAAGAAGCAATGACGGTAAAAGTTCAGATTTCTTCCTTAAAGAAGACGAGTAGAGGACGTGTTGGAAACTCACCTCGCTGGCGGGGTGGTTAATGTCGTGTCCACGGTCCGAATCCGTGGCTGCCGGTATCTCGTTGCCCTTGAAGAGCAATTTCCAGGAATCTTCGTGAGTGGTCTCGAAGAGCCTTTTCATGGTATGGTGCTTCTTCGGATTGAACTTCCATAGCGGGAGGCTTCGGCTTTGGCATGGGAGAATCCGACGAACTAGAATCAACTGGATTATATCGACAAGTTTAACATTCTTGTCCACCATGCTTTGAACGCGCGTCTGCAGCGCTACCAACTCGTCTGGCGAACACCAGTTCGGGCTCTTCTCGACCCAGGAGGTGAATCGCATGGGAGCACCGGAGTTAAATTCGGCAGCCACGGCCCAGTTTGTGCCGCGGGGTTCTGTGATGTAGAACCATTGTTTTTGCCATTCCTTGACAGTCTCCATGAAGGTGCCTTTTGGCCAGGAGACATTGGCCAGCTTACTGCTACCTCTTGAGCACTGCGTTGGTTTTCCCTTGAAGAGGAAAGGGTGATGCAGCAAAGTAGCGTAAGTATTTCCCTCAGTTTTTGAGAACCAAGGTATCAATCCAGTAGGAGGCTACGCGCGAGTCCCTCGCACCTACACAAAACAAATAAATCCTCGGAAGCAACACGATAAGGGGTTGTCAATCCCTTCACGGTCACTTACGAGAGTGAGATCTGATAGATATGATAGGATAATATTTTTGGTATTTTTGTGATAAAGATGCAAAGTAAAATAAAAGCAAAGTAAAAAGCAAAGGAAATAACTAAGTATTGGAAGATTAATATGATGAAGATAGACCCGGGGGCCATTGGTTTCACTAGTGGCTTCTCTCGAGAGCATAAGTATTTTATGGTGGGTGAACAAATTACTGTTGAGCAATTGACAAAATTGAGCATAGTTATGAGAATATCTAGGTATGATCATGTATATAGGCATCACGTCCGAGACAAGTAGACCGACTCCTGCCTGCATCTACTACTATTACTCCACTCATCGACCGCTATCCAGCATGCATCTAGAGTATTAAGTTCATAAAAACAGAGTAACACCTTAAGCAAGGTGACATGATGTAGAGGGATAAATTCATGCAATATGATAAAAACCCCATCTTGTTATCCTCGATGGCAACAATACAATACGTGCCTTGCTGCCCCTACTGTCACTGGGAAAGGACACCGCAAGATTGAACCCAAAGCTAAGCACTTATCCCATTGCAAGAAAGATCAATCTAGTAGGCCAAACCAAACTGATAATTCGAAGAGACTTGCAAAGATAACCAATCATACATAAAAGAATTCAGAGAAGATTCAAATATTGTTCATAGATAAACTTGATCATAAACCCGCAATTCATCGGTCTCAGCAAACACACCGCAAAAGAAGATTACATCGAATAGATCTCCACGAGAGAGGGGGAGAACATTGTATTGAGATCCAAAAAGAGAGAAGAAGCCATCTAGCTAATAACTATGGACCCGAAGGTCTAAGGTAAACTACTCACACTTCATCGGAGGGGCTATGGTGATGATGTAGAAGCCCTCCGTGATCGATGGCCCCTCCGGCGGAGCTCCGAACAGGCCCCAAGATGGGATCTCGTGGGTACAGAAGGTTGCGGCGGTGGAATTAGGTTTTTGGCTCCGTATCTGATCGTTTGGGGGTACGTAGGTATATATAGGAGGAAGGAGTACGTCGGTGGAGCAACAGGGGGCCCGCGAGGGTGGAGGGCGCGCCCTGGGGGGGGGGGTAGGCGCGCCCCCTACCTCGTGGCCTCCTCTTTTGTTTCTTGACGTAGGGTCCAAGTCTCCTGGATCTTGTTCGTTCTGAAAATCACGTTCCCGAAGGTTTCATTCTGTTTGGACTCCGTTTGATATGCCTTTTCTGCGAAACTCTGAAATAGGGAAAAAACAGCAATTCTGGGCTGGGCCTCCGGTTAATAGGTTAGTCCCAAAAATAATATAAAAGTGAATAATAAAGCCCAATAATGTCCAAAACAGTAGATAATATAGCATGGAGCAATCAAAAATTATAGATACGTTGGAGACGTATCAAGCATCCCCAAGCTTAATTCCTGCTCGTCCTCGAGTAGGTAAATGATAAAAACAGAATTTTTGATGCGGAGTGCTACTTGGCATAATTTCAATGTAATTCTTCTTAATTGTGGTATGAATATTCAGATCCGAAAGATTCAAGACAAAAGTTTAATATTGACATAAAAATAATAATACTTCAAGCATACTAACAAAGCAATTATGTCTTCTCAAAATAACATGGCCAAAGAAAGTTATCCCTACAAAATCATATAGTCTGGCTATGCTCTATCTTCACCACACAAAGTATTTAAATCATGCACAACCCCGATGACAAGCCAAGCAATTGTTTCATACTTTTGACATTCTCAAACTTTTCAATCTTCACGCAATACATGAGCGTGAGCCATGGACATAGCACTATATGTGGAATAGAATGGTGGTTGTGGAGAAGACAAAAAGGGAGAAGATAGTCTCACATCAACTAGGCGTATCAACGGGCTATGGAGATGCCCATCAATAGATATCAATGTGAGTGAGTAGGGATTGCCATGCAACGGATGCACTAGAGCTATAAGTATATGAAAGCTCAACAAAATAAACTAAGTGGGTGTGCATCCAACTCGCTTGCTCACGAAGACCTGGGGCATTTTGAGGAAGCCCATCATTCGAATATACAAGCCAAGTTCTATAATGAAAAATTCCCACTAGTATATGAACGTGACAAAATGAGAGACTCTCTATCATGAAGATCATGGTGCTACTTTGAAGCACAAGTGTGGTAAAAGGATAGTAACATTGTCCCTTCTCTCTTTTTCTCTCATTTTTTTATTTGGGCCTTTTCCTTTTTTTATGGCCTCTTTTTTTTTCGTCCGGAGTCTCATCCCGACTTGTGGGGGAATCATAGTCTCCATCATCCTTTACCTCACTTGGGACAATGCTCTAAAAATGAAGATCATCACACTTTTATTTTCTTACAACTCAACAATTGCAACTCGATACTTAGAACAAAATATGACTCTATATGAATGCCTCCGGCGGTGTACCAGGATATGCAATGAATCAAGAGTGACATGTATGAAAGAATTATGAACGGTGGCTTTGCCACAAATACGATGTCAACTACATGATCATGCAAAGCAATATGACAATGATGGAGCGTGTCATAATAAACGGAACGGTGGAAAGTTGCATGGCAATATATCTCGGAATGGCTATGGAAATGCCATGATAGGTAGGTATGGTGGCTGTTTTGAGGAAGGTTTATGGTGGGTGTATGATACCGGCGAAAAGTGCGCGGTATTAGAGAGGCTAGCAATGGTGGAAGGAAGAAGGTGCGTATAATCCATGGACTCAACATTAGTCATAAAGAACTCATATACTTATTGCAAAAATCTACAAGTTATCAAAGCAAAGTATTACGCGCATGCTCCTAGGGGGATAGATTGGTAGGAAAAGACCATCGCTCGTCCCCGACCGCCACTCATAAGGAAGACAATCAATAAATAAATTATGCTCCGACTTCATCACATAACGGTTCACCATACGTGCATGCTACGGGAATCACAAACTTTAACACAAGTATCTCTCAAATTCACAACTACTCAACTAGCATGACTCTAATATCACCATCTTTATATCTCAAAACAATTATCAAGCATCAAACTTTTCTTAGTATTCAACCACTCATAAGAAAGTTTTTACTAATCTTGAATACCAAGCATATTAGGATTATTTAAGCAAATTACCATGCTATTTAAGACTCTCAAAATAATCTAAGTGAAGAATGAGAGATCAATAGTTTCTATAAAACAAATCCACCACCGTGCTCTAAAAGATATAAGTGAAGCACTAGAGCAAAACTATATAACTCAAAAGATATAAGTGAAGCACATAGAGTATTCTAACAAATTCCAAATCATGTATGGCTCTCTCAAAAGGTGTGTACAGCAAGGATGATTGTGGTAAACTAAAAAGCAAAGACTCAAATCATACAAGACGCTCCAAGCAAAACACATATCATGTGGTGAATAAAAATATAACTCCAAGTAAAGTTACCGATGGAAGTAGACGAAATTGGGGATGCCTTCCGGGGCATCCCCAAGCTTTGGCTTTTTGGTGTCCTTAGATTATCTTGGGGGTGCCATGGGCATCCCCAAGCTTAGGCTCTTTCCACTCCTTGTTCCATAATCCATCAAATCTTTCACCCAAAACTTGAAAACTTCACAACACAAAACTCAGCAGAAAATCTCGTGAGCTCCGTTAGCGAAAGAAAACAAAAGACCACTTCAAGGTACTGTAATGAACTCATTCTTTATTTATATTGGTGTTAAACCTACTGTATTCCAACTTATCTATGGTTTATAAACTCTTTTACTAGCCATAGATTCATCAAAATAAGCAAACAACACACGAAAAACAGAATCTGTCAAAAACAGAACAGTCTGTAGTAATCTGTAACTAACGCAAACTTCTGGAACTCCAAAAATCAGCCAAAATAGGACAACCTAGACAATTTGTTTATTGATCAGCAGAAATTGGAATCAGTATTTTATCACGTTCTGGTGATTTTTAACAATTATTTTCGTGAACAGAAAGTTTCTGGAAATTACAGCAAGATCAAATAATTATCATCCAAGAAGATCCTATAGGTTTAACTTGGCACAAACACTAATTAAAACATAAAAACACATCTAACCAGAGGCTAGAACAAATATTTATTCCTAAACAGAAGCAAAAAGCAAAAAAACTAAAAATAAAATTGGGTTGCCTCCCAACAAGCGCTATCGTTTAACGCCCCTAGCTAGGCATAAAAGCAAGGATAGATCTAGGTAGTGCCATAGTAATAGGATAGATCGGTGAAACTCATCTCATACTCTCTATGTTCGGAAGCAAGTTTTCTTTGAGGCAAGCAATAGTAATCAAAAGGGCTAAATTTAATGGGACAAAAGTCCCCAAGATCAATGTTAGGAGGTATAGGTTCCTCCTTCGGCCCTTCGTATTGCACAACCAATTCATCATTATAAGCATTCTTTTGACAGAACTTTGTGAGCCTATACTCGAGAGAATATCCTAGCTCATTATTTCGAATAGCCAAATCATCATTAAGTTCAGAAATTCTATCAACTAGAACATTGGTAGGGACATTTTTTCTAAGGTTTTCATTGAAAGCAACATAGTCTAGAGATTGAAAACGCATTATTTCTTCTTGATCAAAGAGGATAGCTTCTATGGGAGGACGGCCAGCGTCCACCCTATAATGCACAAATATTTCTTTGGCCTCTTTTATTATAAATCTGAACTCATTAGCCAAAAAGATAGTAGCGGCACGCTTAACAGAAGAGTGCTCTATATTAGAAAATTCTAGGAAAATCCTTTGTATGCAAGGGTGCATGTGCATAAATTGCCTTTCAAGTTCAACTATAAGCATGGAAATAGCGTCCGCAAGACTACTAGTTCTATGAAGAATAGAACCGCCCATAGAAGGCAAAGCACCGGCACAAGTAAAGAAATCTTGAATAACCCCTTTTCCAATAATATTACCACTACCAATTCGAATTTTTTTTGTATGCAAGGTAGGGGGTTCTTCAGCAGGAGTATCAGAATTTTCCATGATATTATTATTGTCCAAATTGGCAATAATTTCCCCAATTTCAGGCATAACAACAGAAAGAGCGAGGGGCAAAAAGAAGAAGGCGAACGGAAAAGAGAGGGCGAATAAAACGGCAAAGGTGAAGTGGGGGAGAGGAAAACGAGAGGCAAATGGCAAATAATGTAGTGTGGGAGATAAGGGATTGTGATGGGTACTTGGTATGTCGACTTTTGCGTAGACCTCCCCGGTAACGGCGCCAGAAATCCTTCTTGCTACCTCCTGAGCACTGCGTTGGTTTTCCCTTGAAGAGGAAAGGGTGATGCAGCAAAGTAGCGTAAGTATTTCCCTCAGTTTTTGAGAACCAAGGTATCAATCCAGTAGGAGGCTACGCGCGAGTCCCTCGCACCTACACAAAACAAATAAATCCTTGCAACCAACGCGATAAGGGGTTGTCAATCCCTTCACGGTCACTTACGAGAGTGAGATCTGATAGATATGATAGGATAATATTTTTGGTATTTTTGTGATAAAGATGCAAAGTAAAATAAAATCAAAGTAAAAAGCAAAGGAAATAACTAAGTATTGGAAGATTAATATGATGAAGATAGACCCGGGGGCCATAGGTTTCACTAGTGGCTTCTCTCGAGAGCATAAGTATTTTACGGTGGGTGAACAAATTACTGTTGAGCAATTGACAGAATTGAGCATAGTTATGAGAATATCTAGGTATGATCATGTATATAGGCATCATGTCCGAGACAAGTAGACCGACTCCTGCCTGCATCTACTACTATTACTCCACTCATCGACCGCTATCCAGCATGCATCTAGAGTATTAAGTTCATAAAAACAGAGTAACGCCTTAAGCGAGATGACATGATGTAGAGGGATAAATTCATGCAATATGATAAAAACCCCATCTTGTTATCCTCGATGGCAACAATACAATACGTGCCTTGCTGCCCCTACTATCACTGGGAAAGGACACCGCAAGATTGAACCCAAAGCTAAGCACTTCTCCCATTGCAAGAAAGATCAATCTAGTAGGCCAAACCAAACTGAAAATTCGAAGAGACTTGCAAAGATAACCAATCATACATAAAAGAATTTAGAGAAGATTCAAATATTGTTCATAGATAAACTTGATCATAAACCCGCAATTCATCGGTCTCAACAAAACACCGCAAAAGAAGATTACATCGAATAGATCTCCACGGGAGAGGGGGAGAACATTGTATTGAGATCCAAAAAGAGAGAAGAAGCCATCTAGCTAATAACTATGGACCCGAAGGTCTGAGGTTAACTACTCACACTTCATCGGAGGGGCTATGGTGATGATGTAGAAGCCCTCCGTGAGCGATGCCCCCTCCGGCGGAGCTCCGGAACAGGCCCCAAGATGGGATCTCGTGGGTACAGAAGGTTGCGGCGGTGGAATTAGGTTTTTGGCTCCGTATCTGATCGTTTGGGGGTACGTAGGTATATATAGGAGGAAGGAGTACGTCGGTGGAGCAACAGGGGGCCCACGAGGGTGGAGGACGCGCCCTGGGGGGTAGGCGCGCCCCCTACCTCGTGGCCTCCTCTTTTTTTCTTGACGTAGGGTCCAAGTCTCCTGGATCTTGTTCGTTCTGAAAATCACGTTCCCGAAGGTTTCATTCCGTTTGGACTCCGTTTGATATTCCTTTTCTGCGAAACCTGAAATAGGCAAAAAACAGCAATTCTGGGTTGGGCCTCCGGTTTATAGGTTAGTCCCAAAAATAATATAAAAGTGAATAATGAAGCCCAATAATGTCCAAAACAGTAGATAATATAGCATGGAGCAATAAAAAATTATAGATACGTTGGAGACGTATCACTTACTCACCATGGCTCCTCCGCACTCCCCGTGCTGGCCGTCCACTACCTTCGGCTTCACGTTGAAGACTTTGAGCCACAGCCCGAAGTGGGGTTGGATGCGGAGGAAGGCCTCACACACGACGATGAACACCGTGATGTTGAGGAAGGAGTTCGGGGATAGATCATGGAAGTCTATCCCGTAATAATACATCAGCCTGCGGACGAAAGGGTGGAGTGGAAACCCTAGCCCGTTGAGGAAATGAGGGATGAATACCACCCTCTCGTTGGGCTTCGGCATGGGGACAACTTGCCCCTGGGTTGGAAGACGGTGGGCGATTTCCTTCGCCAAATACCCGGCCGCCCGAAGCTCGGCAATGTCTTTCTCCTTGACGGAGGAGACCATCCATTTGCCTTGACCTCCAGATCCGGACATGGTCGGATGCTTTTCGGAGATGGAGAAAGATGGGGACTTGGGCGCTGGAGCTCAAGGATGGAAGGGCAGAGGAAGGGGAAGGCGTGAGTAGATAAGGGCAAATTCTTATCCCCTTATAAAGGGTCGCGAATATCAAGCGCCTCGTCACTCGCCTATTCCCAAGGGTTGTGTAAACATCACGGTTGGGTTACCCATACCTGTATTGATGAGAATCCCGCAGTAAGGGGACACGATCTCTACTTCGACAAGACATGCCAATGGCAACCGCGTCTCAAAACATGGAACGGCTGAACAAAACGGTCCGAAATTATGACCGGGCAGACGTGATGTCACGTTGTAAAAAGTTGTCAGCGGATTGGACTCGCGGAGTATTATATTCTCTCTACGGTTGTGTGTGGTGTGTGACAGGTCCGGATACAATCATCGCGTCCGGAGACTATCTTGGAGTTCGGAAAGAAGGGAACCCGCCTTGCAACGCCGAAGACAAATATGTGCACCGGACTCCTCGTCATTGAAGCCAGGTTCAGGGGCTACTGAGGGAGTCCTGGACTAAGGGGTCCTCGGGCGTCCGGCCTGTTAGCCATGGGCCGGACTGATGGGCTGTGAAGATACGAAGACCGAAGACTGCACCCGTGTCTGGATGGGACTCTCCTTGGCGTGGAAGGCATGCTTGGCGACCGAATATGTAGATTATTTTCCTTTGTAACCGACCTTGTGTAACCCTAGATCCTCCCGGTGCCTATATAAACCGGAGGACTTAGTCCGGAAAGGACACATACTCATTACCATAGTCATACAGGCTAGACTTCTAGGGTTTAGCCATTACGATCTCGTGGTAGATCAACTCTTGTAATACTCATATTCATCAAGATCAATCAAGCAGGAAGTAGGGTATTACCTCCATAGAGAGGGCCCGAACCTGGGTAAACATCGTGTCCCCTGTCTCCTGTTACCATCGACCTTAGACGCACAGTTCGGGACCCCCTACCCGACATCCGTCGGTTTTGACACCGACAATTGCCGCGACTTGAGGGGTGGCCGATTGACGTGCCACCGCATGCTTCACCCACCGCTGAAGCCGCGATCGACCGGATCGCTTGCGCCGGCGAACAGCGGGGAGCGAAGACATAACGGGAGCCGACCGATACTGGGTCAACAGCTGCCGCAGAAGGACGCCGTGAACGCATGCGCGAAAGTGCGTCGCCCCACGGACGGGGAGCGTCTCGACGTCGAGGGGGGCCTCCTGGAGCCAGGCGGAGTCGTCGGCGATGAAAACAAGCGCGCCGAGACGGATCTCGCGGCCGTCATCCAATCCACCGCCAGAAACCATGATGATGGGAATCGGAAAAATCGCAACCTCACCGGAAAGTCGCTAAGACACCGGCCCCATGGTGGGCGCCAACTGTCGTGGGAGTAAACCTGACAATAGAATAGGGGGTATGTATGGAGAGGCAAGATCCTAGCTACGGTGAAGTTGTGCACGCAAGATTTATGAGTTCAGGCCCTTCGCGGAGGAAGTAACAACCCTACGTTTCGGTGCCCGGAGGCTTGGTCGATTGGATTATGCGTGAAGTTACAGGGGGTGCGAACCCTTGTCTCAGAGGAGGGGGGTGTCTTATATAGAGTGCGCCAGGACCCCAGCCATCCCCCGTTACATAAGGTTCAATGTACATAAAGAGGGGACGTTACTGGTAACGTCAGCATTATAGTCATATAAATGATCATTAAGACTACAGAGTGAACGCCTGCCCATTGTCATTCAGAGTGACCTTAGATCTTCTATGCTCCGAGTGGTTTCTGATATGGTCAAGTGAGTATACCCTGGTCGAATGGAATTGGGTTATCCGAGTGGAACTCACAGTCGAGTGGGTTGCATCATACGATGATTTCAGTCGGTCGAATTTGCTGTCCTTTGAATGTCCTTGACTGTAAGGCAGTGTCCTTGGGAAGGGTACTTAGATCAGGTCTATTACCCTACCCTAGGTACATGTTATCGTCACCACTCAGAAGTTGTACGCACCCTTGTCGACCTACAAGGTTTGATAGTAACTTGATCTGAAGCACCATGATCATCATCATTAGATTTCTCTTCAACTGACATAGGTGCCACAGAAACATCTTTCTGTGCTGCGCTTCTCTCTGGTTGAAGTAAAGGTTCAACAACCTCATCAAGTTCTATCTTCCTCCCACTCAATTCTTTTGAGAGAAACTCTTTCTCGAGAAAGGACCTGTTCTTAGCGACAAACACTTTGCCCTCAGATCTGAGATAGAAGGTATATCCAATCGTCTTCTTTGGGTATTCTATGAAGACACAATTGTCCACTTTGGGTTCGAGCTTTTCTGGCTGAAGCCTATCGACATAAGCATCGCATCCCCAAACCTTAAGAAACAACAACTTAGGTTTCTTGCCAAACCATAGTTCATACGGTGTCGTCTCCATGGACTTAGATGGTGCCCTATTTAAAGTGAATGTAGTTGTCTCTAATGCATAACCCCAAAACGATAGCAGTAGATCAGTAAGAGACATCATAGATCACACCATATCCAATAGAGTGCGATTACGACATTCGGACACACCATTACGCTATGGTGTTCCAGGTGGCGTGAAATATGAAACGATTCCACCTTGTCTTAAGTGATTGCCAAATTCATAACTTAGATACTCTCCCCTTGATCATATCGTAGGAACTTGATCTTCTTGTTATGATGATTCTTAACTTCACTCTGAAATTGCTTGAACTTTTCAAATGTTTCAGACTTATGCTTCATTAAGTAAACATGCCCATATCTACTCAATTCATCGGTGAAGGTGAGAAAATAACGATATCCACCGCACGCGTCAACACTCATCGGACCGCACACATCAACATGTATGATTTCCAAGAAGTCACTTGCCCCTTCCATTGTACCAAAGAACGGGGTTTTAGTCATCTTGCCAACGAGGCATGGTTCACATGTGTTAAGTGATTCTAAATCAAGTGACTTCAAAAGTCCATCGGCATGGAGGTTCTTCATGCGCTTTACACCAATATGACCTAAACGGCAGTGCCACAAGAAAGTGGTACTATCATTATCAGCTCTACATCTTTTGGCATCAATGTTATGAACATGTGTATCACTACGACCGAGATTCAATAAACCATTCACATTGGGTGCATGACCATAGAAGGTGTTATTCATGTAAACAAAATAACCATTATTTTGTGACTTAAATGAATAACCGTATTTGCAATAAACATGATCAAATCATGTTCATGCTCAACGTAGACACCAATGCAAACAACATTTATCTAGCTTCAACACTAATCCTGAAGGTAGAGGGAGCGTGCGATGGTGATCACATCAACCTTGGAAACACTTCCAACACACATCGTCACCTCGCCCTTAGCTAGTCTCTGTTTATTTCGTAGATTTTGTTTCAAGTTACCAATATTAGCAACTCAACCGGTATCTAATACCCAGGTGCTACTAGGAGTACTAGTAAGGTACACATCAATAACACATATATCAAATATACTTTTGTTGAAGTTGCCAGCCTTCTTATCTACCAAGTATTTGAGGCAGTTCCGCTACCAGTGACCGTTCCCCTAATAGAAGCACTTCGTCTCGGGTTTGGGTTCTTGGGTTTCTTCACTGGAGCGGCAACTGGCTTACCATTCATGAAGTTTCCCTTCTTGAAACCAGTGGTCTTGTTAACCATCAACACTTGATGCTCCTTCTTGATTTCTACCTTCACGGCCTTAAGCACAACGAACAGCTCCGGGATCATCTTCCCTTGCATGTTATAGTTCATCACAAAACTCTAGTAGCTTGGTGATAGTGACTGTCGAACTTTGTGAATCACTCTCTTATCTGGAAGATTAACTCCCACTTGATTCAAGCGATTGAAGTACCCAGACATTCTGAGCACATGCTCACTGGCTGAGCTATTCTCCTCCATCTTGTAAGCAAAGATCTTGTCAAAGGTCTCAACCTCTCAACACGGGCATGAGCCTGAAATACCAGTTTCAGCTCTTGGAACATCTCATATGTTCCATGGCTTTGAAAACACCTTTGGAGCCCCGATTCTAAGCCGTAAAGCATGGAGCACTAAACTATCAAGTAGTCATGAGAACGTGTCTGCCAGATGTTCACAACACCCACAGACAACGCTAGAGGGGTTTGGCACACCGAGCGGTGCATCAAAGACAGAAACCTTCTGTGTAGCAGTGAGGGCAATCCTCAGACTACGGCCCTAGTCCGCACAATTGCTCACAATATCTTTCAACTTAGTCTTTCTCTAGGAACGTATTAAACAGGGAGCTGAAACGCGAGCTATTGATCTACAACATAATTTGCAAAGAAAACTTAGACTATGTTCATGATAATGAGTTCAATCAATCAAATTATTTAATGAACTCCCACTCAGATAGACATCCCTCTAGTCATCTAAGTGATACATGATCCGAATCGACTAGGCCGTGTCCGATCATCACGTGAGACGGACTAGTCATCAACGGTGAACATCTCCATGTGGATCGTATCTACTATACGACTCATGTTCGACCTTTCGGTCTCTCGTGTCCCGAGGCCATGTCTGTACATGCTAGGCTCGTCAAGTCAACCTAAGTGTCTCGCATGTGTAAATCTGGCTTACACCCGTTGTATGCGAACGTTAGAATCTATCACACCCGATCATCACGTGGTGCTTCGAAACAACGAACCTTCGCAATGGTGCACAGTTAGGGCGAACACTTTTCTTGAAATTTTAGTGAGGGATCATCTTATTTATGCTACCGTCGTTCTAAGCAAATAAGATGTAAAAAAGATAAACATCACATGCAAATCATAAAGTGACATGATATGGCCAATATCATCTTGCGCCTTTGATCTCCATCTTCGAGGCGCGGCATGATCACCTTCGTCACCGGCATGACACCATGATCTCCATCATCGTGTCTTCATGAAGTTGTCACGCCAACTATTACTTCTACTACTATGGCTAACAGTTAGCAATAAAGTAAAGTAATTACATGGCGTTTACATTGACTCGCAGGTCATACAATAAATTAAGACAACTCCTATGGCTCCTGCCGGTTGTCATACTCATCGACATGCAAGTCATGATTCCTATTACAAGAACATGATCAATATCATACACCACATATATAATTCATCACATCCTTTTGGCCATATCACATCACATAGCATACCCTGCAAAAACAAGTTAGACGTCCTCTAATTGTTGTTGCAAGTTTTACGTGGCTGCTATGGGTTTCTAGCAAGAACGTTTCTTACCTACGCAAAAGCCACAACGGTGATATGCCAATTGCTATTTACCTTCATAAGGACCCTATTCATCGAATCCGATCCAACTAAAGTGGGAGAGACAGACACCCGCTAGCCACCTTATGCATCAAGTGCATGTTAGTCGGTGGAACCAGTCTCAAGTAAGCATACGTGTAAGGTCGGTCCGAGCCGCTTCGTCCCACAATGCCGCCAAATCAAGATAGGACTAGTAATGGTAAGAAAATTGAACAAATCGTCGCCCACAACTACTTTGTGTTCTACTCATGCATAGAATCTACGCATAGACCTAGCTCATGATGCCACTGTTGGGGAACGTAGTAATAATTTAAAAATTTCCTACATGTCACCAAGATCAATCTAGGAGATTCTAGCAACGAGAGAGAGGGAGTGCATCTTCATACCCTTGAAGATCGCTAAGCGGAAGCGTTACAAGAACGCGGTTGATGGAGTCGTACTCGCGGCGATTCAAATCGCGGAAGATCCGATCTAGCGACGAACAGACGGTGCCTCCGTGTTCAACACACGTACAGCCCGGGGACGTCTCCTCCTTCTTGATCCAACAAGGGGAGAGGATAAGTTGAGGGAGAACTCCGGCATCACGACGACGTGGTGGTGGAGCTTGTGGTTCTCCTGCAGGGCTTCACCAAGCACTACGGAGGAGGAGGGGGTGTTGGAGGAGGGAGGGGCTGCACCAAGGGAAGGGGTGCGGCTGCCCTCCCACCCCCACTATTTATAGGGGAAAGGGAAGAGGGGGCCGGCCCCCTAGATCCATCTAGATGGGGGGCGGTGGCTAGGAGGGGGAAACTTGCCCCCCAAGCAGGTGGGAGGCGCCCCCTCCCGCTAGGGTTTCCAACCCTAGGCGCCTTGGGCCCTTGGGGGGGGGGGCGCACCAGCCCACTAGGGGGCTGGTTCCCACCCATATTCAGCCCACTAAGTCCTCCGGGGCAGGTGGCCCCACCCGGTGGACCCCCGGACACCTTTCGGTGGTCCCGGTACAATACCGATAACCCCCGAAACCATTCCGGTGACTGAAACTGGATTTCCCATATATAAATCTTCACCTCCGGACCATTCCGGAACTCATCATGACGTCCGAGATCTCATCCGGGACTCCGAAAAACCTTCGGTAACCACATACAATTTCCCATAACAACTCTAGCGTCACCAAACCTTAAGGGTGTAGACCCTACGGGTTCGGGAACCATGCAGACATGACAGAGACATCTCTCAGGCCAATAACCAACAACGGGATCTGGATACCCATGTTGGCTCCCACATGTTCCACGATGATCTCATCGGATGAACCACAATGTCGGGGATTCAATCAATCCCGTATACAATTCCCTTTGTCTATCGGTATGTTACTTGCCCGAGATTCAATCGTCGGTATCCCCATACCCCGTTCAATCTCGTTACCGACAAGTCTCTTTACTCGTTCCGTAACACATGATCCCGTGACTAACTCCTTAGTCACAATGAGCTCATTTTGATGATGCGTTGCCGAGTGGGCCCAGAGATACCTCTCCATCATACGGAGTGACAAATCCCAGTCTTGATTCGTGCCAACCCAATAAACACTTCCGGAGATACCTGTAGTGCACCTTTATAGTCACCCAGTTACGTTGTGACGTTTGATACACCCAAAGCATTCCTACGGTATCCGGGAGTTGCACAATCTCATGGTCTAAGGAAATGATACTTGATATTAGAAAAGCTCTAGCAAATGAACTACACGATCTTGTGATATGCTTAGGACTGGGTCTTGTCCATCACATCATTCTCCTAATGATGTGATCCTATTATTAATGACATCCAATGTCCATGGTCAGGAAACCACAACCATCTATTGATCAACGAGCTAGTTAACTAGAGGCTCACTAGGGACATGTTGTGGTCTATGTATTCACACATGTATTACGGTTTCCGGTTAATACAATTATAGCATGAACAATAGACAATTATAATAAACAAGGAAATACAAAAATAACCATTTTATTATTGCCTCTAGGGCATATTTCCAACAGTTGATGAATTTAGTAAGCACTACCTTCTGTCCCTACCTTTTGTTTTCTGTTTTTATTAGTTAAATAAAATAAAATTTCATGTTTTATCTGTTTTCTGAATTTCCCATGCAATAACAAATGACCAAAAAATAAAAGTTCTCAGAATGCTCTGAAAATTTAATGCGATTTTTTTGAATATTTAAGAATTTTTGGTGCAAATAACATCAGAGGGAGGTGCACCAGGTGGGCACAACCCACCTGGGCGCGCCCTGGTGGGTTGTGGTCCCCACATGGGCCCCCTCACTTATCTCTTCATCCCACATCACCACCTACCTCTAGAAAAAGATCACCATTGCTCTCTCTCTCATGTTCTTGCTCTCAAACCCGCGGATTTCGATCTCTTTGCTCGAAACTCCATTTCCGAAACTGTTTCGAGGGATTGTTGCTTGGTATGTGACTCCTCCGTTTGTCCAATTAGTTTTTTCTTTAGTGGTTTATATTTTGAATAATTAGTTACTCTTGGTGCTGCTGTAGATGAGATTGCATGTTGAATTCTTAGAGTTCTAAGTAGTTTGAATGCTTGATATGTCCTCTATGCATCCCTATGAGTAGTTGCTATCAATCTTGTGAAGTTTTGTTGAGAAAAATTTTGTGGACTAAAAATTTCAGAATTTTGTTCATAGGAAAAAGATGAGTTTCTTTAGGAAGTTTGCTTCCAAAAAGAACTCCAAGGGAGTTATTGGGGAGTCATCTGACAGTGATCTCTATACCCAGAGAATGGCGGAGGTACGGCCGTGCGAATGGCTGCATAACCCTTCATGGAGGGGGCTGGAGTCCTTCAAGAGTTTGCACAATATGCTGCTAATGTCGGCCTCACCAACTTCATCGCAGCTGAATGTGAACAGTATCATCTCCTCACAAATTCCTTTGTGCAAAGTTTTCATTTCCACCTAGGAATAATCCCCCTGAGGTGCAGTTTAACTTATATGCTGAACCCCATCAGATACCTGATACGTCCATTTGCATCATGTTTTCTTAATGTTATTTATAATGTTTTTATCCATAATAATGCATTTTGGAGTAATTCTAATGCCTTTTCTCCCATAATTTGCAAGGTATACACCAAGAGGGAGAATTCCGGCAGCTGGAAATCTGGACCTGAAAAAGCTACGTCAGGCTACCTATTCTGCACAACTCCAAATGAGCTGAAACTTCACATGGATTTTTTATGGAATATATGAGAATTATTGGAGCAAATAACTACCATAGGGGGCCCACCAGGTGGGCACAACCCACCTGGGCGCGCCAGGGAGCCCAGGCGCACCCTGGTGGGTTGTGCTCACCCAGGCCCACCTCCGGTGCCCATCTTCTGTTATATAGGTCATTTTGACCTAGAAAAAATAAGGTGAGGACTTTCGGGACGGAGCGCCGCCGCCTCATGGCGGAACTTGGGCGGGAGCACTTTTGCCCTCCGGTGGAGCGATTCCGCCGGGGGAACTTCCCTCTCGGAGGGGGAAATCATCGTCATCCTCATCACCAACAACTCTCCCATCTTGGGGAGGGCAATCTCCATCAACATCTTCAACAACACCATCTCATCTCAAACCCTAGTTCATCTCTTGTGTTCAATCTTGTTACCGGAACTATAGATTGGTGCTTGTGGGTGACTAGTAGTGTTGATTACATCTTGTAGTTTATTACTATATGGTTTATTTGGTGGAAGATTATATGTTCAGCTCCATTATGCTATTTAATACTCCTCTGATTGTGAGCATGATTATTATTTGTCAGTAGTTACTTTTGTTCTTGAGGTCACGGGAGAAATCATGTTGCAAGTAATCATGTGAACTTGATATGTGTTCGATATTTTGATAGTATGTATGTTGTGATTCCCTTAGTGGTGTCATGTGAATGTCGACTACATGACACTTCACCATATTTGGGCCTAAGGGAATGCATAGAGGAGAAGCAATTAGATGATGGGTTGCAAGAGTGACAGAAGCTTAAACCCAGTTTATGCGCTATTCCGTAAGGGACCGATTGGATCCAAAAGTTTAATGCTATGATTAGAATTTACTCTTAATACTTTTCTCATAGTTGCGGATGCTTGCGGGAGGGTTAGTCACAAGTATGAGGTTTGTTCAAGTAAGAACAGCACCTAAGATCGGTCCACCCACATATCAAATTATCAAAGTAGCAAACACAAATCGAACCAACATGATGAAAGTGACTAGATGAAATTCCCGTGTACCCGCAAGAACGCTTTGCTTATCATAAGAGACCATTTTGGCCTGTCCTTTGCCTCAAAAGGATTGGACTACATTGCTGCACTTCTATTACTACTATCGTTACTTTCTCGTTATAAATTATCTTGCTAGCAAACTACTGCGCTACTTACAATTTCAGCACTTGCACACATTACCTTACTGAAAACTACTTGTCATTTCCTTCTGCTCCTTGTTGGGTTCGACACTCTTAGTTATCTAAAAGAGATACAATTGATCCCCTATACTTGTGGGTCATCAAGGATATTTTCTGGCGCCGTTGCCGGGGAGTGAAGCGCCTTTGGTAAGGAAACATTTATATAGTGTGCTGAAATTTATTGTCACTTGTTACTATGGAAAACAATCCTTTGAGGGGTTTGTTCGGGGTATCTTCACCTCGTATGGAACCAAAATTAGCTACCACTCAACCTACGGAAAATATTGAATATGAAATTCCTTCGGGTATGATAGAACAACTGCTAGCTAATCCTTATGCTGGAGATGGAACCGAACACCCTGATATGCACTTGATATATGTAGAACAAATTTGTGGATTGTTTAAGCTTGCAGGTTTACCCAGGGATGAAGTGATGAAGAAGGTCTTCCCTTTATCTTTGAAGGGAAAAGCATTGGCATGGTATAGGCTATGCGATGATATTGGATCTTGGAATTGGAATCGTTTGAAATTGGAGTTCCACCAAAAAATTTATCCTATGCATCTAGTTCATCGTGATCGGAATTATATATATAATTTTTGGCCTTGTGAAGGAGAAAGTATCGCTCTAGCTTGGGGGAGGCCTAAGTCAATTTTATATTCATGCCCCAATCATGAGCTCTCAAGAGAAATTATTATCCAGAATTTTTATGCTCGGCTTTCTCGTAATGATCAAACCATGCCTGATACTTCTTGTGCTGGTTCTTTTATGAAGAAAACTATTGAATTCCGGTGGGATCTTTTGGAAATAATTAAACACAACTCTGAAGATTGGGAACTCGACAAAGGTAAAGAGTCAGGTATTAAACTTAAGTATGATTGTGTTAAATCTTTCATGGATACCGATGCTTTTCAAAAGTTTAGCACTAAATATGGACTTGACTCTGAGATAGTAGCCTCCTTTTGTAAATCATTTGCTACTCATGTTGAACTCCCTAAAGAGAAGTGGTTTAAATATCACCCACCTATTAAAGAAGAAATTAAAGAACCGGTACCAGTTAAAGAAGAAACTATACTTTATAATGTTGATCCAGTTGTTCCTTCTGCTTATATAGAGAAACCACCTTTCCCTGTAAGGATAAAGGAACATGCTAAAGTTTCAACCGTGGTTAACAAAAGCTATATTAGAACACCTAAACCTGATGAACAAATCAAAGTAGAACCTAGCATTGCTATGGTTAAAGATCTCTTAGAAGAATATATGGATGGGCATGTTATTTACTTCTGTGAACAAGCTGCTAGAATTGCCAAACCAGATAAAAAGGATAAACATAGACCTGTTGTTGGCAGGCCTATCATCTCAGTTAAAATAGGAGATCACTGTTATCATGGTTTATGTGACATAGGTGAGAGTGTGAGTGCTATTCCTTACACCTTATATCAAGAAATTATGAATGACATGGCACCCGCAGAAATAGAAGACATAGATGTCACTATTAAACTTGCTAATAGAGACACTATATCACCAATTGGGACTGTTAGATATGTTGAAGTCTTGTGTGGGAAAATAAAATACCCTACTGATTTTCTTGTTCTTGGTTCTCTGCAAGATGACTTTTGTCCCATTATCTTTGGTAGACCTTTCTTCAACACCGTTAATGCTAAGATAGATTGTGAGAAACAAACTGTCGGTGTTAGTTTTGGTGATGAGTCTCATGAGTTTATTTTTTCCAAGTTTAGTAGAAAGCTTCATGAAAAAGAATTGCCTAGTATGGATGAATTAATTGGTCTTGCTTCTATTGCTATTCCACCTACTGATCCTTTAGAACAATATTTGCTAGACCATGAAAATGATTTACATATGCATGAAAGAAATGAAATAGATAAAATTTTCTTTGAACAACGTCCTCTGCTTAAACACAATTTGCCTATTGAAACTCTAGGAGGTCCTCCTCCACCTAAAGGTGATCCTGTGTTTGAATTAAAACAATTGCCAGACACATTGAAATACGCTTATCTTGATGAAAAGAAAATATATCATGTTATTATTAGTGCTAACCTTTCAGAACATGAAGAAGAAAGATTATTGAAAGTTCTAAGGAAGCACCGAGCTGCTATTGGATATACTCTTGATGATTTAAAGGGCATTAGTTCCACTCTATGTCAGCAAAAAATTAATATGGAACCTGATGCTAAACCCGTTGTTGATCACCAACGCCGGTTAAATCCGAAGATGAATGTCGGAGTAAATGGCCACGGGTAGCCTAACCGACTCCCCCTGGCTCCTCACAAAAAATTATCAGGTCATTTAAGCCTTCAAGCATACGAAGCATAGGGCCGCCTTCCCCCGGCCGGCTATCCCTAGGGCCGACTCCCAGAAGGCGACCCAGTCCCAGAAACCTTCCCCAAGAAAGCTACGAGATGGCCGACTCCAGGAAGCCGGCTCCAAAAGGACCGACTCCCAGAAGCCGGCCATGAAGAACGCCGACTCCCAGAAGCCGGCCAAGACCGCACCCACCAAGACTGTGTCCACCTAACGGTGATAAGACGGGGCGTGGCCACAGTACAGCCCACTACCCCCGAATCCCAAAGCAGGCATGGCCACAGGACGCCGTACGGGTCAGCCATCTCCCATCCGGCGCGGCACTGTAGCCATGTTGGCCTCAACGTCGTCCACGAAAGACGCCAGTACGGCCCGCGGGCGGCGGGCCCCTTTAGCCAGAGAGACGCTCGAAGGCGGCCCGGCCTCCCCTAGTCGGCCAGGGGCGTAGCCGGCCCCCAGGAGCTGGCTACCTCCCTCCCTCGAAACATGTGCCACATTAAGGAGACAAGACGAGGTAAGGCTACAGTGAGAGCCCGCAAGGCGGCTACGCTGTAGCCATGCTTACCTCGACAAAGCCCTCGTCATCAGGGGCGAGGCAACAGTAACCAGCCGCAGACAAGACCCCCAAGCGGTGGGGCCGGCCTGTCGACCAAGAGGCCGGCAGCCGGCGGGACCCACCAGTCGGCGGGCCCCAATGGCCGGCGGAGAAGCCGGCAAACACAGACACTGACGGCTGGGACCCGCGCCCAGCCGGATTACTATTGTACCCCTGGGGGGTAGGCCTATATAAACCCCCCGGGGCACCCATGCAAAGGGTTGGTCTGATAGAGTTACACACACCACATAGAGAGAAAAGGAGCGCTAGCCTTGCCCTTATTCTCCCTCTAACCCGACAGCTCAAGGAGCACTTGTAGCTACTTGTTTTGATCTAGTGATCATGCAGAGACCCCGCAGAGCAGGACTAGGGGTGTTATCTCCACGGAGAGCCCCGAACCTGGGTAAGATTCGCCGGCGTGCATGTCTTCGCCTCATCCCGTTTCCAGGCACCGGCGACGTCTTACTGGCTCCCACAATGATAAGCCACCCGTTGGCATATGTCGCACCTACCACCCGACAATGAAAGAAGTGGTAAGAACGGAAATATTAAAACTTCTTTAAGCAGGTATAATCTATCCCATAGCTGATAGTAGATGGGTAAGTCCTGTTCATTGTGTCCCTAAGAAAGGAGGTATAACTGTTGTTCCTAATGATAAGAATGAACTTATTCCACAAAGGATTGTTACAGGCTATAGAATGGTAATTGATTTTAGAAAATTAAACAAAGCAACTAGAAAAGATCATTACCCTCTGCCTTTTATTGATCAAATGCTTGAAAGATTATCTAAGCACACACATTTTTGCTTCCTTAATGGATATTCTGTTTTTTTCACAAATACTTGTTTCTCAACCTGATCAAGAAAAGACCAATTTTACTTGTCCTTTTGGAACATATGCTTATAGACGTATGCCTTTTGGTTTATGTAATGCACCTGCTACCTTTCAAAGATGTATGACTACTATATTCTCTGACTTTTGTGAAAAGATGGTTGAGGTTTTCATGGATGACTTCTCTGTTTATGGGAAGTCTTTTGATGATTGTTTAAGCAATCATGATCGAGTTTTGCAGAGATGTGAGCAAACAAATCTTGTCTTGAATTGGGAGAAGTGCCACTTTATTGTTAATGAAGGCATTGTCTTGGGTCATAAACTTTCTGAAAGAGGTATTGAAGTGGACAAAGCTAAGGTTGATGCAATTGAGAAAATGACGTGTCCCAAATATATAAAAGGTATTCGTAGTTTCCTAGGTCATGCTGGTTTCTATAGGAGATTTATCAAAGACTTTTCAAAAAATTCTTGGCCTCTTACTAGTCCCTTGCAAAAGGATATTCCTTTTGTTTTTGATGATGATTGTTTAGAAGCCTTTAAAACACTCAAGAAAGCCTTAATTTCTGTACCTATTGTTCAACCACCTAATTGGAACTTGCCTTTTGAAATTATGTGTGATGCTAGTGATTATGCTGTTGGTGTTGCTTTAGGACAAAGAGTTGATAAGAAATTGAATGTTATTCATTATGCTAGTAAAACTCTAGACATTGCTCAAAGAAATTATGCTACTACCGAAAAAAATTCTTAGCAGTAGTGTTTGCTTGTGATAAATTTAGACCTTATATTGTTGATTCCAAAGTAACTGTTCACACAGACCATGCTGCTATTAAATATCTTATGGAAAAGAAAGATGCTAAACCTAGACTTATTCGATGGGTTCTCTTGTTACAAGAACTTGATTTACATATCATTGATAGAAAAGGAGCTGAGAACCTAGTAGTTGATAATTTATCTAGGCTTGAAAATGTGCTTGATGATCCACTACCTATTGATGATAGTTTTCCTGATGAGCAGTTAGCTGCAATAAATGTTGCTCACAATACTCCTTGGTATGCTGATTATGCTAATTACATTGTTGCTAAATATTTACCACCGAGCTTTACTTACCAACAAAAGAAAAAATTCTTCTATGATTTAAGACACTACTTTTGGGATGACCCACATCTTTATAAAGAAGGAGTAGACGGTATTATTAGATGTTGTGTACCTAGGCATGAACAGGGACAAATCCTACGGAAATGTCACTCCGAAGCTTATGGAGGGCATCATGCTGGAGATAGAACTGCTCACAAGGTATTGCAGTCTGGATTTTATTGGCCTACTCTCTTCAAGGATGCCCGTAAGTTCGTCTTATCTTGTGATGAATGTCAAAGGATAGGTAATATCGGTAAGTGTCAAGAAATGCCTATGAATTATTCACTTGCTGCTGAACCATTTGATGTTTGGGGATTTGATTACATGAGACATTTTCCTTCCTCTAATGGGTATACACATATTTTGGTTGTTGTTGATGATGTTACTAAATGGGTAGAAGCTATTCAACCAGTAGTGCTGATCACAACACCTCTATCAAAATGCTTAAGGAAGTTATTTTCCCAAGGTTTGGAGTCCCTAGATATTTAATGACTGATGGTGGTTCACATTTTATTCATGGTGCTTTCTGTAAAATGCTTGCCAAGTATGATGTTAACCATAGGATTGCATCACCTTATCATCCTCAGTCTAGTGGTCAAGTTGAACTTAGCAATAAAGAAATAAAATTAATCTTGCAAAAGACTGTCAATAGGTCCAGGAAGAATTGGTCTAAGAAATTAGATGATGCATTTTGGGTTTATAGAACAACATATAAAAATCATATGGGTATGTCTCTATATAAAATGGTTTATGAAAAAGCTTGTCATTTGCCTCTTGAGTTAGAACATAAAGCATATTGGGCAGTTAAAGAGCTCAACTATGATTTCAAACTTGCTGGTGAAAAGAGGTTATTTGATATTAGCTCATTAGATGAATGCGGAATGCAAGCTTATGAAAATGAAAAATTATTCAAAGAAAAAGTTAAAAGATGGCATGAAAAAAGAATCCAAAAGTGTGAGTTTAAAGTCGGAGAATATGTTCTTTTGTACAACTCTCATTTCAGATTCTTTGCAGGAAAACTCCTCTCCAAATGGGAAGGCCCATATGTCATCGAGGAGGTTTATCGATCTGGAGCCATAAAATAAATAACCCCAAAGGTACTAACCCGAAGGTTGTCAATGGGAAACGAATAAAACATTATATCTCAGGTACACCCATTAATATTGAAAGTAATATTATCCAAACTTTGACACCGGAAGAACACATAAAAGAGTCCTTCCGGAACACTCCTGAATCGTGAAAATAAGGAGGTACGTGATACGGTAAGTAAATGGACTCCGAAAAATCCGCAAAAATATTTGTATCTGTTTTGGAATATTAAAAAATTTAGGAAATAAAGAAACTTGCCTGGCGCGCCCAGGTGGGTTGTGCCCACCTGGGACACCTTCCGGACTCCATTTTTCTTCTGTATGCTTGTCCTCCAAGATAACAAATCTATATATACTTCCCGAACCTGTTGATCACCGTATTGCAAAGAAATCCTCTGTTCTCTTTTCTTGCTATTTTCTGCGCAGTTTTGACAAATATGTCGTCCCAAGACTCCGATTGAGAGAGCTATGTCTCACATCTCATTGCTGACCCAAAGACCTATGGGGACCTATCTCCTTATGGTCGAACTACGGATGATGAGGAGGATGCTCATTTGATGAGGATCGATGATTCAAGTTCGGAGGAGGAGGATGTTCCTCTACCTCAACCTGGGGATATGCACGTGGAGTTCAAGAAGTCTAGTCTCCCTAAGAGAGTTAATCGGTCTAAAAATCAATCTATTCCTTCTCATTTTCGGCAGAAAAGCAAAGGAGATTTATGTGACAAGATCTTGAAGCTGGAGTTGGAGGTCGATGATTTTAAAGAGGAAATTGCTCTCCTCAACTACAATATGAAAAAGTTGAAGGCACAATTGTCATCACCGCTACCTTCTTCTTCATCACCAAAAGAGAACTGAGTATCGAGTATGGGCACTCCCCTTGGCTTCTGCCAAGCTTGGGGGAGGTGCCCCGGTATCGTATCATCCCACTATCTTTTTGCTTTCACTTATTTTAGTTCGATCTTTTGCTTTAGATGAATAAAAGTTTAGTTCGACCCTTTCTTCTTTGAGAGTTTGCTTAGTGATCTATCCTTGTAATCGTGTGCAAGTTATATAATAAAGTTTAGTTTGAGTTTTTGATTTCTTTACTCTCATGTTGCAAATAAAGAAAAGAAATAAGAAAGGAAAAAGAGAAAGGAAATAAGCAAAAGAAAGGAAATAAATCAATAAGATCATATAGTAATCCTATGGTAGGTGATGGAAAAGTATAAGTAGAAAATATTATTAGAGATTGACAAACATAGCATTAGTCAAAGATGCAACTCATGAAAGAATTAATAAGGGAAGAGAAGATTCACATATAAATATACTATGCTAGAAATCTTTTGTGATTGTGAGCCCTCATCAAAATATTATATGCCAAAATTGTTGACGTTGGACAAGGAAGACAACTTAATGGTTTATGTTTGTTTTATTCACATAGAAGTCATATTGTCATAGATCCTTTGCCTAGGGATTGAGCAAGATCCCTCAAGTAAGTTGTCATCGGTGCAAACAGGCAATAAAAATTTCTTCTAAATGTGTGAGATCATTTAGTGTAAGAGAAAATTGAGCATTGCACGAACTTGTGATGGTCAAGAATAAAAGCGACAGACTGCGTAATAAAGGTTGCTATCACAAGGGGCAATGCAACGTGACGTTCTTTTGCACTAAGGGGTTGAGCATACAAACAAATAAGCGCATGGCAACCTCTACTTCCCTCTGCGAACGGCCTATCTTTTACTTTTATGTATTTAATTTTATGCAAAGAGTCAAAGTTTTCCTTCTATTCCTTTTTATTTTTCTCCTTTGGCAAGCATCATGTGGTGAGGAAAGATCTAGGCACATATGTCCAGTTGAATATAGACAACATGAGTTATTATAGTTGACATCACCCTTGAGGTGAGTACGTTGGGAGGCGAAACTATAAGCCCCTATCTTTCTATGTGTTCGGTTGAAACATTTTGCTCATGTGTACGCGGTGAGTGTTAGCAATCATAGAAGACTATATGATGGTTGAGTATGTGGACTTGCCTAAAGTCTCCGATACGTGACCCTTCCTGAAAAGATGATGAATTGTAGTTGCAAAGATGTGAACAGTATCATCTCCTCACAAATTCCTTTGTGCAAAGTTTTCATTTCCTACCTAGGAATAATCCCCTTGAGGTGAAGTTTAACTTATATGCTGAACCCCATCAGATACCTGATACGTCCATTTTGCATCATGTTTTCTTACTGTTATTTATAATGTTTTTATCCATAATAATGCTTTTTGGAGTAATTCTAATGCCTTCTATCTCATAATTTGCAAGGTATACACTAGGAGGGAGAATTCCGGCAGTTGGAAATCTGGACTTGAAAAAGCTACGTCAGGCTACCTAAGGGGCCGATTGGATCCAAAAGTTTAATGCTATAGTTAGAATTTATTCTTAATACTTTTCTCGTAGTTGCGGATGCTTGCGGGAGGGTTAATCATAAGTAGGAGGTTTGTTCAAGTAGGAACAGCACCTAAGAATCGGTCCACCCACATATCAAATTATCAAAGTAGCGAACACAAATCAAACCAACATGATGAAAGTGACTAGATGAAATTCCCGTGTACCCTCAAGAACGCTTTGCTTATCATAAGAGACCATTTTGGCATGTCCTTTGCCTCAAAAGGATTGGGCTACCTTGCTGCACTTTTATTACTACTATCATTACTTGCTCGTTATAAATTATCTTGCTATCAAACTACTCTGCTACTTACAATTTCAGCACTTGCAGACATTACCTTACCAAAAACTACTTCTCATTTCCTTCTACTCCTCGTTGGGTTCGACACTCTTACTTATCGAAAAGAGCTACAATCGATCCCCTATACTTGTGGGTCATCAATACCACTTACTGAATTTTGTGACATATGCTTGATCCCTTCTGATGGAAGTTTAGTAGAGCCTAGCCTGCAGAGTTCGAAGGCTTTTATCGTACTCTGTCCGTAGGAGATGAGAGAGGGGTGTCGAGTGTCACCGCCACTAGCTTGCAATTCCCTTCAGTGCATTATTTTACTTGCTAGAGAGAAGGTTGGTGCACTTAGTGCCCCCGATTTCGCTGTTTTACACCGCGCACTCTACGTCGACAACACTTATAGCTTGGGAGCTATTGTGGCACATCGCCTCCACATTAACAGATCCAAGGGTAAAATACATGGTGGTATTTATGCTACTCGTTTAGCGAGTCACTTTAGCATGCAGATACGCCAGCATGATTATCCTTTACCCAGGGTTTATTTAGATCGTCAGGCTATGGCGCACCACCAGTTTATTGCTGGCGAGAACACCGACATTCCTATTCCTTGTAACCTTGTTTTCAATGTGGACACTCGTGATATTATTCCATTGCCTGCACCTGCTTTGTTTGATCCTATTGCCAGGGGCGGATACAGGATTATGCCTCAGGACATTGTCACCTACCGGAACAACCTAGCTGCGGCAGAGGAGGAGCCTCAGGAGTGGTACCCTCAGGTGCCCTCTCCCTAGCACTTCAACATAGGACCCCATGGTTTCTTCGAGTGGTGATTACCAATTTAGCCCAAAAGTCTAAGCTTGGGGAGTACGTATTTCCACGGACATTGTATTCATGTTCACACATTTCATTCCAGTTGTCGGTCTCCACACTTTTTCACTGTATTATCCATTCTAGATTTATTTCCTTGTTTTCATCTTGTGTGTTTGAAGAACTTTGAGAAAATCCAAAAATATTTCCCGCTTCTTTTTAGCTTTTCTTCCTAGTTTAATTTGTTTAGTACTAAAAAGAAAACCCAAAAAGATTTCCTTGTTCTTCTTATGCTTGTTGGGAGCTTTCCCATGTTTATAGTTTTCTCATCTTTGTTTTCCCCTTTTATTTGCTTGTTCAAGAAAAACCAAAAACTCCAAAAACATTTCAGTGTGTTTCTCTGAAGTTCTTTTCTTTTTATTGAGTTGTACCGAGGAGAAGACTTTGATGAAAATGTTGAGTAGCTCTCATATGCATTATTGTTGATCTAACAAAGTGCCCATATTACCTTGTCTTCTCCTTTTGAATAAAATGTTTGCAGATTCCACCTTAGTCCATGACACTCTTGCACTATTATTATTTTCATATCATTCGGTCGTGCAAGTGAAAGGCAATAATGATGATATTTGATGAACTGGCTGTGGCACAGATAAACGGGTATGAACTCAGTTGTTCTGTTTTGTAAATATGTTTAACCTAGTTTCCATGATTCATTCTATTATGATCAAACATGTTTGCAATGAAAATTAGAGACTATAGTTTCTCATGCCATGCTTAAGTAGCTAGGAGTGGATAATGATTTATCTTGGATGTCAACGTTGCATTAAAATGATTGTGATGTAGCATAATGATATGGTATCCTCCTCTGAATGTTCAAGTGGCTTGACTTGGCACATGTTCATGCATGTAGTTGAATCAAAACCAACATAGCCTCTATGATATTTATGTTCATGGTGTTCATATCCTACTCATGCTAGTATCCAATGTTACTTATGCATAACGCATGTTCATGACCATTTTCGCTCTCTAGCTGGCCGCTTCTCAACCTAATTGCTAGCCTTCGCCTGTACTAAGCAGGAATTCCGCTGGTGCATCAAAAATCCTGAAACCCAAGTTATTCTAGATGAGTCCACCATACCTACCTATATACGGTATTACCCTGCCGTCCTAAGTAAATTTGCATGTGCCACCTCTAAAAACTTCAAATAAATATCCTTTTTGTGTGCCTGGATTGTTCATAGAGCGACAGGAGGTAGTCAGTATCTTCCATGCTAAGCGGGTTATTCTCATGATGAGTGTTTATTCACTCGTCCTTGCACGAGAGGGGCAGTAATAGGGATTCCCAGTCCAGAACTCAAATTGCAAATAATTAAACAAAACTCCCCCTGGACTGTTGTTGGTATGGACGACACTCGTTGTTTCGGACAAGCCGTGAAGTGTGATTGTTGGTGAAGGGGGAGTAAACCTTTACTTTTATCACTTGAGAACCGCCACCAATGTGTTTATAATGGAAGATACCGATAACTAATGGTCGCGAAGTAAACAAGAAGGGTGCATTTCTCAAAATTTCATTTACCCCTGTTTTAAAAACGTGAGCTCTGGCACCGCTGCAAATCACAGCTTCCCTCTGCGAAGGGACTATCTATTACTTTTATGTTGTGTCATCACCTTCTCAAATAAGCGCCAGAACCTGAGAGCACTATTTTCATCCTCATGCATTGTGTGTAGCTAATGTTGGGTGCATCATGACTGGATCTTTTCTACCATGAATTACAATGTTTAGTCGCTGCTTGAACTTTGGAGGTGCTCTGCATTTATGTTTTGCGGTCTCAGAAAGGGCTAGCGAGATACCACTGTTGTCATATTATATCATGGTTGCTTTGACAAAGTGTTAATTGTTTGAGATATCTTATTATTGCTCGCTAGTTATTATGCCATTGATATGAGTTAATATAAATTTTAAGAGTTATTGTCGACATGGTTAGTTATAATTTTGGCTGAAAACCTGGGTGCTACTTAAGATTATTTATGTAAACAAGAGCAAAAGAGTTCGTAAAAGTTTTTCTTTTTCACTTTCAGTTTATCAACTGAATTGCTTGAGGACAAGCAAAGGTTTAAGCTTGTGGGAGTTGATACGTCTCCGTCGTATCTACTTTTCCTAACGCTTTTCCTCTTGTTTTGGACTCTAATTTGCATGATTTGAATGAAACTAACCCAGACTGACACTATTTTCAGCAGAACTACCATGGTGTTGTTTTTCGTGCAGAAATAAAAGTTCTTGAATTGGAACAAAACTTTGCGAGGATTTTTTATTCAATAAATAAGAATTTCTGAAGCCAAGAACCACCGGAGGGGGGCACCTGGGTGGGCACAAACCCACCAGGGCGCCCCCCTCCAGGCGCGCCCAGGTGGGTTGTCCCCACCTGGTGGCCCCGCAAACCTCAACCCTGATACTTTAAAATCACATATTTGGAGAAAAAAATGAGGGAGAAAGAATTATCGCATTTCACGAGAAGGAGCCGCCGCCACCTCCTATTCTTCATCGGGACGCCAGATCTGGAGTCCATTTGGGCTCCGGAGAGGGGGATCTTCGATCTTCGTCATCACCAACCCTTCTCCATTGCCAATTCCATGATGCTCCCCACCAAGAGTGGGTAATTCCCTCGCCGGCTCGCTGGTCGGTGAGGAGTTGGATGAGATTCATCATGTAATTGAGTTAGTTTTGTTAGGGCTTGATCCCTAGTATCCATTATGTTCTGAGATTGATGTTGCTATGACTTTGCCATGCTTAATGCTTGTCACTTTGGGCCCGGGTGCCATGATTTCAGATCTGAACCGTTTATGTTATCACCATTATATCTATGTGCTAGATCCGATCTTGCAAGTTATAGCCACCTACTACGTGTTATGATCGGCAACCCCGGAGTGACAATAGTCGGGACACTTCCCGGTGATGACCGTAGTTTGAGGAGTTCATGTATTCACTATGTGCTAATGCTTTGTTCCGGTTCTCTATTAAAAGGATGCCTTAATATCCCTTAGTTTCCAATAGGACCCCGCTGCCACGGGAGGGTAGGACAAAAGATGTCATGCAAGTTCTTTCCATAAGCACGTATGACTATTTACGGACTACATGCCTACATTATATTTATGAATCGGAGCTAGTGCCGTATTGATAACCCACAAGTATAGGGGATCGCAACAATTTTCAAGGGTAGAGTATTCAACCCAAATTTATTGATTCGACACAAGGGGAGCCAAAGAATATTCTCAAGTATTAGTAGCTGAGTTGTCAATTCAACCACACCAGAAAGACTTAATATCTGCAGCAAAGTATTTAGTAGCAAAGTAGTATGGAAGTAACGGTAACAGTGGCAAAAGTAATAGTAGTAGTTTTGTAGCAATTGTAATAGTAGCAACGGAAAAGTAACTTAGCAAAGATCAATATGAAACGTGCTCGTAGGCAATGGATCAAAGATGGTTAATTATGTTGGATGGAACTCATCATGCAATGGTTATAACCTAGGGTGACACAGAACTAGCTCCAATTCATCAATATAATGTAGGCATGTATTCCGAATATAGTCATACGTGCTTATGGAAAAGAACTTGCATGACATCTTCTGTCCTACCCTCCTGTGGCAGCGGGGTCCTATTGAAAACTAAGGGATATTAAGGCCTCCTTTTAATAGAGTACCGGACCAAAGCATTAGCATTTAGTGAATACATGAACTCCTCAAACTACGGTCATCACCGGGAAGTGTCCTGACTATTGTCACTCCGGGGTTGCCGGATCATAACACGTAGTAGGTGACTATAACTTGCAAGACAGGATCAAGAACACAAATATATTCATGAAAACATAATAGGTTCAGATCTGAAATCATGGCACTCGGGCCCTAGTTACAAGCATTAAGCATAGCAAAGTCATAGGAACATCAATCTTAGAACATAGTGGATACTAGGGATCAAACCCTAACAAAACTAACTCGATTACATGGTAAATCTCATCCAACCCATCATTGTCCAGCAAGCCTATGATGGGATTACTCACGCAAGGCGGTGAGCATCATGAAATTGGTGATGGAGGATGGTTGATGATGATGATGGCGATGATTTCCCCTCTTCGGATCCCAAAACGGACTCTAGATCTGCCCTCCCGAGGAAGAACAAGAGGTGGCGGCGGCTCCGTATCGTAAAACGTTCTCTCTGATTTTTCTCTCCCCAAACGAGAATATATGGAGTTGGAGTTGAGGTCGGTGGAGCCTCGTGGGACCCACAAGACAGGAGGGCCTGCCCTCCACCCTTGTGGACAGGTGGTGGGTCCCCTTTGGTTGATTCTTTTGCCAATATTTTTTATTTATCCCAAAATAATATCTGTGAAGTTTTAGGTCATTCCGAGAACTTTTATTTCTGCACAAAAATAACACCATGGCAATTCTGCTGAAAACAACGTTAGTTCGGGTTACTTCCATTCAAATCATGCAAATTAGAGTCCGGAACAAGGGCAAAAGAGTTTGGAAAAGTAGATACGATGAAGACGTATCAACTCCCCCAAGCATAACCCATTGCTTGTTGTCACGCCCGGATAATTAGGCTACAGTAATCCCACGTCAATGATACCACGTCACCTCGATTACTGTTCCTAATCTCGCGTTAGTTCGAAACCGGTTCGAATTCAAATTCAAAATCAAGCAAACAATAAAATATTTTCAAATATTAAAACTAAAATGTTGGGGTGTTGCCGAATAATTCATGAGTAATAATGGTGGAGAAACCAACATTTCTTATGATATTTAAATTCAGTAAAATAACCAAAGCTTAGGGCAAAACAATTAATTTAATGCCTTTTATAAAGTTATAATAATATAACTAAATTAGTAGTGTGCCAAAAATGGCAAAGGTAATTATAGTGCAGCAAACACCTTTTTAGAAAATGCCTGAATACATTAAAATGAAATAAAACAGAAAAGAGAAATAAATAAAAGAAAATGCAAAACAAAAAACAAAACAAAACAAAAGAACCCCCCCTCCCTGGGCCTTGGCCCAGCAGGCCACCAGGCCGCCAGGCTGGCCCAGCAGCCCTCCTGTATAACCCCTACCCCCCACCTAGACCTAACCCTAACCCTAACCCGCACACGATCCCCACTCCCCTCCTCTCTCGCTCGATCCCATCTGGATCGGGGCCCCAGCGCCCAATCCCGCCCGTCGTCGTCCTCCACCGCCCCCAACCGCTCCGCCTCCCCCACTCCACTCCCTGGCAAGCCCCCGCGCGCGGATCGCGCCACCCCGCCGCGGCACCGCCGGCCGCGTGCGCCCCGACGCGCTCGCCGTCCACGTCACCAACGACGCCACTCGACTCCGCCCCGTCGTGTCCCCGACGCCTCCGCACCGGCGCCGCCCCATTTGTGACCGCGCCGTAGCCGGAAACCGCCGGAATGCCTCGTCCCTGTCGCTCGCGTCCCCGTCTCTCCATCGCCGGCGCCATCACGCCTCACCGCCCAACTCCCCTGCAACGGGGGTGAGAACGCCATCCCCCTGCTTCCCTTTCCTCGTCGTTCCGCACGTCCTTGCCCGTGGGCGCCGCGTTCTGGCCCGACCGCTCGCGCCCTGTCTCGTCCCGCTACAGCCCGGCCGCCCCTGACCTCTCCTCCCTGCTCGCGCGCGACACCGCTGGGCGCCGGAGCTCGCCACGGTCGCCGTGCGCCCACGCTCGGGCGCCCTTGGGCGTGTGCCCGATCGGGCAGCGCCCGTCGCCCATTCGCCCGCGCCCGTTTGGCCCTATGGGCCACTGCCCAGTGGGGCCCCCGCCCCACACCCTTCTGTTAAAAAAAGAGAATAAAAATAAATAATTAAATATATAAATAATTAATTAACTTAATTAGATATGTTAAATTAACCTGGTTAACTCTGATTAGTTAACCTAATTAATTAACTAATTAATTATGTTTAGTAAACTGTGACCATGACAACGGGGACCCACGCGTCAGTTGACCAGTCAACTCCTCTATTGACTGCTGACGTCAGCGTGCACTGTTCTGAATAATGTTGTCTTAAAATAATTAAATAAATCCTAAAAAATGATTTAAATCTTTTAAAATTAATATAAACTAAACCGTAGCTCAGATGAAAAAACTTTGTACATGAAAGTTGCTCAGAACGACGAGACGAATCCGGTTACGCAGCCCGTTCGTCCGCCACGCATCCCTAGCATAACGAACACGTAACTTTTCCCCTCCGATTCATCTGTCCGAAAACGCGAAACACCGGGGATATTTTCCCGGATGTTTCCCCCCTTCACCGGTATCACCTCATACCACGTTAGAACACGTCTAGCTCTGCCTGTTGTCCTATTATGCACTTGCTTGCTATGTATTTACTGTTTCTCCCCCCTCGTCTCTTCGGTAGACCCCGTGACGATGCTGATGCCCCTGTGGTCGACTACATCACCGATGACCCCTCCTTCTTGTCTGAGCAACCAGGCAAGCCCCCCCCCCTTGATCACCAGATATCACCTATTCTTCTCTATACAGCTTGCATTTGAAGAGTGTAGCATGTTACTGCTTTCGGTTAATCCTATTCTGCTGCATAGCCTGTCATTGTTGCTACAGTTGTTACCCTTACCTGCTATCCTACTGCTTAGAATAGGATGCTAGTTTTTTTCCATCAGTGGCCCTACATTCTTGTCCATCTGCCATGCTACTACTGGGCCATGATCACTGCGGGAGGTGATCACGGGTATATACTATATACTTTATATACATGACACATGTGGTGACTAAAGTCGGGTAGGCTCGTTGAGTACCCGCAAGTGATTCTGATGAGGGGGCTGAAAGGACAGGTGGCTCCATCCCGGTAGAGGTGGGCCTGGGTTCCTGACGGCCCCCGACTGTTGCTTTGTGGCGGAGCGACAGGGCAGGTTGAGACCACCTAGGAGAGAGGTGGGCCTGGCCCTGGTCGGCGTTCGCGGATAATTAACACGCTTCACGAGATCTTGGTATTTGATCTGAGTCTGGCCATTTGGTCTATACGCACTAACCAACTACGCGGGAACAGTTATGGGCACTCGACGTCGTGGTATCAGCCGAAGCTCTTCTTGACGTCGGCGACGGAGCGGCGCGCGCCGGATTGGACTGGAACGCCTGCTAGGCTAGGTCTGCTTCCGGCCGCGTACGCAACATGCAGGTGTGCAATGGGCGATGGGCCCAGACCCCTGCGCGCATAGGATTTAGACCGGCGTGCTGACCTCTCTGTTGAGCCTAGGTGGGGCTGCGACGTGTTGATCTTCCGCGGCCGGGCATGACCCAGAAAAGTGTGTCCGGCCAAATGGGATCGAGCGTGTTGGGTTATGTGGTGCACCCCTGCAGGGAAGTTTATCTATTCGAATAGCCGTGTCCCTCGGTAAAAGGACGACCCGGAGTTGTACCTTGACCTTATGACAACTAGAACTGGATACTTAATAAAACACACCCTTCCAAGTGCCAGATACAACCCGGTGATCGCTCTCTAACAGGGCGACGAGGAGGGGATCGCCGGGTAGGATTATGCTATGCGATGATACTTGGTGAACTTACCATCTACTCTCTTCTACATGCTGCAAGATGGAGGTGGCCAGAAGCGTAGTCTTCGACAGGATTAGCTATCCCCCTCTTATTCTGGCATTCTGCAGTTCAGTCCACCGATATGGCCTTTTACACATATACCCATGCATATGTAGTGTAGATCCTTGCTTGCGAGTACTTTGGATGAGTACTCACGGTTGCTTTTCTCCCTCTTTTTCCCTCTCTATACCTGGTTGTCGCAACCAGATGCTGGAGTCTAGGAGCTAGAGATCCCGAGGATGATTCTACATGGAGTTCGGCTTCGAGGAGTAGTTAGGAGGTCCCAGGCAGCAGGCCCGGCCTCTTCGATCGTTGCTACTTTTGTGCTAGCCTTCTTAAGGCAGACTTGTTTAACTTATGTCTGTACTCAGATATTGTTGCTTCCGCTGACTCGTCTATGGTCGAGCACTTGTATTCGAGCCCTCGAGGCCCCTGGCTTGTATTATGATGCTTGTATGACTTATTTATGTTTTAGAGTTGTGTTGCGATATCTTCCCGTGAGTCCCTGATCTTGATCGTACACATTTGCGTGCATGATTAGTGTACGGTTGAATCGGGGGCGTCACAAGTTGGTATCAGAGCCGACTGCCTATAGGAATCCCCCTTTCCAACTCCTTGGCCGAAGTCAAGTCTAGACATTGCAAAAACTTTTACTAACATGGTTGTGTGTCTTACGGGCCCACGTCGCCATTGGGTGGTATTAGGATCTTTTACTCCTTGTCTATACTCTGGGACTCTGATCTCTTTTCTATTCGGGTTAAGTGAATTTTGCTAAATCTAACATTAGGATCTCGTTATCACTTTCACCCGGAGAGCCCCTTATTACTGATGATCGTCTGCTGCACGTGAAGACCCTGAAGATACTCTCCGCTGATAACCCGAGAACTTGTGTTCATGGCTTTTGCAATTGCCTTTCATCGATAAACTCCTATGGATAACCGCGTATACTCGCCATTCATACAATGTTTCCCAGTTGATCTTGCTATTACAAGATATCCCGAATACTCTCTGTTGTCCCGAGAATCCTTTGAGCTTACTGCCTTGCAGTTCTTTACCACATGAATACCCCTACGGATAATTGCTCACACTTATCGAGTATCCGTTAATCCACAGTTGATTACTGTATTTCACAAAAGACTTCGAAATACCATTCGATCTTCCGAAGATCCCGAGCAGCCTATTGCTCTTGAAATTCTTGTTTGCTAGCATTATGGTTAATCCCATAAGTCTAGTAATCTTATTGGCATCCTTTGTCATTTTCATTCTGAGTCCATTGATTCAATATGTTGCGAATGCGTGCAATCCTCAATCAGATCCTATTATTCATCATTCACGTGCAGTCGTCATTTTAAACATGAACTGGTTCTCGACCAACCGAATTGCCGTCGGTTGTACCCCTAAGTCTACTCAACTTATACATCCTTAAATAGAGCGTTTGCTTCTGATCTCTTGATTCGGAAATCGCAATTCCTTTGCATTTGAGATTTGAATTAGTTAGTTGTTCCCATAATATGATGCCTTTGCATTCTTTCTTCCTCTGACTGAGTACTGATACTCACATCAGCTTCGCTATGGACCGTCGGATCCTTTGTTGAAATATCATCCGACAGTGTCCTTCGTATACAAAAACCTCAATAAGTTCTTCCCTGTTATATAATGCCTTTGGCAATTTGTATCCTCTTCTTTGATAGCCATACTCTACTTTTGAGCTTGTACTATTTACTCCGAAGTTTGTGGTATCTGTTTCTAAGATGCCTCGATGGGGTTGAACATATACCTCCTTAATTTGAGTGAACCCAAAAGTCTTCATGGGTCATGACCTTCTGGTATTCCGCCAGTTAAACTTTCAAACTCTAAACATTCTTAACTGGGAGCAGTAAATGAGAAGTTGTGTATTGAAGAAGTGGGAGTCGACCTTGAACCTTTGCGTTCATGCCCATGGACCCGATGTGGAACTTATCATGCAAGCTTCTTCTAATAATATTTTTTCCCACATTATAATATCATCTGGTATCTGTGAATTGATCCTTTTACAATCGTGGCTCCGACCATGATTGATCTCCTTTGATTCCAATTCTCAGACAAGGTGAAGTACTTGTCTTCTGCAGATCATTTCACGTGTCCAACCTTTACTTTGATCTACCATCGAGTATTACACCCTAGTATCTCGAGAATATCTAAGAACTGTGTTGCATCTTATGAGTCTTCATCAGCTATTATTCCTCACTGATTCCAATTTTTCATGGGTTCTGAGTTGTTAGTCACTCAAGAACACTGGTAAGTGAACCGATTCCGCACTCTGATTCCGCACACTGGTAAGTAATCTTTGTTGCTTATGAGTTTAATAATCCTTCAAGTCCTTCCTAGCCTGCTCGGCCATGTCATTATCGTGCTAAATTTTAACGGTGCTACCTGGTCCTTAACCCCGGAGCACAACTTTCGATGATGAGCTAAGCTTACGCCGATCTTCCTCGTCATATCATTTCGCCTTGGACAACAAGCTTGGTTTCGAGTTTGTGTCGTACCCTTGGTTCCAATAACCTTTCGCTTCATCATTCTTTGACTTGATGTTGTCGCCGATCGATTACATCTTCATGAACTCTCGCGACAAATGTGTCTTGAATATCATCAACATTCTGAGCTGTTCCAAGAGATCTATCGAATTTTGATGAGTAATACCATCCTTTGCCTCGATGGTTTGGGTTATCATCGACAACATTATTGCATCCCCCCCAACACAAAAACTTGTTCTTGTTTTGTGTTGTACCTTGAGTTCCTTGCTATCCAACTTATGATACGTTCTACCTTGGAGTATTACCATCTTTTATGTCAAGAATGTCGTGAGGATTACTCCACCTCTTAAGAATTCTTGGTATAGTGGTACTTCTCACCATCACCATTCTTTCTTGGTCCCCGTGTTGTTTCTAACCGGAATACCGACAAATGGTCTTGATGTGTAAATTCTGAACTTCTAGCAACCCTATTGCTTTGAAGTTATTGGTCGATAGTTTCATTTTAAGTCTATTGCTTATTGAATCATCATTCAAACATTTGATCGTGCTACCTAGTTCAGATTTCCGGGCGCACCTTTCTATCATTGTTCAATTGTGTATGTTTTCCTCGAGCATACATCATTAAGTCATTTGATCTAGCTAATGTTATCTCCTTGTTCACATAGTTGTGGAAATCCATCTTTTGGAAATCTCAATGGATTGTCGCTGAGTCAATCAGTCACCTCCTCACCCCTCCTTGATTTAATGACGAACCCTTGTCTCAAACCTTGCTTCCATAGTTCGTTTCCCAACAATCTTACAATGTCATCTCGTCAATTGGTGTCGCGCCTTTTCTTCTCAGGCATCCCGAGTCTAAGGTATCCCGACACCAATTAGATCTGAACCTCAATCAGATATGATGGTGGGAACATATTTCCAAGAGTAATAACAAAGGTCTTTATATGACCCGGTAAGATGATATCGTGCCTAGCACACCTGGCCGGAGGACCTATTCTTACCATTTCCATTTTAGCAAGGCTATCCTTTCTTCCATGAGGAAATTGTAAGACTTATTCTACAAGCGGTTCCTAATGGATCCTTTGTGTTTCTAAAGTCTGATCTTCACCTGATAACCATGTCAAGGCTATCTCGATGCATGTCTATGGTACTCCGATTTTCAACAGGAACATTTGAAGTCCGATGCTAAATGTTTCCTGCTCAATTATCCAAACACCGCTGTTTGGGTAATGTCATGAACTTCCTCCCCCCTAACCTAGATGGTTTTCTACATTATATCCTATCATGGATATCATGCTCTGCTGGTCCTTGGGAAGGAAATACCCCTGAAATATGTGTTTTAACATATTTTCCTTTCCATTGCTTGGTTTAACCTTTCTTGTGATCTATATGATCTAAGCAGTAATATTCTTCTGCTTATGTAAACACCCCCGGTGTACAATTCTGTCAGTGAGACCCTGTTTCCACTGTTGATGACATTTCGGTAACCACCGATGGACGAGAACTTTGCCTATTGGTCCGCCTCGTTCAACGAGCAGGAAAATGATTCTCTTCGTCCCTCACCCCTTGGTACCGACATTGTTGCCGACATAACTGATAGGCTATCCTCTGACATACCTTGCTATCTTGATCGTGCAAATGTTAAGCGCCTTCCTGCTTTTAACCCACATGGTGGGCCCATAACCCACGGTTCCACAAGATCAAAACCTGACTCTCCTGTACACCCTGTTGTCAAGTTATTCCTCGTGCTTGACTTTGTACGTAATACATGGGCAACCTTCCCAGTGATCTATTTTCGTAACAGACGCAATACTTAATCTCGTTGCTCTGGACCCCTTTCTCACTTGGTTTCAGACATCGAACCATTACCTATCCATTTGAAACTTCTCATGGTACCTTCTTACTTTGCTCTCGATATCTTCTTAAGTTTCAATTCGAGAGATACTTATGCTTCTTCCCCCGAGTTAACCGTCTGATGCTCAATCTGTTAGAATCCATCCTTATAGAGGTTTCCCCTCTTAACCTTTCGTAAGTACGGTGAAGATCCTGAAGGAAGGACGGCAACTTCATCATAATGACCTGGAGAAGAGGAATGAAGGCATCAACTTAATGGATCGACCTCTTCGAGAAGAGTAACCAAGGCCGAGAAGATCCGTTAGAATTTCGTAGCTACACCTTTCCCCCTTTCACTACCTCTTAAATCTCGGGACGAGATTTCTTGTAGTGGAGGAGAATTGTCACGCCCGGATAATTAGGCTACAGTAATCCCATGTCAATGATGCCACGTCACCTCGATTACTGTTGCTAATCTCGCGTTAGTTCGAAACCGGTTCGAATTCAAATTCAAAATCAAGCAAACAATAAAATATTTTCAAATATTAAAACTAAAATGTTGGGGTGTTGCCGAATAATTCATGAGTAATAATGGTGGAGAAACCAACATTTCTTATGCTATTTAAATTCAGTAAAATAACCAAAGCTTAGGGCAAAACAATTAATTTAATGCCTTTTATAAAGTTATAATAATATAACTAAATTAGTAGTGTGCCAAAAATGGCATAGGTAATTATAGTGCAGCAAACACCTTTTTAGAAAATGCCTGAATACATTAAAATGAAATAAAACAGAAAAGAGAAATAAATAAAAGAAAATGCAAAACAAAACAAAACAAATGAACCCCCCCTCCCCGGGCCTTGGCCCAGCAGGCCACCAGGCCGCCAGGCTGGCCCAGCAGCCCTCCTGTATAACCCCTACCCCCCACCTAGACCTAACCCTAACCCGCACACGATCCCCACTCCCCTCCTCTCTCGCTCGATCCCATCTGGATCGGGGCCCCAGCGCCCAATCCCGCCCGTCGCCGTCCTCCACCGCCCCCAACCGCTCCGCCTCCCCCACTCCACTCCCTGGCAAGCCCCCGCGCGCGGATCGCGCCACCCTGCCGCGGCACCGCCGGCCACGTGCGCCCCGACGCGCTCGCCGTGCACGTCACCAACGACGCCACTCGACTCCGCCCCGCCGTGTCCCCGACGCCTCCGCACCAGCGCCGCCCCGTTTGTGACCGCGCCGTGGCCGGAAACCGCCGGAATGCCTCGTCCCTGTCGCTCGCGTCCCCGTCTCTCCATCGCCGGCGCCATCACGCCTCACCGCCCAACTCCCCTGCAACGGGGGTGAGAACGCCATCCCCCTGCTTCCCTCTCCTCGTCGTTTCGCACGTCCTTGCCCGTGGGTGCCGCGTTCTGGCCCGACCGCTCGCGCCCTGTCTCGTCCCGCTGCAGCCCGGCCGCCCCTGACCTCTCCTCCCTGCTCGCGCGCGACACCGCTGGGCGCCGGAGCTCGTCCCGCGCGTTTGCTCCACCGCGCTCCCCCGCCTAGGCCCGTCGCGCCGCTGCTCCGGTCGCGGCCATGGTCGCCGTGCGCCCACACTCGGGCGCCCTTGGGCGTGTGCCCGATCGGGCAGCGCCCGTCGCCCATTCGCCCGCGCCCGTTTGGCCCTATGGGCCACTGCCCAGTGGGGCCCCCGCCCCACACCCTTCTGTTAAAAAAAGAGAATAAAAATAAAAATAAATAATTAAATATATAACTAATTAATTAACTTAATTAGATCTGTTAAATTAACCTGGTTAACTCTGATTAGTTAACCTAATTAATTATGTTTAGTAAACTGTGACCATGACAACTGGGACCCCCGCGTCAGTTGACCAGTCAACTCCTCTGTTGACTGCTGACGTCATGCTGACGTCAGCGTGCACTGTTCTGGATAATGTTGTCTTAAAATAATTAAATAAATCCTAAAAATGATTTAAATCTTTTAAAATTAATATAAATTAAACCATAGCTCGGATGAAAAAACTTTGTACATGAAAGTTGCTCAGAACAACGAGACGAATCCGGTTACGCAACCCGTTCGTCCGCCACGCATCCCTAGCATAACGAACACGCAACTTTTCCCCTCTGATTCATCTGTCCGAAAACGCGAAACACCGGGGATATTTTCCCGGATGTTCCCCCCTTCACCGGTATCACCTCATAGCGCGTTAGAACACGTCTAGCTTTGCCTGTTGTCCTGTTATGCACTTGCTTGCTATGTATTTACTGTTTCTCCCCCCTCTTCTCTTCGGTAGACCCCGTGACGATGCTGATGCCCCTGTGGTCGACTACGTCACCGATGACCCCTCCTTGTCTGAGCAACCAGGCAAGCCCCCCCCCCTTGATCACCAGATATCACCTATTCTTCTCTATACTGCTTGCATTAGAAGAGTGTAGCATGTTACTGCTTTCGGTTAATCCTATTCTGCTGCATAGCCTGTCATTGTTGCTACAGTTGTTACCCTTACCTGCTATCCTACTGCTTAGAATAGGATGCTAGTTTTTTCCATCAGTGGCCCTACATTCTTGTCCGTCTGCCATGCTACGACTGGGCCGTGATCACTGCGGGAGGTGATCACGGGTATATACTATATACTTTATATACATGACACATGTGGTGACTAAAGTCGGGCCGGCTTGTTGAGTACCCGCAAGTGATTCTGATGAGGGGGCTGAAAGGACAGGTGGCTCCATCCCGGTAGAGGTGGGCCTGGGTTCCTGACGGCCCCCCGACTGTTGCTTTGTGGCGGAGCGACAGGGCAGGTTGAGACCACCTAGGAGAGAGGTGGGCCTGGCCCTGGTCGGCGTTCGCGGATAATTAACACACTTAACGAGATCTTGGTATTTGATCTGAGTCTGGCCATTTGGTCTATACGCACTAACCAACTACGCGGGAACAGTTATGGGCACTCGACGTCGTGGTATCAGCCGAAGCTCTTCTTGACGTCGGCGACGGAGCGGCGCGCGCCGGATTGGACTGGAACGCCTGCTAGGCTAGGTCTGCTTCCGGCCGCGTACGCAACGTGCAGGTGTGCCATGGGCGATGGGCCCAGACCCCTGCGTGCATAGGATTTAGATCGGCGTGCTGACCTCTCTGTTGAGCCTAGGTGGGGCTGCGACGTGTTGATCTTCCGCGGCCGGGCATGACCCAGAAAAGTGTGTCCGGCCAAATGGGATCGAGCGTGTTGGGTTATGTGGTGCACCCCTGCAGGGAAGTTTATCTATTCGAATAGCCGTGTCCCTCGGTAAAAGGACGACCCGGAGTTGTACCTTGACCTTATGACAACTGGAACTGGATACTTAATAAAACACACCCTTCCAAGTGCCAGATACAACCTGGTGATCGCTCTCTAACAGGGCGACGAGGAGGGGATTGCCGGGTAGGATTATGCTATGCGATGCTACTTGGTGAACTTACCATCTACTCTCTTCTACATGCTGCAAGATGGAGGTGGCCAGAAGCGTAGTCTTCGACAGGATTAGCTATCCCCCTCTTATTCTGGCATTCTGCAGTTCAGTCCACCGATATGGCCTTTTACTCATATACCCATGCATATGTAGTGTAGATCCTTGCTTGCGAGTACTTTGGATGAGTACTCACAGTTGCTTTTCTCCCTCTTTTTCCCTCTCTATACCTGGTTGTCGCAACCAGATGCTGGAGTCCAGGAGCTAGAGATCCTGAGGATGATTCTACATGGAGTTCGGCTTCGAGGAGTAGTTAGGAGGTCCCAGGCAGGAGGCCTGGCCTCTTCGATCGTTGCTACTTTTGTGCTAGCCTTCTTAAGGCAGACTTGTTTAACTTATGTCTGTACTCAGATATTGTTGCTTCCGCTGACTCGTCTATGGTTGAGCACTTGTATTCGAGCCCTCGAGGCCCCTGGCTTGAATTATGATGCTTGTATGACTTATTTATGTTTTAGAGTTGTGTTGTGATATCTTCCCGTGAGTCCCTGATCTTGATCGTACACATTTGCGTGCATGATTAGTGTACGGTTTAATCGGGGGCGTCACACTTGTCCTCAAGCAATTATGTTGACAAACTTAAAGTGATACAGAAAAACTTTTACAAACTCTGTTTGATCTTGTTGTTGCAAATATGTAAAGCCAACATTCAAGTTTCAGCAAAGATTATGAACTAACCATATTCACAATAACTCTTAGGTCTCACATTTACTCATATCAATGGCATAATCAACTAGCGAGCAATAATAATAAATCTCGGATGACAAGACTTTTTCAAAACAATCATGATATGATATAACAAAATGGTATCTCACTAGCCCTTTCTGAGACCGCAAAACATAAATGCAGAGCACCCCTGAAGATCAAGGACCGACTAGACATTGTAATGCATGGTAAAAGAGATCTAGTCACAGTCATACTCAATATCAACTAATAACAATGCATACAAATGACAGTGGTGCTCTCTAACGGGTGCTTTTTATAAGAGCATGATGACTCAGCAATAAAACTAAATAGATAGGCCCTTCGCAGAGGGAAGCAAGGATTTGCAGAGGTGCTAGAGCTCGAGTTTTTGAAATAGAGATAAATAATATTTTGAGCGGTATGCTTTCATTGTCAACATAACAACCAAGAGATCTCGGTATCTTCCATACTAGATACATTATAGGCGGTTCCCTAACAGAATGGTAAAGTTTATACTCCCCCACCACCAACAAGCACACTCGACGGCTGGTCCGAAACAACGGGTACCGTCCAACTAACAACAGTCCCGGGGGAGTTTTTTTGCAATTATATTTTGATTTGATTTGAGCATGGGACTGGGCATCCCGGTTACCAGCCATTTTCTCGTGAATGATGAGCGAAGTCCACTCATCGTGAGAATAACCCACCTAGCATGGAAGATACTGACAGCCCCCAGTCGCCACATGAGCGATTCGGGCATACAAAATAGATTATCATTTGAAGGTTCAGAGTTTGGCACATGCAAATTTACTTGGAACGGCAGGTAAATACCGCATATAGGAAGGTATGGTGGACTCATATGGAACAACTTTGGGTTTATGGAAGTGGATCCACTAGCAGTATTCCCGCTTAGTACAAGTGAAGGCTAGCAAAAGATTGAGGAGCGACCAACTAGAGAGCGACAATAGTCATAAACATGCATTGAGATTAACCAACATTGAGTGCAAGCATGAATAGGATATAAATCACCATGAACATAAATATCGTGGATGCTATGTTGATTTTTGTTTCAACTACATGCGTGAACATGTGCCAAGTCAAGCCACTTGAATCATTCAAAGGAGGATACCATCCTATGATACTACATCACAACCATTTTAAAAGCATGTTGGCACGCAAGATAAACCATTATAAACTCCTAGCTAATTAAACATGGCATGAGTAACTATAATCTCTAATTGTCATTGCAAACATGTTTCATTCATAATGAGCTGAATCAAGAACGATGAACTAATCATATTTACAAAAACAAGATAGGTCGAGTTCATACCAGCTTTTCCTCATCTCAATCATTTCATCATATATCGTCATTATTACCTTTCACTTGCACGACCGAACGGTGTGGATAATAATAATAGTGCACGTGCATTGGACTAAGCTGGAATCTGCAACATTTATTCAAAGGGGAAGACAAGGTAATATGGGCTCTTTGTTAGATCAACAATAATGCAAATGAGAGCCATTCAACATTTTCAGCGTGGTCTTCTCCTCTCGACCCCCAAAGAAAAGAAAAGAATTTCAAAGAAACACACTAAAATGTTTTTGGATTTTTTTCTAAAGGAAGGTAAAACAAGAACGAGAAAAACTATTTACACGCGAAAGCTCCCAACAAGCAAAAGAAGAACGAGAAATCTTTTTGGGTTTTCATTAATACTACAACTAAGCATGGAAAGTAAACTAGCTACAACTAAATTTTTTGTTTGTCTTTCTTAAAGTTTTTCAAACACACAAGAAGAAAGCGAGAAAAAGAAATAGACTAACATGGATATTACAATGAAAAAGTATGTACACCGAAAACTAAAATGAGTGTGTGAACATGAATGTAATGTCGGTGAGAAATATGTACCCCCCAAGGATAGGATTTTGGCCTAAGCTGGCTAGGGCCACCACTGGCCGGATGATATCCGAAATCATAGTTGGGGTTGTACTGTGCTACGGAAGCTACCGCTTGGCGAGCTACTTCCTGGAGGCAAGCAGCCTCCACTGTTCTCTCATACTCGTTTGCCTCCTCTCTAGTTATAAAATATCTCCCATTTACCTGAAAGTTAAAGAAGGCAGGAGCAGGAAGGGTAATATGGACAGCACGCCGTCTGTCAAAGATTAGTCGGTGCTGGAGGGACTGCTTGTTCCTCTCAAGAAACTGGTAGCGTACCATGGCATTATAATCTAGAAAGCGGGTGACAACTCAATGTCATTCCCTCTTATGGATACACCAAGATAATTAGCTAAACGAGTGGCATAAATCCCACCAAATAAATCTCCCTCTTTAGCATTAAGATGTAACCTCCTCGCAATAATAGCCCCCAAGTTATATCGCTTATCACCTAAGACCGCACACTTGAGGACACTAAGATCTGGAACGCAAAGGTGGCAATGATCATGTTTACCGTTAATGCACCTACCTATAAAGAGAGCAAAATAATGTATGGCAGGAAAGTGAATGCTCCCTATGGTAGCTTGTGTGATATTTCTAGTTTCTCCCATAGAGATGCTAGCAAGGAAATCATTGTATTCATATTTGTGAGGCTCACTATGAATGCCCGAATGTGGGATTTTGCAAGCAGTATTAAAATCTTCAAGGTCCATGTTATATGATTCATCATAAAGATCAAATAAAACAGTATGGGTATTGCGCTTGGATGAAAATTCAAACCTCCGCACAATGGAATCGGTGAGGTAATAGTATTGTTGGCACTTATCTGATATGAAGTCCTCAAGATCAGCATTCCGTACATACGCATCAAATTCATCCTTGAAGCCTTCATGAACCATAAATTCATCCGACGGCCATTCACAAGGCCACACTTGAGCTTTCCTTGGTGGTTCAACGTCCGGCTCACGTATCGCGAGCCTCGGTGCTTGCTTCCTTGAAGAACCACCTTGGTACATTCTCCTAGACATTTTTCTTCCTCTGAAAAATTTCTCAAATTTTTAGTGACTCAAAATAAAAGCGAACCAAACTCAACAAGATTGATAGAAACTACTCCTACAAGTGTCTAGAGGCTATATCATGCATCAGAACTACTTTGGACCATATAAATTTGACACGCAAGCTCAAGAACAAGGTCACCACACCAGCAAAATTTTGCAATAAATAAAGCACTAGAACAAAAACTAATTGGACCATTGGAGGAGTCACATACCAAAGATCAATCCCCCAAAGCAGTTTTGTGAATGGAGCTTTGAGCAAGGAGATCGAAAATGGCAACAAAATGAGCAAGAACACTAAAAGTGCTAGTTATCGACTAGAGGGGGGTGAATAGGAGATTTTTATGAAAGTCTTCAAAACACGGGGGCTTTGAAGACAAACAATAGAAATGAACCTATTGATATGCAGCGGAAGGTAGACTACACTAAACAAGCCATAGTCAGGTAAGCAATGAAGCGAAAGCACGAAGACTATTAGCAGCTAGGTAATATGGATCAAGATAGAAGATAGTATGAAGCCAAACAACAACAGTCTTCACACACCAAAGTCAATCAGATCATGCAAGCAGGCAATGACTTCATGAAGACAAACCGTAAGTAAAGAGAGGGAGGAGATAGAACCAGTTGCTTGGTGAGGACAAGGATTTGTTGGACCAGTTCCAGTTGTTGTGACAACTGTACGTCTGGTTAGGGAGGCTGAGATTCAACTCAGAAAACCGCGTCTTCACCTTATTCCCCTTGAGCTAAGGACACTTAGTCCTTGCCCAATCACTCTGGTAAGTCTTCAAGGTAGACTTCCAAACCTTCACAGACTTCGTTCACCGGCAATCCACAATGACTCTTGGATGCTCAGAATGCGACGCCAAACCGGCTGGAGGATTCACAGTCCTCAAGTGTAACAAGTCTTCAGATCACGCGGACAGAAAGACTTCAGTGATGCCTAACACTCTTTGGCTCTGGGTGTTTTGGGCTTTGTCCTCGCAAGGATCTCTCTCTCAAATGCTTCGGAGAAGGGTTGCTCTCAAACGACAAAAGTCGTGCACTAACTCTGAGCAGCCACCAATTTATGGTGTAGGGGGTGGGCTATTTATAACCAGGAGGCAACCCGACCTGATTTGTCCGAAATGACCCTGGGTCACTAAGGAACTAACACGTGTCCAACGGTCAGATTTCAAACACACGCGGTAGCTTGACTTGGGCTACAAGTAAAGCTGACTCATCCAGCTCTGAATAAGATTTGCTCTCATTGTCTTTGCTCGAAGACATAGGATTTGGTTGAGCATCACTTCAGTCACTCTGACTTTGTTCACTTGGACCCCACTTAACAGTGCGGTGGTTCCTATGACTCAACAAAGAAGAAAAGAAAACTACAAAATAACTATGTCTTCACACTCCATAGTCTTCACGTGAATGTCTTCTCGAGTCATAATCTTCGTTGTGAATATCTTCACAGACCACCATTGTCCTCAATGTCTTCACACATTTTTAGGGGTCATCTCTGGTAGGAAAACCGAATCAATAAAGGACTACTACCTGTGTTATCCTGCAATTCTCACAAACACATTAGTCCCTCAACCAAGTTTGTCGTCAATACTCCAAAACCAACTAGTGGTGGCACTAGATGCACTTACAATCTCCCCCTTTTTGGTGATTGATGACAAACTGGTTGAAGTTTTCAATGGGGATAAAAGAATGTGAAAGTTTAAGGATTTTAGGCATTGTCTTCATAAGTAGCAAAAGGCTCCCCCTGAAGATGTGCATATAAGTAGTTTGCTCTTGAATGCAAATGCACATGGCAGGTTTTACTTGTGGAGATCCTCTTCAACTTATGAAGACAATTCATCATGCATATAAGGATATAACAAAGATAATGACATGCATAATGAAAAATGGACGTCTGCGGAATGAAACATGCGGAATTTATCATCGCATCACAGAGTAGCAGAAACGTAGCAGACGACCATCAGGTTTAAGTGTTACAACCCAAAGAACCAAATGTATCAAAAACGAGAGTTGTAACCACTTGGCAAAAAAAATATAGCAACCACCCATATGGACCCGCTTGAAGACTATCAATCATATGCTTCTCCCCCTTTTGTCAGTAAGGACCAAAAAGGTTTGAAGACATAGAGCATCTACTCATTCCCATCAGGAGTAGATGAAGGTGCAGGGTCGACGTTAGAGTTCGGTGGTGCAGAGGGGCCTGGTGCAGTGTCGAGACACGGTGAAGTCATGGTTGGTGAAGTGGCATCATCTTCTTCATCGACAACTCTCGCAACAACAGTTGCAACCGAAGATGAATACTCAGAGTCTTCTATGTAAGGAGTTCGATGCAAGAGGACATTCTGGGGAGGCGTGGAATCAAATTTGAAGCGCTCTGTGAAGCCATCTTCGCGAAGATCATCTTCAGAGCATAGCAATGTAAGACTCTTCCAAGACCGCCGACAGGCTTCATGTGCTACGAATGCGTTCTTGGTGGCAAGATTGCGAATGCGATTAACATCCACCAAGAGGCTCTACATCTGACGCTTTAGCCAGTCATGGTGTCTATCCTGTTTCTGATGTAAGGCCACAAGAAGCTCTCAATCATTGAGTACATGAGATCGCTTCCGAGGCCTTTGAGCAATGGTGCTTTCAGTGGCTTCAGTGTTAGCACGATGAGGTGCACACATATTTCCAGCCAGAGGATAGACTTGAGTTGCAGCAAGAACTCCCTCAATTGGTTGCATGAAGCTTTGGCGATCAACATTATGAAGATAAAGTGGCTCCTTGGCAGGCTCAGGGTAGATGGCTTTGACAGACATATCAACCTCAGGCAAAAAGACAAGATGGTTGCGCGCTAAGGGCTGATAGTTGACAGAGGAGTGAAGTTTGATTAAGCGCATCACCCATGGAGCATAAAACTTCAAGCCAAACAGATCAATTCCAGATGCAGCAAGCTGTCTGATGAAGAAATCCTGGGAATTGAATCTGATTCCATTGACAATATAGAACACCAAAATCTTCATGGCTCCTTCAAGTATGGCTTCAGCTGAGTGTCCCTTGATGGGCCAGAGAGTACGCCTCAGAATATGATAGATTGTGCGAGGCAGGTACTCAAGGTACTTGATGAAGAATTCCTTGGGATAATTAGCATCTTGAGGCAATGGCTTCATCATGCTGAGCATCTGACTCATATTTGGTTCAGGCCGCTGGAAGATACTCTGCAGTTCATTTTGGTGTAGCTGACAACTAGGATCATAGAGTTCACCTGGAGTGGGCAGGGAAGTAAGCTCAATAATGTCTTGACCTTTGGCTTCATGGTGCACATCGCCTGACATCCACTCAAGGACCCATGTCTTCGGATCCCTGTTGTAGCCACGAATGTGAAGTGTGGCGTAGAACTACAGCAGGAGCTCTTCATTCCAGTGCTCTTTGTCCGTGACGAATGGCAGAAGACCAACTTCTCTAAAACAGTCCAAAGCTTCTTCCAGGCAGGGCAGACCAGCAAGGGCTTCACAATCCAGATGCATGTGAGGAAAGATTCACTCTCGATTGTATAAGACACATGAATAATAGCTGCGCTGCTGATAGCTCCAGAAGCGATCAGATGAGATCTTTGGCTTCGAGTATGGATTCTTGGCGCTATTGAAGAAGGTGTTGTGGGCTCTGAAACTGTTGACACTGAAGGATCCTGGTGAAGTAGCAGTACCTGGAAGCCTTGGTAGCATGGGATTTGGCTTCTGAACTTGTGGCCTCTGCTCCACATGATAGTCATATTGAGGTCCGGGAGCAATGGGAGGCACCATGATGGGCCACCGAACTGTGACAAGTTCACCACGATTATAGGCCTGTTCAATTGTGTGAGGCCTTGGGGCTGGAACATTGGCATCATTATCCACATGGGCTTTAGGTTGCACTTGAGCTTCACGCACGACATTGGCTTCAGGTTCCACATTGTCTTCAGCAATGACAACATCATTGGCTTCAGTATCATTGTTGGTGGCAACCTCAGTGTTCTCAACCTCCGTGTCTTCAATGACAGGAGGGTTGGGCACAGTCACATTCTCCTCGAGAATGACTTCTTCAGTGGCAGGAGGTGTGGCAACTCTTTCTTCTTCTTGTCTTGGTTCTTGATTTTCATCGGTTGATGCAGCCGGAATGTCTTCAGCAGCTTTAGCGTCAGACTCGGAGACATTCGCAGTGGGAGTGGATTCATGGAACACTTCGCGTGCAACTGAGCTTTGTTGCACTTCTCCTTCTGGAATGCTCGACATGGTGACCTGTGGCCTAGGTTCTTTGCGAAGCCTGCGGAATGCGGGCGACACCTGTGGTGATGGAGTGGTCTGCACCATGTAGTCGTCGTCAAGCACCGGAGTGGTGACTTGAGGTGTAGGAGTTGTGGGAGTTTCATCATGAGCGGGGGTGTCTTGCTGGGGGCGATCAGCCCACGAATCATCCTGAGCAATTGGCGTCAAAGGACGACCAATGCTGATGAGTTCGTTGTTCGTAAGAACAGGTGATGATACCGGTTGGTGCTTGATTTGAGGAAGGACTTCATCATCTTCAACATTGTCTGCACGACCAATGTCTTCAGCTGTGATGGGGTCAACAGCTGGTACTTCTTCATTTTCAGGAGCCTCTGTGAAAGCAGGCTCGTGGATCACAAGTTGACACTCTTGGGTTGTAGAGGCAGGACGAGCAACAGAAATGGGCTCGACAACAAGAGGCTCAGAGGCCGCAGTACGTGCTTTCTTTGAAGCCTTTTTCAGTTTCTTCTTTGATGGAGCATCATCAGAAACATTCTTATGCTTGCGCTTCTTGGCTTCGGCTTCAGCTGCCCTTGTCTTCTTGAGTTCTGAAGCTGCTGTGGGGACCTTAGGCTTCGAGCCTGTCATGCTGGCAGGGAAGACAACGCGAGGTGCTTCCTGCGTTGATGCTTCAGCTTGGGCCACAGTAGGCTTCTTCTTCAGTTTGGCAGCCATCTTGGGGTCGATGCCCGGACGCCCAAGAGCCTTGCGCTATTCTGCCTCATTGTGTGCTTGAACACATTTCTCTGCAAAGTATTTCATCCGCTCTCTTGAACCTTTTGCTTCTTCACGTTTCTTGTGAAACTCTTCTTTGAGCACATGCAGCGTTTCCTTGAAGCTTTGAACATCAGCCACGCTGAGCTTGGCCATGTTATTCTTGAATTGAGCCTTTTCATAATCAATTTTGTTCTTCAGCTCAACGATCTTCTGAGCCAGAGCCAGCTCATTAGCAATGGCTCCATGAAGGTGACGCTGATGTTAACTGGCAGCTGGAGATCATCAATGCTGAGGCTCGGGTTGTCGAACCACTCATTGATGAAGTTGTTTAGAATATCCACATCAAAGAGGGGCAGATTGTTTAAGATCTCCGCCTCCAAGATCTTCGTCGCTTGACAGATCAATGGCTTCATTTTTGTTCCGCACAACGAGAACTGGAGTAAGTTCATGCCCAGAAATCTTCATGGGCTTCTTCTTCTTGGGCTTCTCCGTCTTCTTGGAGACAAGAGAAAGATCTTCAGATTGCACACTGATTTCAGGAGGTGCAGTTTCCAATGGCTTCGCACGCGAAGCTTTTGGTTTGGCAAAGGGCTTTGAAGCCTTTGATTTCTTCTACTTCTGCGGCTTAGGTGGAGCTGGCGCTTCATCAGAATCTGCGTCATCAGCTGAGTGCTCCACGGCGGCCCCCTGTACTGCTATGTGAGTGATGAGGCCTTCGAGGTTATAGAAGGGGCCGACGACGTTTGGATTGGCATCACGGGTGCCATCAGCCCTTGGAGCAGATGGACTAGGTTGAAGTCGAGTCCAAATGCTTTCTTGTTCTTAGCCGCAGACTCCTTTGCAAACTAAAAATTGCGCTTGAAGAGATTGTCTTCACGACACCATAACAGAGATGATGGGTTGGCATTGTGTGGCTGCGGTCCATGGACCATGCAAGGGTAGAAGCCTTGAGCAATGGCTTCGGACTGAGTCTTGGGCTGCAGACCTCTGTATATAATATCTCCCCATGGTCGCTTGATGGCGTTCTTTTCAGCATATTCAGCAGTGACAAATCTGTACTAGAACCATTCCTCTGTCCAATATCTTCGAATCCATTGATTCAAGTCTTGCGCTGATTGTAATTCTCTTCAGGAACAGTCTTGTACATTTCAAAGAGATCTAGTGGCAAGTCCTTGGCTATGTCCCCACAGCGCTGCCTGCCGCCCTTTCTAGCTGATTTCTTAGTGGCCATTATATTCAAGCTGAAGGGCTTCAAGACTGTGAATGGCTTCCGTCTGCTGGTCAGACAGGAACTGTCTTCAGGAGAGTTGATATGTCGCTATAAGAACTCTGCAAATGAATGCAGACCATGAGAGCCAAGGGATTCTCCCACGGACATGTACCTGTGACATCATTAGAGGTGCGAGGGAAGGGGAAGAGGTCATATGCATTCTCAGAAGATTTTGAAGATAAATCAGTTTGAAGACATTGACCTCATAGTGCGAAGACATTCACTTATTTGGAGAGAGTTGGTTCCAGATTTGTACGAATCCATGAATAAGTACAAGTGAGGAATCTAACTAGTTGTGAAGCATAAGTGAATATACTTGGCATGATATGAGATGCAGAACAAGATAGATCCAAATTTGGAAGTTTAGTAACCACTTTTGATTGAAGTGGATGGATCTGACGGATCAAAAAGGCAGTAAAAAGTAAGTTTTAATTACCCTTGACGAACTGCTAGACGAGGCGAAGAGGGAGGCCGAGCAGTTCAATCTCACGTGCCCTAACTTGGCGGCGGAAGACACCTACGGCGGCGGCAGAGAGGACGAGGTCCGCGGCCGGCGTGAGGACGGCGTCGAAGAAGTCACGGCAGCTAAGCGCTTCATCTCCGGCGTCGTCGCGAGCTAGCGGAGGCGTGAGGGTTTGTGCGAGGTGGCGAGGTGGAAGAAGAGATTGTGACCGCGGTGAGTTGTGTATTTATAAGGAAAGGGACAACACAGCGTAATTACGCAGGTGCCCCTGGCGGTTCACATCTGAAGGACACATGGCATGCATCCAACACATTGAAAGTCGTTCCATGTTCCCACGCACGCCTGGATTGTCGGGTGGTCGTTCCGACTTCTTCGGGTTCAGGCAATAAGGATATAGCATTAAAACAGATTCAATTTTTGTCTCTGTGTCTTCTGCTGACAAGGACTCAGAGAAGACAATAGACAGTTTCAATAGAATGCATATGATTTGGATAGATAGAATCTGAGGTATTAGCACAGAGGTGGTTAGGGTCCGATCACATTCACTTAGATCAAAAGATACAAACATGAAGTCATAGCTATAAGTGAATGTTGTAGAGGACATAACACAAATATATGTATATCTCAATATGATACCAAATCAACATTGTGAAAGATAAACGCGAAGACAAATCAATGTTGAAGACAAAACCAAATGCGAAGATTAAGCAAATGAGACACCAATTAAAACACTTCAAACAAGAGTTTGGTGGTGGCGTTACCCACCGTATAGGAAGTATTAGACCCAGACACGGCGCACAATTATCGTGGTGCTCCAAAGTCAAATTCCGCATTAATGTATTCACACTTAGAGTGTATGTCTTCATTTATTGAAGATATACTTTACTTCGTGTGTTGCACATCTAAGTCATCAACATGCATAAGCGTTAGGATGTGTGTCCAATCACAGGACATTCGAGGATTCTAAGATATTTAGCTCACACCACAACTTGCAAAACCTTTTCTCATCCAAGGGCTTTGTGAAGATATCAGCCAATTGCTCTTCAGTGTTGACGTGAATGATATCAATATCTTGCTTCATGACATGATCTTTGAGAAAGTGATGACGGATCTGAATGTGCTTTGTCTTCGAGTGCTGAACTGGGTTGTTGGCAATCTTGATGGCGCTTTCATTGTCGCAGTAGAGTGGCACTTGCTTTAGATGGATGCCATAGTCCTTGAGAGTTTGCTTCATCCATAGAAGCTGAGCGCAGCAAGATCTAGGAGCAATGTATTCAGATTCAGCAGTGGAGAGAGACACACAGTTCTGCTTCTTTGAAGACCAACAAACAAGAGATCGTCCAAGAAAGTGACATGTGCCAGATGTGGACTTGCGATCAACCTTGTCACCAGCATAATCAGCATCTGAGAATCCAACTAGATCAAACTCTGAGCCCTTTGGATACCATAATCCTAGTGTTGGGGTGTAAGCCAAATATCGAAGAATTCGCTTCACAGCTAAGTGATGCAATTCCTTTGGCGCCGCTTGGAATCGGGCACAAATGCAAACGCTAAGCATGATATCTGGCCTAGATGCACATAAATAGAGTAAAGAACCAATCATGGAGCGGTATACCTTTTGATAGAACTCTTTACCATTGTCGTCGGGACCAAATTGACCTTTGGTTGGCATTGGCGTCGTGTACCCTTTGCAGTCTTGCATTCCAAACTTCTTCAGGCAATCCTTGAGGTATTTCTCTTGAGATATGAAGATGTCGTTGCTCTGCTGGCGGATTTAAAGACCAAGGAAGAACTTCAGCTCACCCATCATGGACATCTGATATTGCTCTTGCATCATGTGCCCAAACTCATCACTGTATCTTTTGTCAGTGCAGCCGAAGATAATGTCATCCACATAGATCTGGCACACAAACAGTTCACCATCGTATGTCTTCGTGAAGAGAGTGGGATCCAAGGAACCAGGTTTGAAACCTTTGCTCTTCAGGAAGTCTTTGAGAGTGTCATACCAAGCACGAGGGGCTTGTTTGAGGCCATACAGTGCCTTGTTGAGCTTGTATACCATATCAGGATGTTTTGGATCTTCAAAGCCAGGTGGTTGTGCAACATATACTTCTTCTTCAATCTTGCCATTAAGAAAGGCACTCTTCACATCCATTTGATACAGAAGGATGTTGTGATGGTTGGCATAGGCTAGCAGTATGCGAATGGCTTCAAGCCTAGCCACCGGAGCAAATGTTTCATCGAAGTCAATCCCTTCAACTTGAGTATATCCTTGAGCAATGAGACGAGCCTTGTTTCTGACAACTTGACCATGCTCATCTTGTTTGTTGAGATAGATCCATTTGGTGCCAATGATATTGTGCTTGCGAGGGTCAGGACGGTTGACTAATTCCACCACATTGTTCAGCTCGAACTGTTGAAGCTCTTCTTGCATAGCTTGAATCCATTCAGGTTCCATGAAGGCTTCAGCAACTTTCTTGGGTTCAGATATAGAGACAAATGCAAAGTGCCCACAGAAATTTGCTAGTTGTGTTGCTCTTGAACGAGTGAGTGGACCAGGTGCAATGATGCTATCAATTATCTTCTCAATCTATACTTCATTTGCAACACGAGGATTGATGTCTGCTACACAACCTTCTTCTTGTAGACGTTGTTGGGCCTCCAAGTGCAGAGGTTTGTAGGACAGTAGCAAATTTCCCTCAAGTGGATGACCTAAGGTTTATCAATCTGTGGGAGGCGTAGGATGAAGATGGTCTCTCTCAAACAACCCTGCAACCAAATAACAAAGAGTCTCTTGTGTCCCCAACACACCCAATACAATGGTAAATTGTATAGGTGCACTAGTTCGGCGAAGAGATGGTGATACAAGTGCAATATGGATGGTAGATATAGGTTTTTGTAATCTGAAAATATAAAAACAGCAAGGTAACTAATGATAAAAGTGAGCGTAAACGGTATTGCAATGCTAGGAAACAAGGCCTAGGGTTCATACTTTCACTAGTGTAAGTTCTCTCAACAATAATAACATAATTGGATCATATAACTATCCCTCAACATGCAACAAAGAGTCACTTCAAAGTCACTAATAGCGGAGAACAAACAAAGAGATTATGATAGGGTACGAAACCACCTCAAAGTTATTCTTTCGGATCGATCTATTCAAGAGTTCGTACTAGAATAACACCTTAAGACACAAATCAACCAAAACCCTAATGTAACCTAGATACTCCAATGTCACCTCAAGTATCCGTGGGTATGATTATATGATATGCATCACACAATCTCAGATTCATCTATTCAACCAACACAAAGTACTTCAAAGAGTGCCCCAAAGTTTCTACCGGAGAGTCAAGACGAAAACGTGTGCCAACCCCTATGCATAGGTTCATGGGCGGAACCCGCAAGTTGATCACCAAAACATACATCAAGTGGATCACGTGATATCCCATTGTCACCACAGATAAGCACGGCAAGACATAATCAAGTGTTCTCAAATCCTTAAAGACTCAATCCGATAAGATTACTTCAAAGGGAAAACTCAATCCATTACAAGAGAGTAGAGGGGCGAGAAACATCATAAGATCCAACTATAATAGCAAAGCTCGCGATACATCAAGATCGTACCACCACAAGAACATGAGAGAGAGATCAAACACATAGCTACTGGTACATACCCTCAGCCCCGAGGGTGAACTACTCCCTCCTCGTCATGGAGAGCGCCGGGATGATGAAGATGGCCACCGGTGAGGGATCCCCCCTCTGGCAGGGTGCCGGAACATGGTCCCGATTGGGTCTTGGTGGCTACAGAGGCTTGCGGCGGCGGAACTCCCGATCTATTCTGTTCCCCGATGGTTTTAGGGTATATGGAGATATATAGGCGAAAGAAGTCGGTAAGGGGAGCCACAAGGGGCCCACGAGGGTGGAGGGCGCGCCCAGGGGGTGGGCGCCCCCCCTGCCTCGTGCTCTCCTCGTTGATATCCTGACGTGCACTCCAAGTCTCCTGTATTGCTTTCTTTCCAAAAATAACTTTTCCGAAGGTTTCATTCCATTTGGACTCTGTTTGATATTCCTTTTCCACGAAACACTGAAACAAGGAAAAAAACAGAAACTGGCACTGGGCTCTGGGTTAATAGGTTAGTCCCAAAAATAATATAAAAGTGTATAATAAAGCCCATAAACATCCAAAACAGATAATATAATAGCATGAAGCAATCAAAAATTATAGATACATTGGAGACGTATCAAGCATCCCCAAGCTTAATTCCTGCTCATCCTCGAGTAGGTAAATGATAAAAACAGAATTTTTGATGCGGAATGCTACTTGGCATAATTTTTTAATGTAACCCTCTTAATTGTGGTATGAATATTCAGATCCGAAAGATTCAAGATAAAAGTTTAATATTGACATAAAAGTAATAATACTTCAAGCATACTAACTAAGAAATTATGTCTTCTCAAAATAACATGGCCAAAGAAAGTTCATCCCTACAAAATCATATAGTTTAGTCATGCTCCATTTTCGTCACACAAGAATGCTCTCATCATGCACAACCCTGATGACAAGCCAAGCAATTGTTCAATACTTTAGTAATCTCAAACTTTTTCAACCTTCACGCAATACATGAGCGTGAGCCATGGATATAGCACTATGGGTGGAATAGAATATAATGATGGGGGTTATGTGGAGAAGACAAAAAAGAGAAAGTCTCACATCAACGCGGCTAATCAATGAGCTATGGACATGCCCATCGATTGATGTTAATGCAAGGAGTAGGGATTGCCATGCAACGGATGCACTAGAGCTATAAATGTTTGAAAGCTCAACAAAAGAAACTAAGTGGGTGTGCATCCAACTTGCTTGCTCACGAAGACCTAGGGCATTTGAGGAAGCCCATCGTTGGAATATACAAGCCAAGTTCTATAATGAAAAATTCCCACTAGTATTTGAAAATGACAAAACAAGAGACTCTCTATCATGAAGATTATGGTGCTACTTTGAAGCACAAGTGTGGTAAAAGGATAACATTGTCCCTTCTCTCTTTTTCTCTCATTTTTTGGGCCTTGTTCTCTTTTTTTATGGCCTTTCTCCCCTTTTTTAATTATTTTTTTCACTTGGGACAATGCTCTAAAAATGATGATCATCACACTTCTATCTATTTACAACTCAATGATTACAACTCGATACTAGAACAAAGTATGACTCTATATGAATGCCTCCGGCGGTGTACCGGGATATGCAATGAATCAAGAGTGACATGTATGAAAGAATTATGAATGGTGGCTTTGCCACAAATACTACGTCAACTACATGATCATGCAAAGCAATATGACAATGATGAACGTGTCATGATAAACGGAACGGTGGAAAGTTGCATGGCAATATATCTCGGAATGGCTATGGAAATGCCATAATAGGTAGGTATGGTGGCTGTTTTGAGGAAGATATAAGGAGGTTTATGTGTGACAGAGCGTATCATATCACGGGGTTTGGATGCACCGGCGAAGTTTGCACCAACTCTCAATGTGAGAAAGGGCAATGCACGGTACCGAAGAGGCTAGCAATGATGGAAGGTTGAGAGTGCGTATAATCCATGGACTAAACATTAGTCATAAAGAACTCACATACTTATTGCAAAAATCTACAAGTCATCAAAAACGAAGCACTACGTGCATGCTCCTAGGGGGATAGATTGGTAGGAAAAGACCATCGCTTGTCCCCAGCCGCCACTCATAAGGTAGACAATCTAAGAACACCTCATGTTTCAAATTTGTTACATAACGTTTACCATACGTGCATGCTACGCGACTTGCAAACTTTAACACAAGTATTTCTCAATTTCACAACTACTCAACTAGCACAACTTTAATATCACTACCTCCATATCTCAAAACAATCATCAAGCATCAAACTTCTCTTAGTATTCCACACACTCATAAGAAAGTTTTTTACTAGTCTTGAATACCTAACATATTAGGATTAATTTCCCAATTTAAGCAAATTACCGCGCTGTTTAGGACTCTCAAAATAATATAAGTGAAGCATGAGAGTTCAATAATTTCTACAAAATAAATCCACCGCCGTGCTCTAAAAGATATAAGTGAAGAACTAGAGCAATAACAAACTACTCCGAAAGATATAAGTGAACATCAATGAGTAGTCGAATAATTATGTAACTATGTGAAGAATCTCTAACATTTAAGAATTTCAGATCTTGATATTTTATTCAAACAGCAAGCAAAGCTAAATAAAATTAAATGACGCTCCAAGCAAAACACATATCATGTGGTGAATAAAAATATAGCTCCAAGTAAAGTTACCGATGAACGCAGACGAAAGAGGGGATGCCTTCCGGGGCATCCCCAAGCTTAGACGCTTGGTTGTCCTTAAATATTACCTGGGGGTGCCTTGGGCATCCCCAAGATTAGGCTCTTGCCACTCCTTATTCCATAGTCCATCGAATCTTTACCCAAAACTTGAAAACTTCACAACACAAAACTCAACAGAAAACTCGTAAGCTCCGTTAGCGAAAGGAAACAAAACACCACTTCAAGGTACTGTAATGAACTCATTCTTTATTTATATTGGTGTTAAAAATACTGTATTCCAACTTCTCTATGGTTTATAAACTATTTTACTAGCCATAGAGTCATCAAAATAAGCAAACAACACACGAAAAACAGAATCTGTCAAAAACAGAACAGTCTGTAGTAATCTGTAACTAACGCAAACTTCTGGAACTCAGAAAAATCTACCAAAATAGGACGACCTAAATAATTTGTTTATTGATCTACTTCAATTGGAATCAATATTTTATCACGTTCTGGTGATTTTTAACAATTGTTTTCGTGAACAAAAAGTTTCTGGAATTTTCAGCAAGATCAAATAACTATCATCCAAGAAGATCCTATAGGTTTAACTTGGCACAAACACTAATTAAAACATAAAACCACATCTAAAAAGAATCTATATGGATTATTTATTACTAAACAGAACCAAAAAGCAAGAAACTAAAATAAAATTGGGTTGCCTCCCAACAAGCGCTATCGTTTAACGCCCCTAGCTAGGCATGATGATTTCAATGATGCTCACATAAAAGATAAGAATTGAAACATAAAGAGAGCATCATGAAACACATGGAAAGCACATTTAAGTCTAACCCACTTCCTATGCATAGGAATTTTGTGAGGAAAAAATTTATGGGAACAATAATCAACTAGCATAGGAAGGCAAAACAAGCATAACTTTAAAACTTTAAGCACATAGAGAGGAAACTTGATATTATTGCAATTCCTACAAGCATATATTCCTCCCTCATAATAATTTTCAGTAGCATCATGAATGAATTCAACAATATAACCAGCACCTAAAGCATTCTTTTCATGATCTACTTGCATAGAAATTTTACTACTCTCCACATAAGCAAATTTATTCTCATCAATAGTAGTGGGAGCAAACTCAACAAAGTAACTATCATGTGAAGCATAATCCAATTGAAAATTAAAATCATGATGATAAGTTTCATGGTTATCTTTATTCTTTATAGCGTGCGTGTCATCACAATAATCATCATAAATAGGAGGCATGCTTTCATCATAATAAATTTGCTCATCAAAACTTGGGGGACAAAAAATATCATCCTCATCAAACATAGCTTCCCCAAGCTTGTGGCTTTGCATATCATTAGCATCATGGATATTCAAAGAACTTTACTAACAACATTGCAATCATGATCATCATTCAAATATTTAGTGCCAAACATTCTAATGCATTCTTCTTCTAACACTTTGGCACAATTTTCCTTTCCATCATACTCACGAAAGATATTACAAAGATGAAGCATATGAGGCAAACTTAATTCCATTTTTTTGTGTAGTTTTCTTTTATAAACTAAACTAGTGATAAAACAAGAAACTAAAAGATTCGATTGCAAGATCTAAAGATATACCTTCAAGCACTCACCTCCCCGGCAACGGCGCCAGAAAAGAGCTTAGTTGACGGGGTATGAGTACCGCTTACCTAGCCTCCCCGGCAACGGCGCCAGAAAAGAGCTTGATGTCTACTACACAACCTTCTTCTTGTAGACGTTGTTGGGCCTCCAAGTGCAGAGGTTTGTAGGACAGTAGCAAATTTCCCTCACGTGGATGACCTAAGGTTTATCAATCCGTGGGAGGCGTAGGATGAAGATGGTCTCTCTCAAACAACCCTGCAACCAAATAACAAAGAGTCTCTTTTGTCCCCAACACACCCAATACAATGGTAAATTGTATAGGTGCACTAGTTCGGCGAAGAGATGGTGATACAAGTGCAATATGGATGGCAGATATAGGTTTTTGTAATCTGAAAATATAAAAACAGCAAGGTAACTAATGATAAAAGTGAGCGTAAACGGTATTGCAATGCTAGGAAACAAGGCCAAGGGTTCATACTTTCACTAGTGGAAGTTCTCTCAACAATAATAACATAATTGGATCATATAACTATCCCTCAACATGCAACAAAGAGTCACTCCAAAGTCACTAATAGCGGAGAACAAACGAAGAGATTATGATAGGGTACGGAACCACCTCAAAGTTATTCTTTCGGATCAATGTATTCAAGAGTTCGTACTAGAATAACACCTTAAGACACAAATCAACCAAAACACTAATGTCACCTAGATACTCAAATGTCACCTCAAGTATCCGTGGGTATGATTATACGATATGCATCACACAATCTCAGATTCATCTATTCAACCAACACAAAGTACTTCAAAGAGTGCCCCAAAGTTTCTACCGGAGAGTCAAGACGAAAACGTGTGCCAACCCCTATGCATAGGTTCAGGGGCGGAACCCGCAAGTTGATCACCAAAACATACATCAAGTGGATCACGTGATATCCCATTGTCACCACAGATAAGCACGGCAAGACATACATCAAGTGTTCTCAAATCCTTAAAGACTCAATCCGATAAGATTACTTCAAAGGGAAAACTCAATCCATTAAAAGAGAGTAGAGGGGGGAGAAACATCATAAGATCCAACTATAATAGCAAAGCTCGCGATACATCAAGATCGTACCACCTCAAGAACACGAGAGAGAGAGAGAGATCAAACACATAGCTACTGGTACATACCCTCGGCCCCGAGGGTGAACTACTCCCTCCTCGTCATGGAGAGCGCCGGGATGATGAAGATGGCCACCGGTGAGGGATCCCCCGCCGGCAGGGTGCCGGAACAGGGTCCGGATTGGGTTTTGGTGGCTACAGAGGCTTGCGGCGGCGGAACTCCCGATCTATTCTGTTCCCTGATGGTTTTAGGGTATATGGAGATATATAGGCGAAAGAAGTCGGTAAGGGGAGCCACGAGGGGCCCACGAGGGTGGAGGGCGCGCCCAGGGGGGTGGGCGCGCCCCCCTGCCTCGTGCTCTCCTCGTTGATCTCCTGACGTGCACTCCAAGTCTCCTGTATTGCTTTCTTTCCAAAAATAACTTTTCCGAAGGTTTCATTCCGTTTGGACTCCGTTTGATATTCTTTTTCCGCGAAACACTGAAACAAGGAAAAAACAGAAACTGGCACTGGGCTCTGGGTTAATAGGTTAGTCCCAAAAATAATATAAAAGTGTATAATAAAGCCCATAAATATCCAAAACAGATAATATAATAGCATGAAGCAATCAAAAATTATAGATACGTTGGAGACGTATCAAGGATGAACTGGACGAAGATTTTGCCCTTGTTGACCATTGTCTTCTTCTTCAGCATTGGGTTCAGGCTGAGCAGTGTCTTCAGGTTGATTAGGCGCAGAAATGATAAGTTCCTCTTCAGCCTGTGCCTCTGAAGGTATGATTTCTCCAGTACCCATAAGCTTAATCGATTCACTGGAAGGGACTTCATCTAGCACATTTGGCAGGTGCTCTCTTTGCGAGCCGTTAGTCTCATCGAACCGCACATCCACAGTTTCAACCACTTTATAGTGAAAGAGGTTGAAGACTCTGTAGGAGTGCGAATCCTTTCCGTATCCAAGCATAAAACCTTCATGTGCTTTCGGTGCAAATTTTGAAGTGTGATGTGGATCCTTGATCCAGCACCTAGCACCAAATACTCTAAAGTAACTGACGTTTGGCTTCTTACCAGTTAGAAGCTCATAGGATGTCTTCTTTAGAAGCTTGTGAAGATAAACACGATTGATGATGTGGCATGCAGTATCAATGGCTTCAGGCCAGAACTTCCTTGGAGTCTTGTACTCATCAAGCATCGTCCGAGCCATCTCAATGAGTGTTCTGTTCTTGCGCTCCACTATACCATTCTGCTGAGGTGTGTATGGTGCAGAGAACTCATGAGTGATGCCCAATGTATCAAGATAAGTGTCGAGGCTGGTGTTCTTGAACTCTGTGCCGTTATCACTTCTGATGTGCTTGATCTTGATGCCATAGTTCGTCATGGCACGATTGGCGAAGCGTCTGAAGACATCATGCACTTCATTCTTGTAAAGGATTATATGCACCCATGTGTATCTTGAATAATCATCAACAATGAAGAAGCCATAGAGGCAAGTAGTGGTAGTGAGAGTTGACTAGTGAGTAGGGCCAAATATGTCCATGTGAAGCAGCTCGAAGGGTTGAGATGTCGTCATGATTGTCTTCGAGGGATGCTTGCCCTTGTCATCTTTCCAGCTTCGCAGGCACCACACAGATGATCCTTCTTGAACTTGACGCCCTCGATGCCTACGACATGTTTCTACTTCGCGAGTGTGTACAGGTTCCTCATGCCAGCATGCCCTAGCTTCCGATGCCAGAGCCAGCATTCTGAAGCTTTTGCTAGAAGACATACGACCATCTGTGGTCCTGCTGAGAAATCTACCATGTACCAAATCGTCCTTTCGATATTCTTCAAGGACTATAGATTTGTCAGACTCCATAAGCACAAGGCAATGGTATTTTCCAAATATCGCAATCATGTTCAAATCACAAAGCATTGAGACAGACATTAAGTTGAAACCTAGGGATTCAACAAGTATCACTTTATCCATGTGCTGATCCTTTGAGATTGCAACTCTACCTAGACCCAATACCTTGCTTTTACCAGTGTCAGCAAATGTGATGTGACTCTTGTCAGATGGACGTAAGGTTGAGTCCATGAGAAGACTTCGATCACCAGTCATGTGATTAGTGCATCCACTGTCCATAATCCATTCTAAAGCCTTTGGTGTCATACCCTACAGTGCAGTTAGGGGGATAGGCTTCACCAAGGGTATTGTGAAGCATAAACATTTGGCGAACGAGTGAATTATGAAATTCCAGATCCTGGTTAGGGTAGATAGGATGACTTTCAAGGAAACAAGGAAAAAAATACATAGTAAGACCATTTGGGCATTTTATCTTGCGCCCCACAAGATGTTTTAGGTCCCCAGCATAAGCATCAGATGCCTTTGATTTCCGGCTGGAGACCCTTCCCTGCAAAAGAGAGTTAAGTTTTCTTAACCACCCACATTTTCAGGGGTGGCTTCGAAGCAATGAGTCTAAGTGCAGCATCTGAGAACTTCGGCTTTGAAGCCCTAGCAAATAGCCTTGCAGGAGGTGAATAATACTCATAAGAATAAGCAGAATAGTTCTTGGTCTTATGAACATAGCGGTTTGAAGAAACACGCTCATATTCACAAGTCTGAGTATGATCTCCCTGCAAAACATTGGCGTTAGGGTGACTTTGGTGAGTCCTCTGTCTAGATGAAGCCTTTGGACCATATGAAGCCTTTGGTCTGGGGTTTGTCTTCTTCCCTGGTGGTGTCATGATGACATTCACCTGAAGATTCTCAAGACAACTCTTGGGCACCCAGATCCTCTTCAAAGGTGGTCCATTCCTGCAGTTAGTACCAATATACCTGGCAAACACTTCACCATTCTGATTCTTAAACAGTTTATAGTTTGCATCAAAGGATTCATCAATGATAATCGGGTTAGCACAAGTGAAGCCGGATAAGGTGGATGGATCCACTGAAGGTCCCTTTGTAGCAACCCATGTGGTTTTGTGGTACTCCTCAGGCTTCCAGTAAGAACCATCAACATTCATTTTCCTCTCGAACCCAACACCCTCTTTCATAGGGTTTCGGTTCAAAATCTGCTTTTTGAGGACATCGTATAGTGTCTGATGCCCTTTGAGACTTTTGTACATTCCTGTCTCAAGCAATGTCTTCAACCTGGCATTCTCATCAGCAATAGTCGTGGTATCCTCAGTAGAGGGGTTAGTTACCACATCAGCAGTTGAAGATATTGCAACAGTAGCAGCAGTAGAACATTCAGCAACAAAGGTAGCGTTATCACGCTCAAGGCATTTTAGACATGGTGGTTCAAATCCTTCCTGAGCGGGACTGATCTGTTGAGCATGAAGTGACTCGTTCTCCTTTTGAAGATCTTCATGAGCCGCTCTCAATTTCTCAAGTTCTTGCTTCCTTTGAAGATATTCGTAGGAAAGCTTTTCATGAGTTGTTGAGAGCGTTTCATGACAACTTTCAAGTTCCTCGTATTTAACATGAAGATTTTTGATGTCTTCAATTAAGGACTGAGATCGGGTCATTTCCGCGTCCAACAGGTCATCGCTTTTGTCTAACAATTTTTGAATATGTTCCATTGCTTTCTGTTGTTCAGTTGCAATTTTAGCAAGTGTTTTGTAGCTAGGTTTGGATTCACAATCAGAGTCATATTCACTTGATGTTTGAAAGTAGGCATCGCGTGAGTTTACCTTGGCACTGCGTGCCATGAAGCAGTAGGTGGGAGCAGAGTCGTTCTTGTCATTAGCATCAGCGTTGGTGACGGAGCCATTGTCTTCAGTGTTGAAGATGGACTTGGCAACGTAGGCTGTAGCTAGAGCCAGACTTGCAACGCCAGAGTCGGACTCCTCCTCAGACTCCACCTCTGCCTCCTCAGAAGCAGACTCCTCCTCTGAGTCCATCTCCTTGCCAACAAAAGCACAAGCCTTGCCAGATGAGCTCTTCTTGTATGATGAAGACTTGGATGAAGACTTGGAAGAAGACTTGAGGATTTCTTCTTCTTGTCATCAGAATCATATTCCTTGCTCTTCTTCTTCTTCTTCTTGGTCTCATTGTCCCACTGTGGACACTCAGAGATGTAGTGACCAGGTTTCTTGCACTTGTGGCATGTTCTCTTCTTGTGATCACGAGTGGAAGCTTCATCATTTCTTGAGCTAGATCTTGAAAACTTTCTGAAGCCTTTCTTCTTGGTGAACTTCTGAAACTTCTTCACAAGCATAGCAAGCTCCTTTCGAATGTCTTCAGGATCCTCAGAACAGCTGTCAGATTCTTCTTCAGAAGAGGTTACAACCTTTGTCTTCAAAGCGCGAGTTCGGCCATAGTTGGGACCATAGATATCTCTTTTCTCAGATTGATGGAACTCATGTGTGTTGAGCCACTCGAGTATGTCAGACGGATCGAGAGTCTTGAAGTTAGGGCGTTCTTGAATCATCAGGGCCAGGGTGTCGAATGAGCTGTGAAGCGATCTCAGAAGTGTCTTGACGATTTCATGCTTGGTGATCTCAGTGGCGCCGAGTGCGTGAATATTAGGCTATTTACACAGAGGAATGGAAAAAATCGCGGAAAACCAAGCTCATTTGTGATATCAGTGAGGCGATCAAATGTGAGATGGACATTGTCATTGTCATTTCTCTTGAAGCGGTTCAAGAGGTTGCGAAGAACACCGATCCTTGAGTCTCTCTGGGTTGAGACGCCTTCGTTGACCTTGGAGAGCCAGTCCCAGACTAGCTTCGAAGTTTCCAGAGCACTCACACGACCATACTGTCCTTTTGTCAGATGACCACAGATGATGTTCTTGGCAGTCGAATCCAGTTGAATGAAATTCTTAACATCAGCAGGAGTGACACCTTCACCGGCCTTGGGAACGCTGTTCTTGACGACATACCAGAGGTCGACATGAATGGCTTCAAGATGCATACGCATCTTATTCTTCTAGTAGGGGTAATCAGTGCCATCGAAGACAGGGCACGCAACGGAGACTTTGATTATCCCTGCAGTCGACATAGCTAAAACTCCAGGTGATTAAACCGAATCACACAGAACAAGGGAGCACCTTGCTCTGATACCAATTGAAAGTGCTAGTTATCGACTAGAGGAGGGGGTGAATAGGCGATTTTTATGAAAGTCTTCAAAACATGGGGGCTTTGAAGAAAAACAATAGAAATGAACCTATTGATATGCAGCGAAAGGTAGACTACACTAGACAAGCCATAGTCAAGTAAGCAATGAAGCGAAAGCACAAAGACTATTAGCAGCTAGGTAGTATGGATCAGGATGGAAGATAGTATGAAGCCAAACAACAACAGTCTTCACACACCGAAGTCAATCAGATCATGCAAGTAGGCAATGACTTCATGAAGACAAACTGTAAGTAAAGAGAGGGAGGAGATAGAACCAATTGCTTGGTGAGGACAAGGATTTGTTGGACCAGTTCCAGTTGTTGTGACAACTGTACGTCTGGTTAGGGAGGCTGAGATTCAACTCAGAAAACCGCGTCTTCACCTTATTCCCCTTGAGCTAAGGACACTTAGTCCTTGCCCAATCACTCTGGTAAGTCTTCAAGGTAGACTTCCAAACCTTCACAGACTTCGTTCACCGGCAATCCACAATGACTCTTGGATGCTCAGAATGCGACGCCTAACCGGCTGGAGGATTCACAGTCCTCAAGTGTAATAAGCCTTCAGATCACGCGGACAGAAAGACTTCAGTGATGCCTAACACTCTTTGGCTCTGAGTGTTTTGGGCTTTGTCCTCGCAAGGATCTCTCTCTCAAATGTTTTGGAGGTAGGTTGCTCTCAAACGACAAAAGTCGTGCACTAACTCTGAGCAGCCACCAATTTATGGTGTAGGGGGTGGGCTATTTATAGCCAGGAGGCAACCCGACCTGATTTGTCCGGAATGACCCTGGGTCACTAAGGAACTGACACGTGTCCAACGTCCAGATTTCAATCACACGCGGCAGCTTGACTTGGGCTACAAGTAAAGCTGACTCATCCAGCTCTGGATAAGATTTGCTCACATTATCTTCACTCGAAGACATAGGATTTGGTTGAGCATCACTTCAGTCACTCTGACTTTGTTCACTTGGACCCCATTTAACAGTGCGGTGGTTCCTATGACTCAACAAAGAAGAAAAGGAAACTACGAAACAACTATGTCTTCGCACTCCATAGTCTTCACGTGAATGTCTTCTCGAGTCATAATCTTCGTTGTGAATATCTTCACAGACCACCATTGTCTTCAATGTCTTCACACATTTTTAGGGGTCATCTGTGGTAGGAAAACCGAATCAATGAGGGACTACTACCTGTGTTATCCTGCAATTCTCACAAACACATTAGTCCCTCAACCAAGTTTGTCGTCAATACTCCAAAACCAACTAGGGGTGGCACTAGATGCACTTACAAACACGGGTTTGAGCTACGGGAGATTTTGTCTGGAGGAAGACAAAGTGGATGGGTCCCACGTGGGACCCACAAGATAGGGGGCGCGCCCTCACCCTTGTGCCCCCTAAATATTCTATTGCACGGGTATTCTTAGTGCTAGAAATTCTCAAATATTCTATAAAAAATTATACTAAATTTTCAGGGCATTTGGAGAACTTTTATTTTTGGGACATTTTTCTATTACACGGGTAGTTCAGGAAACAGACAGAAAATACTATTTTTGCTTTATTTAATCTAAATAACAGAAAGTAAAAGATAGCTTCAGAAAATTGTGCTTTATAAATTCATCCATCCCATGCCCATCAAAAGGAATCCATTAACAAGGTTGATCAAGTCTTATTAACAAACTTCTTCCGAATGACATGAAACCGGAGAATTTTAGAATAACACTAGGTTACCTCAACGGGGATATGCATGTCCCCAACAATAAGAATATCATATTTCTTTTTGACAGTAGGAAGAGGGAATTCAAAACCTCCAATAGTAATAGTTGAAATTTTTCCAATAGAATTGATACTATGAACTTGAGGTTATTTCTTCGGGAAGTCTACCGTATGCTCATTCCCATTAACATGAAAAGTGACATTGCCTTTGTTGCAATAAATAACAGCCCCTGCAGTATTCAAAAAGGGTCTATCATGGATGATCGACATACTGTCATCCTCGGGAATATCAAGAATAACAAAGTCTGTTAAGATAGTAAAGTTTGCAACCACAACAGGCACATCCTCACAAATACCGATGGGTATAGCAGTTGATTGATCAGCCATTTGCAAAGAGATTTCAGTAGGTGTCAACTTATTCAATTCAAGTCTACGGTATAAAGAGAAAGGCATAACACTAACACCGGCTCCAAGATCACATAAAGCAGTTTTAACATAGTTTCTTTTAATGGAGCATGGTATAGTTGTTGGGTTCTACGGTAGGGTGCGCCGACTGCAAATTAAAAAAATTCCTACGCACAGAACAACCAAGAACATGCTACGGGAGATGGATCACAGTTCATTACCACTAGACGCGCAGTGCCGTGCAGCAGAAGAAGAGTTGGGGCAGCGCGTCCACGTGATTCGTCTGCTCCTCGTTCGATCTCCCTCGAACAGCTGGTAGTCCGATCCCACGTACAAGTTCGCCGGAGCAGCGCAAGTGCACCGCCTCTAACGGTATCCGCGCGTGCAGGAGGAACACCGTGCGGCGGACTGCTAGGTCCGATCACACAGTCGGCGGCGAGTGGAGGTGTCTATTCGCAACACATGCAAACCCAAGTGACAGCGCTGAAGCGATCAATCACATGAGTGTGCTGCACCTCCACTTTATATAGGCGTCCGTCGCGGGCTCAACACTTGGGCCTCGCACGGACCCTAAAGCCCATAAGTCTACTCGGCCACAATCCGAATACAGCTCGGATCACATCCGACCAGTGTCCTCGGATCCGACCTCGCAAGTTCCTTCCCTTAAGCGCGCGACCCCTTAGGTTCAAGTCGACTTGGTCGCAGTTCGGATCACCTCCGAACTGGACGGTTGGTAGCGGCCTCTAGCAAGGCATGCCGAACACCAAGCAGACTATGAAGCTGGTTAGCGAACTTGTACATCACACTTCCATTCCTTTTGCCACACGATATACGTTGTCGAGCTCAAGGTGAGTATGTCATCCTTGTGCTAGCCCGACCTCTTTCTCGTTCCAATGATGCCGACCACTATCCGGATTATCTCATAATCCTTGTCGCATGGCCATGCTTATCCTGGTCGGATCACACGAGGGGCCCAGAGTATATCTCTCTTGGTCGGAGGGGCAAATCCCATCTTGCTCGACCATGTCTCGCAGCATGGGTCTGGACAAGCCCGAAACCTACCTTTGTAACTACCCAGTCACGGAGTAGCGTTTGGTCGGCCCAAAGCAGGTCTGTTATCATCCCGAGTACATGTGCCAGCTCAGGTCTTAGGACCTAGAACGTATGTTGTACTAGAGACTCACAGATGATATATTGCTGCGTCTCATAGTTGGGTCTGTCTGACTCGGACCTTATCTTGACTCAGATCCGACTACGTCGAATCCGACCAGACCTTTCCAAGTCCATATTATCCAGTTAGCATCCAATGCTCCATGGCTAGTGAGACCAAGCCATCGACCGTGTCATATGCTAGTCTAGTCAGCTGCGCATCCACACAGCCCTTTCGACTAGGGACCTTTTAGGACAGTCATCATACAATGCATAGTCCCACAAACAAGTCACGTACTTGCTGATACATATCATTGATAATGTCCAAGGACTATCTTTATTCATAAACACATATGAAATATAATCATGCATGATTGCCTCTAGGGCATATCTCCAACAATAGTTGGTACTCCTGGGTCTCCTAGTTTCTTTGGTATTCCACCCTTAAAAGTGTAATTAGCAAGCATGGTGGAAATTTCAGCTTCAGGTATCTTTCTTTTATTAGTAAAAATATCTTTCGTATACTTAGCATAAGGAGGCATTTTAAGCATATTAGTCAAACGCATATGCAAAAAGATAGGTCTAATCATTCCAGCAAAGCGCTCAAAATCCTCATCATCCCTTTTCTTGGATGGCTTAGGAGGAAAGGGCATGGGTTTCTGAACACATGGTTCTCTTTCTTTACCATGTTTCCTAGCAACAAAGTCTCTCTTATCATAACGTTGATTCTTTGGTTGTGGGTTATCAAGATCAACACCAGGTTGAATCTCTACATCATTATCATTACTAGGTTGAGCATCAACATGAACATCATTATTAACATTATCACTAGGTTCATGTTCATCACCAGATTGTGTCTCAGCATCAGAAATAGAAATATCATTGGGATTCTCAGGTGTGTCTATAGCAGGTTCACTAGCATGCAAAGTCCTATTAGTTTTCTTTTTCTTTTTATTAGAAGGACTCGGTGCATCAATATTAGTTCTCTGAGAATCTTGCTCAACTCTCTTAGGATGGCCCTCAGGATACAATGGTTCCCGGGTCATTTTACCACCTCTAGTCATAACCCTAACATCATTATCATTATTCTTACTATTCAACTCATTAAGCAATTCATCATGTGCCTTAAGTACTTGTTCTACTTGAGTTGTAACCATGGAAGCATGTTTACTAATAAGCTTAAGATCATTAACATTTCTACTCATATAATCACCCAAGCAGTCAAGCATGTGAGCATTACATTTCAATTGTCTACTAACATAAGCATTGAAGTTTTCTTGTTTAACAATAAAATTATCAAACTCATCCAAGCATTGACTAGCAGACTTATTATGAGGAATATCACCTTCATCAAATCTATGGAGAGAGTTTACCTCTACTACCCGTGTCGGGTTATCAAGACCATGTATTTCTTCAATAGGTGGTAGATTCTTAACATCTTCATCTTTAATACCTTCTTATTTCATAGATTTCTTTGCCTCTTGCATATCTTCAGGACTGAGAAATAGAATACCCCTTTTCTTCGGAGTTGACTTAGGAGTTGGTTCAGGAAGTGTCCAATCATTATCATTACTCAATATATTATTCAATAGCAATTCAGCTTGCTCAACAGTTCTTTCCCTAAAAACACAACCAGCACAACTATCCAGGTGGTCTCTGGAAGCATCGGTTAGTCCATTATAAAAGATATCAAGTATTTCATTTTTCTTGAGAGGACGATCAGGCAAAGCATTAAGTAATTGGAAAAGCCTCCCCCAAGCTTGTGGGAGCCTCTCTTCTTCAATTTGCACAAAGTTAAATATTTCCTTTAAGGCAGCTTGTTTCTTATGAGCAGGGAAATATTTTTCAGAGAAGTAGTAAATCATATCCTGGGGACTACGCACACAACCAGGAGCAAGATAATTAAACCATATCTACCATCACCCTTTAATGAGAAAGGAAACAACTTAAGAATATAGTAACAACGAATTTTTTCCTCATGAGCAAATAGGTTGGCTATATCATTCAATTTAGTAAGATGTGCCACAACAGTTTCAGATTCATAACCATAGAAAGGATCAGATTCAACCAAAGTAATTAACTCAGATCGACAGAGAATTCATAATCTTTATCAGTGACAAAGATAAGTGAAGTAGCGATACGTCTCCAACGTATCTATAATTTTTTATTGTTCCATGCTATATTATATTCTGTTTTGGACATTAATGGGCTTTATTATACACTTTTATATTATTTTTGGGACTAACCTATTAACCGGAGGCCCAGCCCAGAATTGCAGTTTTTTGCCTATTTTAGAGTTTCACAGAAAAAGAATATCAAACGGAGTCCAAACGGAATGAAACCTTCGGGAACGTGATTTTTGGAACGAACGTGATCCAAAGGACATGGACCCTACGTCAAGACATCAACCAGGAAGGCACGAGGTAGGGGGCGCGCCTACCCCCTGGGCGCGCCCTGCACCCTTGTGGGCCCCATGTTGCTCCACCGACGTACTTCTTCCTCCTATATATACCTACGTACCCCCAAACTACCAGATACGGAGCCAAAAACCTAATTCCACCGCCGCAACCTTCTGTACCCGTGAGATCCCATCTTGGGGCCTTTTCCGGAGCTCCGCCAGAGGGGGCATCGATCACTGAGGGCTTCTACATCAACACCATAGCCTCTCCGATGATGTGTGAGTAGTTTAACTCAGACCTTCGGGTCCATAGTTATTAGCTAGATGGCTTCTTCTCTCTTTTTGGATCTCAATACAATGTTCTCCCCTCTCTTGTGGAGATCTATTCGATGTAATCTTCTTTTGCGGTGTGTTTGTTGAGACCGATGAATTGTGGGTTTATGATCAAGTTTATCTATGAACAATATTTGAATCTTCTCTGAATTCTTTTATGTATGATTGGTTATCTTTGCAAGTCTCTTCGAATTATCAGTTTGGTTTGGCCTACTAGATTGATCTTTCTTGCAATGGGAGAAGTGCTTAGCTTTGGGTTCAATCTTGCGGTGTCCTTTCCCAGTGACAGTAGGGGCAGCAAGGCACGTATTGTATTGTTGCCATCGAGGATAACAAGATGGGGTTTATATCATATTGCATGAGTTTATCCCTCTACATCATGTCATCTTACTTAATGCGTTACTCTATTCTTATGAACTTAATACTCTAGATGCATGCTAGATAGCGGTCGATGTGTGGAGTAATAGTAGTAGATGCAGGCAGGAGCCGGTCTACTTGTCGCGGACGTGATGCCTATATACATGATCATACCTAGATATTCTCATAACTATGCTCAATTCTGTCAATTGCTCAACAGTAATTTGTTCACCCACCGTAATACTTATGCTCTCGAGAGAAGCCACTAGTGAAACATATGGCCCCCGGGTCTATTTTCCATCATATTTAATCTCCCGTCAACAAGCTATTTCTATTGCCTTTTTTATTTTTCTTTCTTTACGTTGCATCTTTATCATAAAAATACCAAAAATATTATCTTATCATATCTATCAGATCTCACTCTCGTAAGTGACCGTGAAGGGATTGACAACCCCTTTATTGTGTTGGTTGCGAGGATTTATTTGTTTGTGTAGGTGCGAGGGACTCGTGCGTGGCCTCCTACTGGATTGATACCTTGGTTCTAAAAAACTAAGGGAAATACTTACGCTGCTTTATTGCATCACCCTTTCCTCTTCAAGGGAAAACCAACGCAGTGCTCAGGAGGTAGCAAGTAGCAAACATAGGGTCATATTGCATTCTAGCATTCAAAGACTTTTCTTTCAGCTTAGCTAACAGTTTCTTAAGATCATCTTTATCATTACAAGCAAGAAAGTATCTAGTAGTTTCTTCATCCATAACATAACCATCTGGTACAATAGGCAATTCATATCTAGGGGGAGAATCATAATCTTCAGTTTCAATAATATCATCAGTTTCAGTAACTTCATTCTCTCTAACCCTAGCAAGTTGTTCATCAAGAAATTCACCAAGTGGCACAGTATTATCAAGCAGAGAAGTAGTTTCATCATATGCATCATGCATAGCAGAAGTGGCATCATCAATAACATGCGACATATCAGAATCAATAGCAGGTGTAGGTGTCGCAAGCTTACTTAAAACAGAAGGTGAATCAAGTGCAGAGCTAGACGACAGTTCCTTACCTCCCCTCGTAGTTGAGGGAAAATCTTGGTTCTTTGATCTTTCAAATTCCTCATAGTGATCAACATATATAAATCCCAAGTGACTCAACGAATAGAGCTATGCTCCCGGCAATGACGCCAGAAAAAGGTCTTGATAACCCACAAGTATAGGGGATCGCAACAGTTTTTGAGGGTAGAGTATTCAAACCAAATTTATTGATTCGACACAAGGGGAGCCAAAGAATATTCTCAAGTATTATCAGCCGAGCTGTCAATTCAACCACACCTGAAAGACTTAATATCTGCAGCAAAGTATTTAGTAGCAAAGTAGTATGGGAGTAACGATAACAGTGGCAAAAGTAACAATAGCAGTTTTGTAGCAATTGTAACAGTAGCAACGGAAAAGTAACTTAGCAAAGATCAATATGAAACAAGCTCATAGGCAATGGATCAACGATGGATAATTATGTCGGATGGCATTCATCATGCAACGGTTATAACCTAGGGTGACACAGAACTAGCTCCAATTCATCAATATAATGTAGGCATGTATTCCGAATATAGTCATACATGCTTATGGAAAAGAACTTGCATGACATCTTTTATCCTACCCTCCCGTGGCAGCAGGGTCCTATTGGAAACTAAGGGATATTAAGGCCTCCTTTTAATAGAGTACCGGACCAAAGCATTAGCACTTAGTGAATACATGAACTCCTCAAACTACGGTCATCACTGGGAAGTGTCCCGGCTATTGTCACTCCGGGGTTGCCGGATCATAGCACGTAGTAGGTGACTATAACTTGCAAGATAGGATCAAGAACACAAATATATTCATAAAAACATAATAGGTTCATATCTGAAATCATGGCACTCCCACCCTAGTGACAAGCATTAAGCATAGCAAAGTCATAGAAACATCAATCTTAGAACATAGTGGATACTAGGGATCAAGCCCTAACAAAACTAACTCGATTACATGGTAAATCTCATCCAACCCAGGACCGTCCAGCAAGCCTACGATGGGATTACTCATGCACGACGGTGAGCATCATCAAATTGGTGATGGAGGATGGTTGATGATGACGATGGCGATGATTTCCCCTCTCCGGAGCCCAAAACAGACTCCAGGTCTGCCCTCCTGAGGAAGAATAGGAGATGGCGGCGGCTCCGTATCGTAAAACATGATGAATCCTTCTCTCTGATTTTTTTCTCCCCGAACGTGAATATATGGAGTTGGAGTTGAGGTTGGTGGAGCCTCGTGGTACCCACAAGATAGGAGGGCGCGCCCTAGGGGGTGGGTGCACCCTCCACCCTTGTGGACAGGTGGTGGGTCCCCTCTGGTTGATTCTTTCCCCAATATTTTTTATTTATTCCAAAATAATCTCTGTGAAGTTTCAGGTCATTCCGAGAACTTTTATTTCTGCAGAGAAATAATACCATGGCAATTCTGCTAAAAACATCGTCAGTCCGGGTTAGTTCCATTCAAATCCTGCAAATTAGAGTCCAAAACAAGGGCAAAAGAGTTTGGAAAAGTAGATACGATGAAGACGTATCACGTATCACCCTAGGTTATGACTGTTATATGATGAATATCATCCAACGAATTCACCGATCCAATGCCTATGAATTTCTCTCATATTGCTCTTGCTAAGTTACTACTGCTAATGTTACTGTTATACTTGCTACAAAATCATTGCTATCGCTGTTACCGTTACTATTGATGTTGCTACTACTATCAAAACTATCATACTACTTTGCTGCAGATAATTAATATCTAGGTGTGGTCGAATTGACAACTCAGCTGCTAATACTTGCAAATATTCTTTGGCTCCCCTTGTGTCAAATCAATAAATTTGGGTTGAATACTCTACCCTCGAAAACTGTTGCGATCCCCTATACTTGTGGGTTATCAGGCTGCTTTCCCTTTTCCTATTTCTTTTCCTTTTTGAAACATCGTGGATGTCGCCTAGAGTGTGTGTGTGGGGGGGTGAATAGGCACTTTAAAATCATTATGGTTTAGGCTTGAACAAATGCGTTATAAAACTAGCGTTTAATTTGTCAAGCACACAACCTAAAACAACTAGGCTCACCTATGTGCACCAAAAACTTATGCTAAGCAAGATAAACAACTAAGTGATAGAAAGATATATATATAACATGAAACACTATGGCTATCGCAAAGTAAAGTGCATAATAAAAGGGCATGGGTAAGAGATAACCGAGGCATGCGGAGACGCCGATGTATCCCGAAGTTCACACCCTTGCAGATGCTAATCTCCATTTGGAGCGGTGTTGAGGCACAAAGCTCCCCCAAAATGCCACTAGGGCCACTGTAATCTCCTCACACCCTCGTGTAATGCAAGATGCCGTGATTCCAGTAAGGGACCCTTGAGGGCAGTCACCGAGCCCGTACAATTGGCAACCCTTGGGGGCGGTCATCGAACCCGTATACTTTGGCAACCCATGGGGGCGGTCACCGGAACACGTACAAATTGCTCGGGGCAATCTCCACAACCTAATTGGAGACCCCGACGCTTGCCCGGAGCTTTACACCACAATAATTGAGCTCCAAGACACTACCAACTGTCTAGGGTGCCCAAGCACCCAAGAGGAACATGCTCTAGGGTACCAAGCACCCAAGAGTAATAAGCTTCTCAACTTCACTTCCACGTATCACCATGGAGAACTCAAACCGATGCAACTAATGCAATGGCAAGAACACAAAAAGTGGTCAAGTCCCTCACTCCCAAATCCCACCACAGCAACAAAAGCTATGGAGGAATATGAGAGAAAGAACAAGGACAACACTAAGAACTCCAAGATCTAGATCCAAGGGGTTCCCCTCACATAGAGGAGAAAGTGATGGGTGGAAATGCAGATCTACATCTCCTCTCTCTTTTCCCTCAAGAACTAGCAAGAATAATTGGAATTGAGAGATAGCAAGCTCGAAGAAGGTTAACGATGGAGGCAAAGCACGAGCATAGAGGATGAGAACCATTGGGGAAGAAGACCCCCTTAAATAGCCCCCCCCCCCCAAAACAATCCAACTGTTATGCCCACAAGTCGTGCTCAAGCAGTACTACCGCTTAGCACGGTCAAAACAACCCAACGAGACATAAAAGGTTCTACCAGAGAGGTACTACCGCTTATAAGAGGTACTAGAGCTAGGAGGTACTACCGCTTATAAGAGGTACCACTGCTCTACTACCGCTCGAGCAGATTGGGCAACAAAAGCATAAAAAAGCGGAAGTGATTGCGGTACAAGGAAGTGGAAGTATCGCGCAAGCAGTACTACTGCTCGGGGGAGCGGCACTACCACTCGGGGGAGCGGTACTACCACTCGGGGGAGCGGTACTACCACTCGGGGGAGCAGTACTACCGCCTACTACCGCTTAAAATTGAAATACTACCCAAGCAAAACAAAATGATGCTCCAATACTGAAATTGCTATAACTCCTGCAAACAGACTCCGAAATTAGCAAAATCAAGCTTGTTGGATAGAAGACGACAAGTACTTCCAACAGCGACTGGATATTAAGAACGAGAAATGGAGAAGAAATGCCAATAGTATAGGAAGAGGGTCTTCCCCAATTATGAACCGGCAAACTCTCCAGCACCAAAAACTCAAGGATGATGCATGCGAACTCCGTTTTCGATGAGCTTGAATTTGACAAGAAGACGAACACAAATTCTAAAACCTCACGAAGAGAAGAGTCAAATAAGAACCAAGAAAGATGATGCCAAGTATGCAATGGTTTGAGATCTCTACAAACGATACAATCAAGTTACTCATTCGAGAGCCCCCCATGATAGTACGACTATCGATTCTATCACCCGGTCTCCCAACTTACACCATGCAACCGGTAAAATAGAAAACCTATCAAGGACAAACCTTTGCCTTGCGCATAATCCACTTGAGCTAGATGATGACGATCTTGGCCTCCTCAAGTTGGACCACCTTTCTTGATAGCGCTGGCTCGATGAAGACTAGTATATTTCTCCCCCATCCTCCACTATGGGTGAGCCACCCTTCGGCACATCTTCACAAGTTCATTGTCACCACAATGGACAACAAGCTTCAAGCAAGATCTCTTTGTGATGCTCCACTTGAACTTGCACACCACAACCTTGATGGTGATCACCACTTGATGTCATCCTCCATGGGTTATATGATATATTCCTCTCGATGCACGCCCATTGAAACATACCAAACCCCACACAGAACTCTCACGTAGGTCATGGGTTAGTACACAAAGCATAATGGACAATACTTACCATACCATGGGATCACTTGATCCCTCTTGGTACATTGTGTATGCTTTCTGTGTTGATCAACTTGATTCACTCTTTGACTTAGCATTGATCAACCTTGTATCATGTCTTCTCTATGATCAATCTTTGGATAATTCCTTGAGTAGCACTTTGGTCATCATATAATCTCCTTGAAACCAACAAATGGAATTCAAAAATTTCTATGGACAAACCCTTAAAATATAGCTCAATTCAACCATTAATCCATAGGGATTGTCATCAATTACCAAAACCAAGGATGGGGGCACCATGCTCTTTCAATCTCCCCCATTTTGGTAATTGATGAAAATCACTTTCAAGAGAGTTTATATAAGCAATTAAGCACAACCATGCAAAGCAACAACCAATAATGCGTGAGCATGAGATGCAAATGCTTTAGAACAAATCCAAAGTATGCAACAAAACTCTAGAAACTTCTCCCCCATTGGTATCGCTTGCCAAAATGGGCGAGAAACTTAGAAGACCAATATAATATGTGTTCCTCCATAAAGTGTGTATTTCTCAAAATATGAGTGCGGTGAGATACACATATCCAATGATAAGTAGTTGGAGGAAGACAAACTATATCGAGGATCCAAATATTGCAAAAAGGATGATATGGCACAAAGACATACCAAAGAGAGAAGCAATCAATCTAAAGATACCAATTGAAACAATCAAAGCTTGTGACAACATGGGGTGAAGATGGGAAATAATAGCCTCGTCAGGGGGAGGGATACCAATGAAATGGCAAAGGCCTCATCAAGACAAGCATGAGGAAAACAAATTTCACCAAGAATAAGTGCATCAAGATGCAATGATATAAGACCCGCACTCAAGAAAAATCCTTTCACGGAACCACCAATGAAAAGGTGAATGTGAAAGAATAAGGATAAAAACTAGAGATGTAACTTGTCTCAAGTGTATAATATTCTAGGTAGATGAAAATCATGATGATATCAATCCACAAACAAGGATGTACAAACAAAATATTTACAAAAGGGAAAGAACAAGATATCCAAACGGAAGTCAGAAATATACCAATAAGATATTTGCTTGAAAGCATAGCACAAGGCTTAATGTTGTCTTATTGTATATGAATGGATTCCAAACGCACAAACATCAAAGAAATCACAACTACCAACAAGAGATCATTGTTGGGATGCTTTGAGAAAGGAAACGAGTATCACAAGAAAGAGCGAATTTCATGCCATGATGCAACCTACACAAGGTTGAGTGCAAGAAATGTACACATGAAGTAGGTAATGATACTTGTTACCAAGATAGCATTGGAATAATGTACTCCCTCCTTCCCGAAATATAAGACGCCAATTGACTTTTCTGGTCTTTGTTACACGACTTTGACAACGATTTTCATGTATTAGATGTCTACAAAATTAATATACATACATATGAAATAAAATTGTTTTGAAACACAAATACGATGGCCCCATTTATACATGTTTAATCCATGTACTTTAGTATATATTAGCTGTCAAAGTCGTGCATCAAAGACCGTGCAAAGTTAATCGCACCTTATATTTTGGGAAGGAGGGAGTAGTAGATAATGGTTCATTGATCATCCTAACTTGACTACGATAAGCACATGGTGACACCACCTTCTTGTGAGTGAGACGGGCATCCAACGCATCTCCAATTGTTCCTAGAACAATCATCACACACAAAAAGGGTACCCAAACTCATTAGGACCAAAGAGTTAGAGAACCAACAATACATAGGATAAACTCCACATAAATATGTGCATATTGATATGAAATTGAATTTCATGCACATCTTAGTCAATTAGAGACTTGGTGGAGTTTCCCCTATATATTGGGTCAAAGAAAGAAAACATGCCAAAGAAACTACTTATAGTAAATATGCATGACCAAGACTTTCAAGAACCAAATCAACACATGATTGATAAGATACCAGTCGATAATATACCAAGAGAAAAGTAAGATACCAAAAGAAAAATTACCACTTGAAGGATATCAATTAAAAGATACATCAAGGAAAAAGATATCCATTGATACACAATAATTGAAAGATATCAAACTCCCAAAAGAGAGAAAGATTCCAAAGAAACCAAACCCTCCATAAAGTTTCGTGATGGCACAAAGTACCAAAAAGAAACAGTTTGCCTTCCACCAACACGCACTTGATAAGGATCATAATATGCGTGTGTTAAAGAAAATATGATAGCTCCCCCAAGAGTTGTGCATCATAGAGAATTTGCATTTGAATACAAAATGCACAAGATGGGATCGCCACTTTCGCTATATCTAGAGAAACACTAGACAAGATCAAGAAATAAATAAGATCCACAAGTGGCATGGAAGACAACGGGAGTTGACACATTCCTTGGCAAGTGATAAGGCAATTAAGACCAAGCCAATGTAAAGATATCAACAATTCTACCACATAAATGAGTACCAATTGTCAAGAGACAAGGAGTATTTGGAAATAATTCCTCGTGGTAGATAGTAATAGTATCCAACATCATCTTCACACCAAACACATAAGTACTTGTAGCTTATAGAGCTAACATGCCACCTAGGAATAAGATAATTTACAATATCGGCTCTAAGTGGCACTACCTCAAATGTACACATTTTCTAGGCTTGTAATATACACATAGCATACTGCTCCCCCATAATGTGATACCAAAGAAAACTTAACAAGAGGCAAATAAAACCAACAAGAGATAATTAATGGACCATTTAGAATTTGAATTTCTCATGAGAAGACATACCACGTGGAGACTAGGTAATCTTCCAATATCAATACTAGGTGATATTCCTCACGGACCCACATTATTAGGATTGTGACATGCACAGAGCACATCACTCCCCCAAAATGGGAAGTTCCATTAATCTCTCACAAGAGCCAACTAATATACACACAAGATGCAAAAAGGCTCAACACAGCACTCAAGCGTACATGTTGTGCAAACCAACATACAGATACTTGATTACTCAAGATAAGCAAATTGGAAGCCAACATATACAAACACATGCAAGCTACAAAACCAAAACATGCAAAGGGGCAAGCAAGTTTCAATGTAAACAATTTAAGTACAAGTTACCGCGAGGAGGCACATTGGATATAAGATAGAAACGTGATAATCCAAACGACTTGGCTTGAGACAATATGAATGATGAAGATCCCTTGATTTTTCATAATGTAGCCAAGTCCCCAATGCCCTCCAACATCACCTATTGATCAAGTTTGATCTTGTTGGTTGATGTCGCTTGAAGCTACGTCGGTATTTCCCCAAAGAGGAAGGGATGATGCAGCACAGCGGCGGTAGGTATTTCCCTCAGATATGAAACCAAGGTTATCGAACCAGTAGGAGAACCAAGCAACACAATGTAAACAGCCCCTGCACACAAATAACAACACCTCGCAACCCGACGTAAACAGCCCCTTTAGGGTAACGGCACCAGAAATTGCGTGTTGACGGGAGAAAGTTGTAATAGATTGAATAAATAGATCGCAAATAAAATAAATTGCACCACAGTATTTTTGTATTTTTGGTTTAGTAGGTCTGAATAAAAAGTGCAAATAAAATAGATTGCAAAGCAAATATATGAGAAAGAAGACCCGGGGGCCGTAGATTTCACTAGTGGCTTCTCTCGAGAAAGATAGCAAATGGTGGGTAAACAAATTACTATTGGGCAATTGATAGAACCTCAAATAATTATGACGATATCCAGGCAATGATCATTACATAGGCATCATGTCCAAGATTAGTAGACCGACTCCTGCCTGCATCTACTACTATTACTCACATATCGACCGCTATCCAGCATGCATCTAGTGTATTAAGTTCACGGAAAAATGGAGTAATGCAATAAGAACGATGAAATGATGTAGACAAGATCCATTTATCTATGGCGGTAGATATAGATCCCATCTTTTTATCCTTAGTAGCAATGATACATACATGTCGGTTCCCTTTCTGTCACTGGGATCAAGCACCGTAAGATCGAACCCACTACCGGGCACCTCTACCCATTGCAAGATAAATAGATCAAGTTGGCCAAACAAAACCCAAATAGCGGAGAAGAAATACGAGGCTATAAGAGATCATGCATATAAGAGATCAAAGAAATTCAAATAACTTTCATGGATATAAAAATATATGACTGATCATAAACTGAAAGTTCATCAGATCCCAACAAACACAACGCAAAAAGAGTTACATCATATGGATCTCCAAGAGACCATTGTATTGAGAATTCAACGAGAGAGAGGAAGCCATCTAGCTACTACCTACGGACCCGAAGGTCTACAAAGAACTACTCACGCATCATCGGAGAGGCACCAATGGAGGTGGTGAACCCCATCCGAGATGGTGTCTAGATTGGATCTGGTGGTTCTGGACTCTACGGCGGCTGGATGAATATTTCATCGATGCTTCTAGGGTTCTGGTATTTTTGGGGTATTTATAGAGCAAAGAGGCGGTCCGGGGGGCACCCAAGGTGGGAACAACCCACCAGGGCGCGCCTGGGCCTCCTGGCGTGCCCTGGTGGGTTGTCCCCTCCTCGGGACTCCCCCCAGGTGCAACCAGGGCCCAAGATCTTCCATCTGGCCCATAAAAAATCATCGTGGAGTTTCGTGGCATTTGGAATCCGTCTGGTATTGTTTTTCTGCGATGTAAAAAACATGGAAAAATAGCAACTGGCACTTGGCACTGTGTCAATAGGTTAGTACCAAAAAATGATATAAAATGACTATAAAATGATTATAAAACATCCAAGATTGATAATAAAACAGCATGGAACAATAAAAAATTATCGATACATTGGAGAATCAGCATCCCCAAGCTTAACTCGTACTCGTCCTCGAGTAGGTAAGTGATAAAAACAGAATTTTTGATGTGGAGTGTTGTTCATCATGTCATATCATATTCTTTTCTTTATAGCATGGACATTTGGACTTTTATGTGATTCAAAGCAATAGTCTAGTTTTGACATAATAATTTAGATACTCAAGCATATCAACAAGCAACCATGTCTTTCAAAATATCAATGCTAAAACAAGTTATCCCTAGCCCATCATGCTCAAACATTGATCCATTCATGAGACACACTCGAATATTAGCTACACCCAATACTTAAGTACGATCATATTGCCTCCTATTTGGTGCTTTTGTAAGAGAGGATGGAGACTCAAATTTCAAAATAAAAAGTGCATAAAGTAAAAGAAAGGCCCTTCGCAGAGGGAAGTAGCGATTTGTAGAGGTTCCAGAGCTCAAAGCGAAAAAATTAGAGATAAAAACATTTTGGGAGGTGTATCCATCCCACCAATGAAAATGACTCAGAGTTCCGAACACTTTCCATGCTAGATATGCCATAGCCGGTTCCCAAACAGAAAATAAAGTTTATTCCTTTTTCCACCATTCTTTCACTTTCCATGGCTAGCCGTATCAACGGTTTCCCTCCATACCAACACTTTCCAAGGAATTTATTATTTGACAACATAAAGTAAATTCATTTTTGCATTTCGGGACTGGGCATCCCTAAAACCTTTGCCTTACTCTCGTGCAATGACAAGTGAATAAACACTCATCGTGAGAATAACACATCCAGCATGGAAAATATTAGCCACCCATTACCGTTCCGTGAGCGAAACAAATACACAAAAGAGAATTTATTTTGAAAATTAGAGATGGCACATGCAAATTTGCTTAGAACGGCAAAAGAATACCGCATATAGGTAGATATAGTGGACTCATGTGGCAAAACTGGTTTAAAGGATTTTGGATGCACAAGTAGAGATCATACTTAGTGCAAAGTGAAGGCTAGCAAAAAGATTGAGAAGTGACCAACCAAGGGACGAATAATCTCATAAGCAAGCATTAAGCATAATTAACACCTAATAATGCACCACAAGTAGGATATAATTTTCATTGCATGATTATTGACTTTCGTGCATGCATAGGGAATTACAAACCTTAACACCAATATTCTTACTAGAGCACAATTACTCATCAACATAACTCACATATCACATCATCATATCTCAAAATTATTACTAAGAATCAAGTTTATTTTGTCCAATGATCTTCATGACATTTTTTTCTTTATCCTTCTTGGATATCTATCGCTTTGGGACTAATTTTCATGTGTTGCTTTTCATAAACTCAAACAAATATAAGTGAAGATCATGAGCATAACAAATTTCTTTCTCCCAAAATAATTTAAGTGAAGCAAGAAAGAATTTCTTCAAAATTTTACTAAATCTCAAATAAATCTAAGTGAATCAAGAGAGCATTTCTTCAAAAATACTAAGCACACCATGCTCAAAAAGATATAAGTGAAGCACTAGAGCAAGTTCTAGCTCATAAAAGATTTAAGTGAAGCATAGAGAGCAATTCTAACAAGTCATGATATAATTTTGGCCCTCTCAAATAGGTGTGTCCAGCAAGGATTGATGACTTAAAACACAAAATAAAACAAGCAAAGACACATATCATACAAGACGCTCCAAGCAAAACACATATCATGTGATGAATAAAAATATAGCCTCGAGTAAAATACCGATAGTTGTTGGAAGAAAGCGGGGATGCCACTCGGGAGCATCCCCAAGCTTAGTTGGTTGCTCATTTTTGGATAATAGCTTGGGATGCCGGGGCATCCCGAGGCTTAGGCTCTTGCATCCTTCCTTCATCCATCGTAAGATAACTCAAAACTTGAAAACTTCAATCACACAAAACTCAACAACACCTTCGTGAGATCCGTTAGTGTAAGAAAAATAAATCACTACTATAAGTGCTGTATCAAACCAATTCTTATTTTTTGTATTATATCTACTGTATTCCAACTTCTCTATGACAAAAACTCGTCAAAGAAAACCATAGAGCCATCAAAATAAGCACACAACACAAAGAAAACAGAATCTGTCAAAACAGAACAGTCTGTAGTAATCTGACTTTTGCGAATACTTCTGGAACTCCAAAAATTCTACCAAATTAGGACGACCAGGGTAATTTGTATATTAATCTTCCGCAAAAAGAATCAGAGCATAAGCTCTTTTCTGTGCTTTATGAAAATTATTTTCATGAGCACAAAGTTTCTTTCTTTTTTAGCAAGATCAAACAACTATCACCCAAGAGAATCCTAAAGGCTTTACTTGGCACAAACACTAATTAAAACACAAAAAACGCAATCATACCAGTAGCATAATTGTGTAAACATACAAGAACAGAAAGCAAAAGGCAAAAATAAAATTTATTCATTGGGTTGCCTCCCAACAAGCGCTACAGTTTTACGCCCTTAGCTAGGCATAAGATTTCAATGATGCTCACATGAAAGATAATAATTGAAACACAAAGAGAGCATCATAAAACATGTGACAAACACATTTAAGTCTAACATACTTCCTATGCATAGGCATTTTATCAGAAAACAAATTATCAAGACAAGAAACATCTAGCATATGCAAAGGAGAGGAATAAAACATTGAGAATCTCAACACAACGAGCAGAAATTTAATAACATGAAAATTTCTACAACCATATTTTCCTCTGTCATAATAATTATATGTAGGATCATAATCAAATTCAATAATATAACTATCGTATAAAATTTTCTCTTTATGATCCACATGCATGCAAAGTTGACACTCTTCCAAAATAGTGGGATTATCATCAAATAAAGTCATGACCTCTCCAAACCCACTTTCATCAAAACTTTCATAAGATTGAACACTCTCCAAATATGTGGGATTATTTTTAGCTAAAGTTGACACTCTTCCAAACCCACTTTCAATATTATTGCAAACATATTCATCATGAGGCTTAAATAAATTTCAAGATCATAAGAAACATTATCACCCCAATCATGATCATTGCAATAAGTAGCGGACATGACAAAACAAGCATCCCCAAGCTTGGGGTTTTGCATATTATTAGCACAATTGACATTAATAGAATTTATAGTAAAATTATTGCAATCATGCTTTTCATTCAAGGAGCTATCATGAATCACTTCATAAATTTCTTCATCACAATTTTCAGATTCACGATTCTCAAGCAAAACTTCATAAACATAATCTAGTGCACTCAACTCACTAGCAATTGGTTCATCATGATTGGATCTTTTAAAAATATTAGCAAGTGGATGGGGATCAATATCAATAGATTTTTAGCAAACGAAGATGCAAGCATATAGAAGGCACATAGCAACACAAGCAAACAAAAGATCTGACGAGAAAAAGGCGAACGAAAAAGAAAGCGAATAAAACGGCAATTTTTTGTGAAGTGGGGGAGAGGAAAACAAGAGGCAAATGGAAAATAATGTAAATTGTGAGGAGATGAGATTTGTGATTAGGAACCTGGTTATGTTGAAGATCCTCCCCGACAACGGCGCCAAAAATTCCTTTTGATGTCGCTTGAAGCTACGTCGGTATTTCCCCAAAGAGGAAGGGATGATGCAGCACAGCGGCGGTAGGTATTTTCCTCAGATATGAAACCAAGGTTATCGAACCAGTAGGAGAACCAAGTAACACAATGTAAACAGCGCCTGCACACAAATAACAACACCTCGCAACCTGACGTGTTAAAGGGGTTGTCAATCCCTTTCGGGTAATGGCGCCAGAAATTGCGTGTTGACGGGAGAAAGTTGTAATAGATTGAATAAATAGATAGCAAATAAAATAAAGTGCAGCAAAGTATTTTTGTATTTTTGGTTTAGTAGATCTAAATAAAAAGTGCAAATAAAATAGATCGCAAAGCAAATATATGAGAAAGAAGACCCAGGGGCCGTAGATTTCACTAGTGGCTTCTCTCGAGAAAGATAGCAAACGGTGGGTAAACAAATTACTATTGGGCAATTGATAGAACCTCAAATAATTATGACGATATCCAGGCAATGATCATTACATAGGCATCACGTCCAAGATTAGTAGACCGACTCCTGCCTGCATCTACTACTATTACTCCACACATCGACCGCTATCCAGCATGCATCTAGTGTATTAAGTTCATGGAAAAACGGAGTAATGCAATAAGAACGATGACATGATGTACGCAAGATCCGTTTATATATGGCGGTAGATATAGATCCCATCTTTTTATCCTTAGTAGCAATGATACATACGTGTCGGTTCCCTTTCTGTCACTTGGATCTAGCACTGTAAGATCGAACCCACTACCGGGCACCTCTTCCCATTGCAAGATAAATAGATCAAGTTGGCTAAACAAAACCCAAATATCGGAGAAGAAATACGAGGCTATAAGTGATCATGCATATAAGAGATCAAAGAAACTCAAATAACTTTCATGGATATAAAAAGATATGACTGATCATAAACTCAAAGTTCATCAGATCCCAACAAACACACTGCAAAAAGAGTTACATCATATGGATCTCGAAGAGACCATTGCATTGAGAATTCAGCGAGAGAGAGGAAGCCATCTAGCTACTAACTACGGACCCGAAGGTCTACAAAGAACTACTCACGCATCATCGGAGAGGCACCAATGGAGGTGGTGAATCCCATCCGAGATGGTGTCTAGATTGGATCTGGTGGTTTTGGCCTCTGTGGCGGCTGGATGAATATTTCGTCGATGCTTCTAGGGTTCTGGTATTTTTGGGGTATTTATAGAGCAAAGAGGCGGTCCGGGGGGCACCCGAGGTGGGCACAACCCACCAGGGCGTGCTTGGGCCTCCTGGCGCGCCCTGGTGGGTTGTCCCCTCCTCGGGACTCCCCATAGGTGCAACCAGGGCCCAACTTCTTCCATCTGGCCCATCAAAAATCATCATGGAGTTTCGTGGCATTTGTACTCCGTCTGGTATTGATTTTCTGCGATGTAAAAAATATGGAAAAAACAGCAACTAGCACTTGGCACTATGTCAATAGGTTAGTACCAAAAAATGATATAAAATGACTATAAAATGATTATAAAACATCCAAGATTGATAATAAAACAACATGGAACAATCAAAAATTATAGATACATTGGTGACGTATCATTGGTCCCCAACCAAGTTGGATCCTAAGAGGTTAGTCGCGATAGGCTTGGCAACCCAAATGGTTCTTTCCTTGATACCACTTTGAGTATCAACAAACTTGGCAAACACATTGCCAACCTTATCCTTCCAAAGAGAATAAATATCATCAATCATAATAGGGTTGGATACGGTACCATTAGTGCATGAAGAAGCAAGGTGACCCTTCTCACGACATAAGTAGCAACATATACTCTTCACTTTCTTCTCACTTGGTTTCTCAAGTTGAGAAGCATTAACTTGAGTCTTCTTGGGAAGTGGTTGTTCTTCAACTTGAGTTCGGACTTGAGGCCTCTTTCCTTGTTGCTTGTCACTAATGGGCTTCTTCTTCAATGGGCAAGATATAACATGATGTCCTTCAATTTTACACTTGAAGCAAATAATCTTGGCCGAATTCTTGACTTGTTCTTGGCCCTTCTTCTTATTGTTCTTGGACTTTTTCTTCTTATTGGAGTTGAATCCAAGTCCACCCTTGTCATTGGGGGATTTTTGTCCACTCAAAATATTGTCAAGTGTGGACTTCCCTTCATAACTCTTTTCCAAGTCTTTCTTCAAAGAAGTGACTTGTGCCTTGAGCTCTTTGATTTCCTCTACATGGTTAGTATCAACACAAGTACTAGAGGACATATAGGCTTCATCGTTAGAGCAACAAGGCAAGGAAAGTAATTCATCAGAAGATGTAGCCACATTATGAGTAGATGAATTACAAGGACTAGCACGTGGCAATATAGCATTTTGAATTGAAGTGTAGTGCTAGTATCCACATGAGGCTCAATAGATGTTACCTTAATAATCATAGCCTCATGAGCTAACTTTAGCACATTATGGGATGCTAGAAGATCACCATGAGAGCTAGAAAGCTTTTCATGACTTTCTTCCAATTTCCCATAATTGCTAGATAGCAACTCAAGTTGAGCCTTTAGCTCAACATTATCCTTCAATATGGATGGTTCACAATAAATAGAGTTAGTAGCACACGTATCATCATTTGTAGCAAGATGTGAAGGCAACTTGGCAAGCTCTTTTAAACATGAAGCTTCAAGTTGTGCATGAGACTCGGTGAGTCCGATGAGCTCACTCTTAATGACCCTTGAGCCATTTTTGAGGTGCTCAAAGTCCGCATGGAGTTTGACATGTGCAACTTCAAGCTTACAATTTTTATTTTTGAAATCATTGGCCACCTCGAGAGCTCTATCACAATATTTCTTTACTTTACATAATTCTAGAGCAAAGATCTCCTCAAGAGATTCCTTGGTGGTTTGTTCAAGTTCAAGAGCTTTAGAGAGGTCGACAATCTCATTATCGTAATCATGCCATGACCTTCCATTTTCTCAATGGTGACCTCATGCTCCTCGAGATGAGATTCCAACTCCTTAGTGTATTTGTTACCCTCAATCGCAATAGACATGATTTCCATGAAGTTGGAAGGAGCAATTTTATTCTTATGAAGAGCTTTAAAAATCATTTCACCCTTAATTTTTAAGGAAACAGTATTATCATACTCTTCATTAATAAGCTCATCCTCATTAGCATCAACATCATCATCATGAGAGCCATTGGGATTCAAAGTAGGAGATACCTTTGAAGCCTTAGCCATAAGGCAAAAGTGAGAAACAATAGATGACGATGTAGGATCCCTTGAAGCACCATTCAACCACATATTGTTCCATGGAGTGTTGGGTTTCATCTACATTGTTAGCACAACAACTCGAGGAAATAGAGGAATTTTTATCATGGCAACAAGACATAGCAAGCATATCATCATGAGATTTAGTGAAGCAATTTCTACATGATATGCAAGGACTATCAACACAAGCATGTGAAAAATTTGGAGTGCTCGAAGTGTTAAAGTCCAAAGATGAATCATTGCAATAAGATAGTGATCAAGGATCATCAATAATAAGCCCACTATCATCATTGCAATGCTCACAATATCATTACCTTATGGCAATCCAGATGTAGGTGAAGTAGAAGAAGTTGAGAACACAACACGGCCGGAGGTGGAGGGAGAACAATCATCCCCACAAATCTTGGACACACCACATTTATCTTGAAGCTTTGTCCACAACTCATGAGCATCCCGGAACGACATGAGTTGAAATATAACTGCATTGCTTAAAGCATTGAAAAGAACATTAGAAGCTTGAGCATTAAGATAAGAGTTTTTCTCATCCTCTAAAGATAATCTTTGAGGATCCTTTGGAGGATAAAAACCCATATATCTACAATTCGTTCTAAATTTGGGTCCATGACCCTAGAGAGATTAAGAATGCGAATTACCCAAACATCAAAATTTGTGCCATCAAAACTAAGAGTGTTAGAGAATCCTAATCCCCTAGTCGACATCTTTACTCTCTAGGCGGTTAAGCCTGATAATGAGAGACGGGGCTCTGATACCAACTGAAAGATCATGGATGTCGCCTAGAGGCGGGGTGAATTGGCGCTTTAAAATAATTACGATTTAGGCTTGAACAAATGCAGAATAAAACTAGCGTTTAATTTGTCAAGCACAAACCTAAAACAACTAGGCTCACCTATGTGCACCAACAACTTATGCTAAGCAAGATAAACAACTAACTGATAGCAAGATATATAACATGAAACACTATGGCTATCACAAAGTAAAGTGCATAAGTAAAGGGCTCGGGTAAGAGATAACCAAGGCCCGCGGATACGGTGATGTATCCCGAAGTTCACACCCTTGCGGATGCTAATCTCCATTTGGAGCGGTGTGGAGGCACAATGCTCCCAAAAATGCCACTAGGGCCATCGTAATCTCCTCACGCCCTCGCACATTGCAAGATGCCATGATTCCACTAAGGGACCCTTGAGGGCGGTCATCGGACCCATACAATTGGCAACCCTTGGGGGAGGTCACCAAACCCATACACTTTGGCAACCCTTGGGGCGGTCACCGAAACCCGTACAAATTGCTTGGGACAATCTCCATAACCTAATTAGAGACCCCGGTGTCGATGTCAAAACCGGCGGATCTCGGGTAGTGTTGGGTTCTACGGTAGGGTGCGTAGACTGCAAATTAAAATTTACCTACGCGCAGAACAACCAGGAACATGCTACGGGAGATGGATCACAGTTCGTTACCACTAGACGCGCAGTGCCGTGCAGCGGAAGAGGAGTTGGGGCAGCGCATCTGCGTGGTTCGTCTCCTCCTTGTCCGATCTCCCACGAACAGCCGGCCGTCGGATCCCTCGTACAGGTTCGCCAGAGCGGCGCAAGTGCACCACCTCTAACGGTATCCGCGCGTGCAAGAGGAATGTCGTGCGGCGGACTGCTAGGTCCGATCACACAACCATCGGCGAGTCGAGGTGTCTATTCGCAACACATGCAAACCCTAGTGACAGCGCCGAAGCGATCAACCGCATGAGTGTGCCGCACCTCCACTTTATATAGGCGTCTGTCGCGGGCTCAACACTTGGGCCTCGCACGGACCCTAAAGCCCATAAGTCTACTCGGCCACAATCCAAATATACCTCGCATCACATCCGACCAGTGTCCTCGGATCCGACCTCGTAGGTTCCTTCCCTTAAGCGCGCGACCCCTTAGGTTCAAGCCGGCTTTGGTCGCAGTTCGGATCACCTCCGAACTGCACGGTTGGTAGCGGCCTCTAGCAAGGCATGCCGAACACCAAGCAGACTATGAAGCTGGTTAGCGAACCTATACTTCATACTTCCATTCCTTTTGCCACACGATATATGTTGTCGGGCTCAAGGCGAGTCTGTCATCCTTGTGCTAGCCCGACCTCTTTCTCGTTCCAGTGATACCGACCACTATCCGGATTATCTCATAATCCTTGTCGCATGGCCATGCTTATCCTGGTCGGATCACACGAGGGGCCCAGAGTATATCTCTCCTGATCGGAGGGGCAAATCCCATCTTGCTCGACCACGTCTCGCAGCATGGGTCTGGACAAGCCCGAAACCTACCTTTGTAACTACCCAGTCATGGAGTAGCATTTGGTCGGCCCAAAGCAGGTCTCTCACCATCTCGAGTACATGTGCCAGCTCAGGTCTTAGGACATAGAACGTATGTTGTACTAGAGACTCACAGATGACATATCACTGCGTCTCATAGTTGGGTCTGTCCGACTCGGACCTTATCTCGACTCGGATCCGACTATGTCGAATCCGAGCAGACCTTTCCAAGTCCATATTATCCGGTTAGCATCCAATGCTCCATGGCTAGTGAGACCAAGCCATCGACCGTGGCATATGCTAGTCTAGTCGGCTGCGCGTCCACACAGCCCTTTCGACTAGGGACCTTTTTAGGACAGTCATCATACAATGCATAGTCCCACAAACAAGTCACGTACTTGCTAATACACATCATTGATAATGTCCAAGGACTATCTTTATTCATAAACACATAGGAAATATCATCATACATGATTGCCTCTAGGGCATATCTCCAATAGGTAGGGGGTCCCAAACTGTGCGTCTAAGGTCGATGGTAACAGGAGACGGGGAACACGATGTTTACCCAGGTTCGGGCCTTCTTGATGGAGGTAATACCCTACTTCCTGCTTGATTGATCTTGATGAATATGAGGATTACAAGAGTTGATCTACCACGAGATTGTAATGGCTAAACCCTAGATGTCTAGCCTGTATGATTGTGATTGCCTCTACGGAGTAAACCCTCCGGTTTATATAGACACCGGAGAGGCCTAGGGTTGTACAGAGTCGGTTTACAGAGGAAGGAATCTTCATATCCGAACGCCAAGCTTGCCATCCACGCAAAGGAGAGTCCCATCCGGACACGGGAGGAAGTCTTCTGTCTTGTATCTTCATGGCCCATCAGTCTGGCCCACGTCACATTGCCCGGACGCCCGAGGACCCCTTAATCCAAGACTCCCTCAGTAGCCCCTAAACCAGGCTTCAATGACGATGTGTCCGGCGTGCAGATTGTCTTCGACATTGCAAGGCGGGTTCCTCCTCTGAATACTCCAAAGCAGCCCTCGAACACAGAAAACATGTCCGGCTCTGCAAAACAAGTACCACACACAACCGGAGAGAGTATAATATTTCATGAGTCCCATCTACTAACAACCTTTGTAGCGAGACATTGCGTCCCTGCCCGGTCATTATTTCGAACCGTTTTTAGCCTCCCGCTCCATGTTTCGAGATGCGGTTTTTATTGGCACGTCTTGTCGAAGCAGAGATCGTGTCCCCTTATTGCGGGATTCTCATCAATACGGGCGTGGGTAATCCAACCGCGCCGTCTGCACGGCCCTTGGGGAATAGGCGAGTTTTAAGGCGAATGGGGAGGCGCTTGATATTTGCTGCCTTTATGAAGAGATAAGGATTCACCCTTTCACCCACGCCTTCTTTCTCTCTGCCCACCCATTCTCGAGCTCCAGCACCCAAGCTTCCATCCTTTCCGCCTCAAAAAAGCACTCCGACCATGTCCGGATCTGGAGCGCAGGGCAAGTGGATGGCCTCCTTCATCACAGAGAAGGAAATCACGAAGCTCCGCGAGGCGGGGTACTTGGCCCAGGAAATCGCCCACCAGCTTACGGCCAAGGGGAGATCGTCCCCACCCCGGAGCCCCATGAGAGGGTGGTGTTCATTCCCCACTTCGTCCGCGGGTTAGGGTTTCCTCTCCACCCCTTCGTGCGCGGACTCATGTTCTACTATGGGCTAGATTTCCACGATCTAGCTCCAAATTCTTTCCTCAATATTTCGGCATTCATTGTCGTGTGCGAGGCCTTCCTCCGCATCCCACCCCACTTCGGATTGTGGCTAAAGATCTTAAATGTGAAGCCGAAGGTGGTGGGTGGTCAACACGCAGAGTGCGGAGGCGCTATGGTGAGCAAGCTGTCCAACGTCTCATGGCCCAAAGGTACCTTCGTGGAGACCGTCAAAGGGTGGCAACAGCAATGGTTCTATGTCACAGAGCCCCGTGACACCACCTGGGCCGCGGCTCCCGAATTTATGTCCGGGCCCCCGATGCAGCTCACCTCCTGGCTAGAGAAGGGCCTGGACTGGGCTTCATCGGACGAGCTGACAGCGCTGCAGACGCACATCAAGAGCATGGTGGAGAAGAACATTAAGCTCGTCAGCGTGATCCAAGTGATGCTTTTTCGCTGGATCCTTCCTTGTCAAAGCCGGACTTGCCATTTTGTGGGAGTTCGATCCAACCAAGCACCAGACCTTGCAACAGTTCTTCGGCGCTACACACGAAGGCATCTGGAAGGTGCTTTTTAAGGCCAATGAGACGTGGCCGAAGACGACCGAGGACCGTGGGTACAACCTGACCCATCCCGCCAGTCCGGTAAGTTTTTCGTATTTCAAGGTGCATCCTTCACCTGTACATTCAAGGAAGATGTCTAAGCTTCCCCGTCTGTCTTTTTAGGGCTGGAAAAACAAGGCGGAGCGGATCCAGTGTCCAGCTCCGCTGCCTGAAAACCTAGCTATCCCACTTCTGATGAAGATGCTGGTCCCGGCGCCCTACCAGGCGCAGGAGAAGAAGGCCAAGAAGAAGGGCCAGGCGGGAAGAGGCGGCCTTCGCCGTAAAGGCACTTCGGACGTGACGTCCGAAGACGCCAAAACCCACTCCTCCCCCGCCACCGAGGACGACGAGGAGGAGGAGGAAAGCAACTCTCCCCCCGAGGGGGGAAGGAAGAAAAGGACGGCCTCCACGGATCTGGAGGCAGAGGCGTCCAAGAAGGGGAGGGTCTCCCTCGCGGACAACCCTGCGTTGGACACTGATAACAGCTCCGAGTGGCGCCCCGGGGAGAAGCCCCTGGCCGAATCATAAGTACTTAAAGGCACTTATACACACATATATCCAACTTCTTTACTTCATGGTTTTAATATGTCGAATCATGCGCTGCAGTCCGGCCCACGCCCGCCCCCAGCGATCCTCATCTTCGGGGAATTCGCTGGATCCAAATGTGATGGACAGCGGGTCACTTCCGGCGGCCTCCTATCCCAAGGCCACGGACGACACCGAGATGTTGTCCCGAAGGACCTTACCAGGCCAGGGAGAGGTACAGGAGGCCGTCTGGGTGGCGCCAGAGGGTGATACCTCGGCCGCCGGACACATGGGGGAGCAAATCCCCGTGGAGACTGGCGATGGGGACCATATCCAATTCGGCCCCCAGCCGAATACTATTCCGGATGCCCATATGGCTCCGGAATCAGGCAAGCAGCCTCCTTCGAAAGAAGGAGGTGCACCTATTCCGCTGGTGACCTCTGTCCATCCAGAGGCATCGGGTACTCTACTGGAAGCGCTGCAAAGTGCTTCCATTGTTGAGGAAAACCGTATCCTTATGGGTACGGTGGTTGAGAGGGTTCAGTCCGCTAAGAGCGGACTGACCGAAGCCTGCACCAGCCTTCTAATAGGCTTTGAGGTACGCAAAAAGAATGTCGTAGTATAGAAAGTAGCCCCTGAGACTGTCCGGTGTTCAAAAAGAAAGGCCGGACAAAGGATCGAATAATTTTCGCAGGAGACTTAGCATATGTGTCTATGTGAATAAGCAGGCGTCGATGCTGGCTGCGACCTCCCATGCTGCCGAGGTCTCCAAACTGAAGCAGAGTCTGGAGCGGGCCGAGGAAGAGCTTGGCCATGTGAAAAAACAACTATAGGACAAGCAAGGTATGCAATGGCCTATTCAGATCTAGAAAGATATGAATTGTTTGTGTTGATCATGTTATCATGATATTTCGTAGGAGCTGCGACCGAGGTGGAGTTCCTCAAGAATGCGCTGGCCAAGGCCCAAAAGAGAGCGGCGAAGGAACAAGCCGCCCGCAAAAAACACGAGGCAAGGGTCGGGGAGGTCCAGCAGGAGCTCCAGGACGCCGTAAAGAAATGCGAGTCCTTGGAGCGCAAGATTGTGGACCAAGAGTCCAAACTTGCTAAGGCCCGCCAAAGCGCACAACAGGCCCGGGTTGAAGCCCAGGGCGCCCTCCAGGAAATCCAGGAGGCCAGGAAAATCGCGGCGTGTAAGGCCTTTATTATGCAGAGCGAATTTGTGAGGAAAAGGTACCTCCTACTGACCCGGATTTGGAGTTCTCTAGGAGCCTTTGCGGATCTGCCGCGCAGCGTTGCTGATGTTGCGGAGTTCTTCCGAGCCAAAGAGGGGAGCTCAACGGAGAAGCTGTTCTGGTCGCAATACCTTGCGCCAGAGCATCAGGTGCCCTTTAGCGATCAGCTGAAACAGCTGACCGAACTGCATAGGGTGGCCGAATTGGCCATGAAGGATTTGATAATCCGTCTATGGCCTGCCGAAGCCATACCCAGCAGCTACTTCGGGCTCGTGAAGCCGTTGGTCGATGCCTGCCCTCGGCTTGATGCCATCAAGCGGTCGGTCTGCATCGAAGGTGCGCGGATGGCCTTCTCCCGTGTCAAGGTGCAGTGGGTGAAGATGAACGCCGTCAAGCTTGCAACTGAGGGACCGCCTGCGGGCAAGGAGCACCGCACGCCCGAGCGGTATTTTGATGATGTCCTGGAGGGATCCCGCATTGTAGAGGGCCAGTGTGCAAAAGACATTATCTTTGAATGAGTACATTCATGTTATTCCGTCCTGTATTATGAAACAAAGCCGATATGTAATATAATGCTTGTTGTTTATTTAAAATGTTGCCTCCTGTGCGGCCGTTTTATTAAATCTGAGAGTTGGCCAGTCGTCAGCTTCAGCCCCCACGTAGGTAGTACGGGGGTGTTCGGGTTGGAACCTAAACACTCTTGATCCAAGAGTTTGGTCCTTGAAGGAGGTGTTTAGCGCAACGAACCAGGCAATCGGACTATGTGGCTTCATCACCCTCACTTAGCCATAGGAGTTTGACAATAGGAATGTAGGCGCAGCCCCTAGTTAGTTTTTGTTAATCCGGACTAGGGTGCTATAGACGCCTGATCGGGTGGAGACCGATCCGTCGCAGAATGTGGGAAAAATCGCAAGAGATTTTAACCTCCGAATAGCTGACCAGCTCTCGCCGCATCATGATAGTCAGTTTTCGGCTTTCTCTACTGAGGTGTTTTATCCAGATGAACCAGAAACACAATCGCAGTAGTTCTCCCTTTACTACCCTAGCCGATAGGACGGAACGTAAGGTAGTAAGCACAGGAGCCGGGCAACCCAACTATTGACCAAAGACATGATTCGGAGCCGATGCATATAATGCTAAATTCGGGGTGCCAAACTATACTGTAAAAAGTGTTCGGACTTTTGTTGCCGAGTATGGAGCGCAATGAAGCCCTGGCGAATTTAAGGCGTACCAAAGTGTACGGGTGCACTCGATAAGAATAGCGAAATAAAATGAAGTAGTAAGCCAGTGCCACAAAAGTTGGGCCGCAAAATGTTTCCATTATAATTTGATTAATACGTCAAAGCGTATTTTTACAAATAGTGCGATAAGCAACAGGGCTATTGAACATGCCGAGACCAAGGGGGAGCTGCGTGCGGGTCCTGAAAACAGGTAGAGTGATCATCAAGAAGACCACCTAGAGATTCCCCGACACGTCTATGATGCTTGCCGCCTGGTATATCCATCATTCGAAAGGATCAATGATCATGCCGTCATGAGGGGCCTGTGGAAAAAGAAACTTGAAAAGGATAAAAAGAAAAGGGAAAGTATGTGTGCCCAGGGAAGGTCGAGCCATATTATGGACCACAATCGAGTTATGCCTCTGTCTTTGCCATGGTATTTTGAGTGCGTAGTTATGTACGCACGGTATGTACGCCGCCATTTGGTCGGGACTTAGACGGAGGCCGAATTGCTAGTCGAACTCCTGATGAGCTGGACTGTCATGCTGCAGAGTAGTCCGGACTCGTTTGACAGTGTCCGAGAGCTTGGCCGTTGAATTAATATTCTGCTTGATAAGGCCCCTCTGTACTCCCGCTGCCAAGGCCGTGGTGTGCTCCTCGGTGCGGAGGGAGCGTTCCGTGTTTCCATTGACTGTTATGACACCGTGTGGTCCGGGCATCTTGAGTTTGAGATAGGCATAGTGTGGCACCACATTGAATCGAGCAAATGCAGTTCGTCTGAGCAGTACGTGATAGCCACTGCGGAAGGGAACGATATCGAAGATCAAGTTTTCGCTTCGTAAGTTGTCCGGGGATCCGAAGACGACTTCCGATGTGATTGAGCCCGTGCAGCGGTGTAACGCTCACATATTTATAGGTAGAGGGAGCTAGGAGGCTCCAAATGAGGTGCAGTTTTCGCCCACACGATCGTGATCGAATGACCTAGAGCATGGAAGAGAGTTTGGTGGGTATTGGGCTGGTTTTTGAGGGGGGTTTTGCTGGACACTCAAATGGACATTGCGGATGCCCGGTTAACCGTTGGAGTACCAAACGACCTCCAAATGGAACGAAACTTGACCGGTGGTCTCCGGGTGGTGTAATAAGGCCACTTGACAAGCCTCGGTCCATTCCGAGAAAGTTTGACACCCGCACATGAAAGAAAACAAGAGGGGTGCGCCGGAGGAGATAGGAGCGCCGGATTGCAAAACGAACAACGGGGAAAATGCTCGGATGCAAGAGACGAACACGTATGCAAATGCAATGCACATGATGACATGATATGAAATGCATGACATGACAAAATACAAAACGAAAGAAAAAACCCGACCACAGAGGAAATAACATAGCACATAGCCGAAAATGGCAAGAGTCGGAGTTACAAATATGGCAAATTACATACGGGGTGTTACAACACTCCACCACTACGAGAGGATCTCGTCCCGAGATCTAGGACTGAAAGAACTTCGGATATTCGGAACGGAGATGGTCCTCGCGTTCCCAGGTAGCTTCTCGGTCGGAATGGTGCGACCACTTCACTTTCAGGAATTTGATTGACTTGTTGCGAGTCTTGCGCTCAGTTTCTTCAAGAATAGCAACGGGGTGCTCATGATAAGACAAATCTTCTTGGAGGTCAATCTCTTCGAAGTTGATAGTGCGCTCAGGCGTCTTGAAGCACTTGCGGAGCTGTGACACGTGGAACACATCGTGCACGTTCGCGAAGTTGGAAGGAAGCTCAAGTTGATAGGCGAGGTCGCCTCTTTTGCCAACGATCTTGAAAGGACCCACGTATCTAGGGGCAAGCTTCCCTTTGATACCGAAGCGACGAGTGCCTTTCATTGGAGAGACGCGGAGGTAGACATGGTCTCCGATCTCGAAAGCCAAATCACGGTGCTTACTATCATAGTAACTCTTCTGGCGCGATTGCGCGGCTTTGAGATTATCACGGATGACTTTACACATTTCTTCAGCTTCAGTGATTAAGTCATTGCCAAGAAGTTGGCGTTCACCAGTCTCTGACCAATTGAGAGGAGTACGGCACTTTCTGCCATAGAGAATCTCGAATGGGGCCTTGCCCGAACTCGCTTGGAAGCTGTTGTTGTAGGAGAATTCAGCATATGGAAGACAATCTTCCCATTTCATGCCAAAAGAAATGACACATGCCCTGAGCATATCTTCAAGAATTTGATTGACTCGCTCGACTTGGCCACTAGTTTGAGGATGGAAAGCTATGCTGAAGCGAATGTTTGTGCCCATGGCCTTCTGGAAGGAGTCCCAGAACTTGGAGGTGAAGATGCTTCCATGATCTGAAGAAATCAATTATGGAATGTCGTGCAGGGAGACAATTCTGGAGGTGTATAGCTCTGCCAGCTGAGCTGCTGTGATGGATTCTTTGATTGGAAGGAAATGAGCCACTTTAGAAAGCTTGTCGATGACAACGAAGATAGCATCATTTCCGTGCTTGGACTTGGGAAATCCAGTCATGAAGTCCATTTCGATATGATCAAACTTCCATTCTGGGATAGCAAGAGGTTGAAGGAGACCAGCTGGTCGTTGGTGTTCTGCTTTCACTCTTCGGCAGACATCACATTCATTCACGAATTGAGCAATTTCTCGCTTCATTCGAGTCCACCAATACGACTGCTTGAGGTCATGATACATCTTTGTACTTCCAGGATGAATGGACAGGAGAGAATTGTGCGCCTCGTTCATAATGACTTTCCTTAGATCACCTTTAGGAACCACAATCCGGTCCTCGAAGAATAAAGTGTCTCTGTCATCAATGCGATAGCACTTGTATTTGGAAAGACCCTTGTGGATACCACGTTTCACCTTCTTCACCATGGCATCAAGAAGTTGTGCCTCACGAATTTGATCTTCCAAAGTAGGAGAGACTATGAGGTTGGCAAGAAAGCCTTGAGGAACAACTTGAAGATTCAGCTTGTGGAAAGCTTCACAAAGATCCGGTTGGAATGGCTTGAGAATTAAGCTGTTGCAATAAGCCTTCCTGCTTAAAGCATCTGCAATGACATTTGCTTTGCCTGGAGTATATTCTATACTCGGATTGTACTCTTGAATCATTTCGACCCATCGAGTCTGCCTGAGGTTGAGGTTGGGCTGAGTGAAGATGTACTTGAGACTCTTGTGATCAGTGAAAATGTCCACTTGTCTTCCCAACAAGAGATGTCTCCACGTTATTAATGCATGGACAACTACCGCCAACTCAAGATCGTGAGTGGGGTAGTTCTTCTCGTTGGGCTTCAACTGACGAGAGGTATAGGCCACAACTTTCTTCTCTTGCATTAACACAGCACCGAGACCTTGGAGAAAAGCATCACAGAAAACTTCAAACGGCTTGGATTCATCAGGAGGAGTCAAGACAGGAGCTGTGACTAGTTTCTCTTTGAGAGTGTTGAAAGCAACGTCACACTCAGGAGACCAGACATACTTCACATGCTTCTGGAGGAGGTTGGAAAGAGGCTTTGCAATCTTAGAGAAATTCTCAACGAATCTTCGGCAATAGCTTGCAATACCAAGAAAACTGCGGAGCTGCTTGACATTCTGAGGAGGTTCCCAATCACAATTGCGGACACCTTCTCGGGGTTAACAGCGATGCCCTTGGCAGAGATGATGTGACCAAGGAAAAGAACTTCATCGAGCCAAAACTCACATTTAGAGAACCTCGCATAGAATTGATACTCTCTGAGCTTGTCGAGCACCAATCGCAAATGTTTGGCATGGTCCTACTTATTCTTGGAGAAGACCAAGATATCATCGAGATACACCAGGACGAATTCATTGGTATAGGGGTTGAAGATGAAATTCATCATTCGAGAGAAAACTGGAGGAGCATTGACAAGGCCGAAAGACACGACAGTATATTCATAAGAACCAAAGCTTGTTCTGAATGCTGTCTTGGGAATATCTTCTTCACGAATGCGGATCTGATGATAACCCATACGAAGGTCAAGCTTCGAGAATACTTTAGCGCCTTTGAGTTGCTCAAATAGCTCATTTATGTTGGGAAGTGGATACTTGTTCTTGATTGTCTTCTTGTTCAATGGACGGTAGTCGACACAAAGTCGGTCCGTGCCATCCTTCTTCTTGACAAAAAGAACACCACAACCCCATGGAGAAGAACTCGGTCTGATCAAACCCAGACGCTCTTGTTCATCGAGCTGTTTCTTCAATTCCTTCAGCTCGTTGGGTCCAAGCTTGTATGGACGCTTGCAAACGGGTTCAGTGCCTGGCTCTAGTTCGATAACGAACTCAACTGGCCGATGAGGAGGCATACCCGGAAGCTCTTCTGGAAAGACATCTTGATACTCACAAACGACTGGAATTTGAGAGATGGCATTCAATTTGCCCTTCTCATTGAGAGAGAAAAACCGAATGGTTTCATCACGAGCGGCAAAAATAATCACATCCTCAGAAGAGTGTGTCAATTGAATTTCCCTGGCAGCACAATCAAGTTGAGCCTTGTGCTTAGAAAGCCAGTCCATCCCGAGAATAAGATCAATATCCGAGTCACCAAGAACAACTGGAGAAGACTGAAATTTATAGTTTCCCATCTTGATGGAAACATTCGGAACTATCGAGTTGGCTCTCATTGACTTCCCCGGAGAAATAACACCCAATGGTTTATCCAGATAAGACCAGGAAAACTCATGCTTGGCAAAAAACGGTCTTGACATGAAACAAAGCGATGCACCAGTATCAAAAAGAACTTTTGCAGGAATATCATTAACAGGAAGATTACCCATTATCACATCAGTAGATTCCTCCGCTTGAGCTGCATTCATCATGTTCACCTTTGCAGACTTTGGATTATGCTTGACCACTGCATTGGTGGAAGATCTGACAGGAGGAGGAGGAGGAAGACGCCTTTGGTTGAAGCACTTGTTAGCATAGTGACCTTTCTGCTGACATTTGTTGCAAGTCACCTCTGAGAGTGGACGGTGATAAGGAGCATTGGACTTTGGAGCTTGATTCTGAGACTTGTTCTGATAGCCAGAGTTGGAAGAGTTGGAAGAACCATGGCCACCTTTGTTCTTCTGCTGGTAGGGCTGACGAAACGGAGGAGGAGGAGGAGGCAACCAGAACTTCTGTTGCTTAGCTGTCACAAGTGAGGAAGAAGAAGACTGAACTGCGTCTCTGACTCTCTTCTTAGAAGCCGCACACTTGAGCTGAGCAGCCTCTTGCTTCAGTGCCATGTTATAGAATTGATCAAACTGAGTAGGCTCAACAAGAACGAGAGCTAACTGCAGATCCTCTTTAAGGCCACCTCTAAAGTGATAGATCATGCTCTTTTCATCAGGAACGTCTTGTTTAGCGAAGCGAGCAAGTTTCTGAAACTGAATGTTGTATTGATACACAGACATGTTGCCTTGCTTGAGATTGCGGAACTCCTCACGCTTGCTCTCGACAACACTATGTGGAATGTGGTGCGCTTTGAAGTCCCGACAGAAGTCAGTCCAAGTGATCACACGACCTCCTCTGGAATCTTTGTATTGTTGAAACCAATCAGCAGCTTGGTCCTTGAGCTGGAAAGAAGCGAACTTGACATAGTCCTCAGGCCTGACATTGCTACATTCAAAATGCTTGTTGATGTCCACGAGCCAATCATCGGCATCCGTGGCCTCGGCACAGTAGCTGAAAGACTTGGGCTGATTTGCGAGAAACTGGTTGAGAGTGGCAAAGTGAAGCTGATTGTTGCCTTGACCTTGATTGCCTTGATTGCCTTGCCCTTGAGTACGTTCTTGCAAGAGTTGCAGAATCATCTGAGCATTGGCGTTGGTGGCTGCCATGATAGCCTGCCATGCCTCCGGAGGTGGAGGTGGTGGCGGAGGGTTCGCTTGACTCCCTTCATTGCGATCCGGATTCTGACGCGTTGGCGGAGCCATCCTGAAGAGGGTGACATCCGTTAGCATCTTGATAGACACATAGATAAGTAGAATCAACGGATAGAAATTGCAACATATAGTCTTCACAATAAACATTCGAACGAATATGAACGAATGAATTCCGTAGTAAATCATCACACTTCCATAAGTTGAGAAGCCACTTGAAAAAGATATGTAATCAACATATGACTTCGAAGCAACTCGAATATCACAAATGAAAACAAAACAAAGTATTGGCTTGCAGGATAAGCCGGAACAAACATATGATAGAGGTTTCGTCCGAAGTTTTTGTGGTGGGGCCCACACGGGCTCAATCGTACAGCACCATCATGTACAAGGTTGTGCACATGACATACGAAGCGTCCCCGAGTCGGCATAGCCAAGGACTCTTTAAGACACTACGAGACCACTGTAAAACCAACCGTGTACAGGCGGACCACTAGACGTCGAACCCCAATCTCATATCATGCGTCTGTCGGAAAGATATCCTAAGGCTACTTGAATTTCCACTTATAAACTCCCGAAACTTTCTGGTTATGCAATCTGGTGTTGGGGATACAGGGGACACAAAATATATCACCCAAACTAGCAATCCCTAGATCCAGCTGTATCCATCCGTCAACACATAACCAAGAAAACTGCGGAAATCGTTTACCTCAACCTTCGAAAAGCATCCGTTATACAAGTTATGGCAATACTCCCGAACTCCCGCCCCAGTACTGGGTGGCATCGAGGTGATCTCACCAACAACTGCATAAAAGAGATTTCGATGTCGGCGAAACTCAGGTATTCCAGAACTGCAACGATAAAATTGTGACGACAACACCTCGGAGCTCAACTCCCCGGGACACTGCCACAACCCCTAAATGACAGGAGGCACCAAGAACAATGTTCTCATCACAAAACCATCGGAACGATTCCAAGATACCCGCGTGATCCTAAATTTTTTTAGTGAAATTTGAGGAGAGAATAGTCAAAACTTCTACGTCAGGAGACCTCACCAGAGCGACGAAGGGACTGAGGAGTAAAAAGAATCCTACTCTCCGATATATATAATCCTAAGACTCAAAACATTTTTGTTCTAGACTCAACAACGCCAGCGATTCGATCAAGCAGGGGGGCTCCTAAGTCGGGGATGGCTCTGATTACCAACTTGTAACGCTCACATATTTATAGGTAGAGGGAGCTAGGAGGCTCCAAATGAGGTGCGGTTTTCGCCCACACGATCGTGATCGAACGACCTAGAGCATGGAAGAGAGTTTGGTGGGTTTTGGGCTGGTTTTTTAGGGGGTTTTTGCTGGACACTCAAATGGACATTGCGGATGCCCGGTTAACCGTTGGAGTACCAAACGACCTTCAAATGGAACGAAACTTGACCGGTGGTCTCCGGGTGGTGTAATAAGGCCACTTGACAAGCCTCGGTCCATTCCAAGAAAGTTTGACACCCGCACATGAAAGAAAACAAGAGGGGTGCGCCGGAGGAGATAGGAGCGCCGGATTGCAAAACGGACAACGGGGAAAATGCTCGGATGCAAGAGACGAACACGTATGCAAATGCAATGCACATGATGACATGATATGAAATGCATGACATGACAAAATACAAAACGAAAGACAAAACCAGACCACGGAGGAAATAACATAGCACATAGCCGAAAATGGCAAGAGTCGGAGTTACAAATATGGCAAGTTACATACGGGGTGTTACAAGCGGGCCTCTACATGGTATTACTCCTTTAAAGGTAGTTTTTGTGGGCTTGATCCTTGATGGATCGATGCCCATCTTGTGGACTATATCCTGATAGAGCAGGGTGAGACTGCTGCCACCGTCCATGAGGACTCGCATGAGGTGGAATCCATCAATGATTGGGTCGAGGACCAGTGCGGTTGAACCGCCATGACGGATACTGGTCGGATGGTCCCTGCGATCGAAGGTGATCGGGCAGGACGACCATGTGTTGAATTTTTGGGCGACTGGCTCTATCGCGTAGACGTCCCTGAGCGCGCGTTTGCGCTCCCTCTTGGGGATATGGGTAACGTATATCATGCTCACCGTTTTAACCTGGGGGGACTTCTTCTGTCCCCCTGTGTTCGGCGGACAGGGCTCCTCATCGTCGTCCTCACTTTGCGACCCCTTCTCCTTGTTCTCGGTATTTAACTTGTCGGCCTGTTTAAAGACCCAACAGCTTCTGTTGGTATGATTGGCTGGTTTATCGGGGGTGCCGTGGATCTGACATGGACGATCGAGTATGCGGTCCAAACTGGATGAGCCCGGATTGTTTCTTTTAAATGGCTTCTTCCGCTGGCCGGACTTGGAGCCACTGAATCCGGCGTTGACCGCCGTGTCATCGGTATTGTCACCGTTGCTTCGACGCTTGTGCCTGTTGCGTCGGGGCTTGCCGTTGCTATTTCTGGCTTCAGAGGTGCCAGGTTTGCTTGCATTATTATTGCTACGGGCTAGCCAGCTATCTTCGCCCGCGCAAAAGCGGGTCATAAGTGTCGTGAGGGCTGCCGTGGACTTCGGCTTTTCTTGGCCGAGGTGTCGGGCGAGCCATTCGTCGTGGATGCTATGCTTAAAGGCCGCTAGAGCTTCGGCATTCGGACAGTCGACAATCTGGTTCTTTTTAGTTAGGAACCTAGTCCAGAATTTCCTGGCTGACTCTCCGGGCTATTGAACTATGTGACTTAAGTCATCGGCCTCCGAAGGTCGGACGTATGTGCCTTGGAAGTTGTCGCGGAAGGCGTCTTCCAAGTCCTCCCAGCTGCCAATAGAGTTTTCAGGCAGGCTGTTTAACCAGTGCCGAGCTGGTCCCTTGAGTTTTAGCAGGAGGTGTTTGATGGTATTTGATGGTGTTTTCCCGGAGCTTCACACCACAATAATTGAGCTCCGACACACCACCAATCGTTTAGGACGCCCAAGCACCCAACAGGAACACGCTCTAGGGTACCAAGCACCCAAGAATAATAAGCTTCTCAACTTCACTTCCAAGCATCACCGTGTAGAACTCAAACCGATGCAACTAATGCAATGGCAAGAACACATGAAGTGGTCAAGTCCCTCACTCCCAAATCCCACGACAACAACAAAAGCTATGGAGGTATATGAGAGAAAGAACAAGGAGAACTCTAAGATCTAGATCCAAGGGGTTCCCCACACATAGAGGAGAAAGTGATTGGTGGAAACATAGATCCAGATCTCCTCTCTCTTTTCCCTCAAGAACTAGCTAGCAAGAATCATTGGAGGAACTGAGAGATAGCAAGCTCGAAGAAGGTCAACAATGGGTGCAAAACATGAGCTCAAAGGATAAGAACCATTTGGAAAGAAGACCCCCTAAAATAGGCCCCCAAATCCAATCGTTATGACCACAAGTCGTGCTGGAAGTGGTTGCAGCAGAAGGAAGGAAGTGGAATTACCGCTGAAACCGTATTTCCGCTCGGGGGAGCATTACTACTGCTTAAAACTGAAAAACTACCCAAGTAAAACAGAATGATGCTCCAATACTGAAATTGCTATAACTCCTTGAAACAGACTCCAAAATCAGCAAAATCAAGCTTGTTGAATAGAAGAAGACAAGTACTATCCAACAGCGACAGGATACTAAGAACAGCATTGGAGAAGAAATTCTAATAGGATAGGAAGAGGACCTTCCCCAAGTATGAATCGACAAACTCTCTAGCACCGAAAAACTCAAAGATGATGCATGCGGACTCCCTTGTCGATGAGCTTGAGTTTGACAAGAAGACAGACACAAACTCTAAACCTCACAAAGAGAAGAGTCAAATAAGAACCAAGAAAGATGATGCCAAGGATGCAATGGTTTGAGATCTCTACGAACGATACAATAGAGCTACTCACTTGAGAGCCCCCCTTGATAGTATGGCTATCGACCCTATCACCTGGTCTCCCAACTAACACCATGAGACCAATAAAATAGAAAACCTACCGGAGACAAACCTTTGCCTTGCGCATAATCCACTTGAGTTAGATGGTGACGATCTTGACCTCCTCAAGTTGGACCACCTTTCTTGATAGCGCTGGCCCGATGAAGACTTGTAGATTGCTCCCTCATACTCCACTATGGGTGAGCCACTCTTCGACACATCTTCACAAGTTCATTGTCACCAAGATGGACAGCAAGCTTCAACCAAGATCTCTTCGTGATGCTCCACTTGAGCTTGCACACCGCAACCTTGATGGTGATCACCACTTGATGTCATCCTCCATGGGTTATATGATATCTTCCTTTCGATGCACGCCCATTGAAACATACCGAACTCCACGTAGGACTCTCACGTAGACCATGGGTTAGTGCACAAAGCGTAATGGACAATGCTTACCATACCAAGGGATCACTTGATCCCGCTCGGTACATCTTGTACTCTTTGTGTGTTGATCAACTTGATTTACTCTTTGACTTAGTCTTGATCAACCTTGTATCATGTATTCTCTATGACCAATCTTTGGATAATTCCTTGAGTGGCACCTTGGTCATCACATAATCTCCTTGAACCCAACAAATGGACTTCAAAAAATTTCTATGGACAAACCCTTCAAATATAGCTCAAGGCAACCATTAGTCCATAGGGATTGTCATCAATTACCAAAACCAAGCATGGGGGCACCATGCTCTTTCACTTTTCCTTTCTTTTTTTGTTTTCTTTCTTAATTTGTTTATGTTATCTTTGAATTTATTTCCAAAACAAAGCATTTTTAAATTCAAGTTGGAAACTTTGTGAATGCTGGACATTTATCTAGGGCCTTTTGATTAATTAGTTGCTGCCATTATTTTATATAGCCTCTATTAATATTTCTATTTGACTTATTTCACTGAATTTTTCTTTCTCTCAAAGCTTTAATTATTTGTGTTGCAAATTTATTTAGAGGATTTTTTTTAATTCCTTGATTTGCCCCTATAGGGCCTCTTCTTATTTTCTGAAAGGTCTTTTAGGGTTTCTTTTAGAAATAGGGTTTTAAATACTTTATGGTTTTGGAATTTTACTTCAAATCAAACTAGATCAACATTCAAACTAACACTCAATCCTAGTTAAACCCTAGTTAGTAGCAAGCTAACACAAGTATTATTAGGAAAATTTTAATTCCCTGTGAATTTTTCAATATTCACGATTTGTGAAAAATATGGGATGCGACGGTGAACATGCTTACATAACCCACAAAAAAACCACACATGGGGTGCACATCGCGAATGCACACTCAATAACAATCTCGACAATGTGATCCCTCACATCGCACACATATCTTTTGGGCCAATTGTGTGACATGGTTCACATCGCGCGCTAGGCTTTACGCCACTACTTTGCCAATTCACACAATTGGACTTGTGTGAGGGAAATATGTTTCGCAAACACTTTCAGTTCGACTATGTGTGATGTGTCTTGTTGGACCTAATTAATCATCTAACCTGACATGGTAGGCTAAGACATAATATCTACAGTGGAGTAGTGGTAGCGGAGAAATCAAGTAATAGTCTCGTATCACATTGGACCACTAGTAGCATTAATTTTCTCTTCACGATATGATAGTACTAATTTCCAAAGACCGCAGTGCATTTAAAGTGTGCCACTGAGGGCTTGCTGTTCATTTTGTTCTTTTCTCCCCTCAACCATCCATCCAAACCATAACAATTGATGTCTCTGTGCATCCCCTCCTTATTTCCATTGTCTTCCCTCCCTTCCACAAACCACACCGTCGACGGCCATACATCCCCACCACCATCAGTACCTCTTCCAACCTCCTCTTACTCGCCCGCTGCTTATGGCATCGATCATAACTCTATGCCAGAAGACATGCCATGTTGAAACCGCAGAAGGAAAATAGATCTATTGAAGGTGTACGAACCAAGCTGCAGACCTAAGGTGAGAGAATGACTCTTTTCCTAATATATAGCTAATGTATGTGTATTGTATCTCTTCTATTTCAAAGGTCATTTTGTTAAAACTTAAGTTGTGATGTAGTATCTCTAGAGAGATCACGATAACTATGCCATTTACTCATGTCCTTTTGTCTCCTATCTTGTTGTGTTCCTCAACAAGTCTGCTCCTCGTTAATTGCTTTGCTCCAATGAGTTTGCCTTATTCCTACCAATAATCTTGGTTCGGCCATTGGACTCGGGAGGATTAAGGTTGACAAGTCTTTTGGTTCTAGTGTGTGTGCCATTGAGAAGGCATCATTGAGTATGGACAACAAATAATGGACCTGTCTACCATAAAATAGAAGTATTAATCGATATTATGACCACAAGTGTGAATGCTTAGGATTCAACATAGTCGGGGACGGTAGACCGAACATTAAAATCAATCAAGACATATTGAGGGCATCATTTATTGAAACCTTCAGATTTTTCAAGGAATGGAACCGTAGGGAATTCTTTCTACCTAGGTTGTTAAGTTCTTCCTACGGTTCCGTAGGGAATGCAACTATAGGATTTTTCACAAAATGGAACCGTAGAGTAGGGAATTCTGCTCCAAGTGCACTCAGTAGGGAGTGGACATGATGGACAATCCTCGTCCATTAGGCTGGATACGCTAGTGATCCCGCTTCTGTGAGAGAAAAACTACTCTCTTTTGTTTTGTTTTTTGCGCGGGGAGGGGCTACTCTCAGAGATGGGAAAGCAGACGTTTTGCAATAAATCATTTTCCCATATGGCTATGCATGCTCAGCGGCCTACCCGCTTTCATGTTAGTCCGACAATACGCTTGCTAGCAATTAACGAAAAAGGCTTCCGCCCCGCTTTATATATAAAGCAACGATCAACGACAACCCACCACATACAGCACCCACCCACACTCACATCCGAGGCAGGATACATAGGTGCTCAAGAACAACTACACACTCCAAGCAACATCTAGCGTACTACAGGTAGGAAAGATAAATCAACACTAGACTCCAAAGGAGCCCTCAAACATGACACCACGAAGAGGGGCAGCCGAAACTCAACGGATCAGGGCCTCCAAAGTGGTGTCTTCAGGAAGATCACAATGCCCTAGCGCCGCCACCGCTCGATCCAGAGGATCGGGGTCTTTACCCAGAGCATCCCGGAGCATCAAAAGCAGCCACGATGGAGCCTTCAAGAAGGGTACGACGCCCACAGACGCCGCCACTGTCAGTCTGGCCAAGGCAGGCAAAGTTTTCACCCCGGCAAGCACTATCCGCCACCGGAACAGGGTAAGCGCAACCAAGACAGGTTGGTCACCCCCACCATCGAGCGCCGAAAGCTAGTCGCCACCTCCCTCACGGCCATGGCCGCCAGCCAGCACTCGAGCCGCGCCCCTCGCCCACAGGCACCGCGTCTCCCACCGGGCAGAAGGTCCCTCCTTCCACCCCCACACGAGCCCCTTGATGAGATAGAGTACGAGCAGGCCAAATTCGGGGGGGGACTATCGTCAGCGGCCACAGCCAGGCTGCACACTGGGGACCAGGGCCACCCTCGCACACGGCGGCAAGGCCGGGAAGCACCCCTACCTCCCTCCTAGGAGCACCCCTGCCACCACCGGCCAGCCACACTCACCACCAGCCGCAGGACACATACCAAGAGCAGCGGGGGGGAGAAGGTCGCACCACCACCACCGCGCCGCTCCCTCCACCAGCCAAGATGGCCACGACGGAGGCGGCCGCCCACAGCTTGAGCCGCCCCTGGCCCGCGCCCCTCAGAGGGCTAGATCCGGCAGAGCCGTGACCGCATCCGGCCCCCAAGCACGCACCTCCAGCATGCCGCCATCGCACACACTGCTCCTGGTGCACCATCGCGCTACTGCGGCCATCGTCTAGCGCGACACCCCAGCTCAGCCGCCTCGGCGCACTCCGAGCCCGCTGAGCGAGAGGGCGAGATCTCCCCGACGCCGACTAGGCTTCGCCTGGCCGCGCCTTCTGACGACAACGAGGGGGAGAAAGAGCAGGCAGGGGACCCCGCCGGCGGCGGCTAGGGTTTCCATCTGGTCGCATGTGGGGCTACCTGGGAGGAGGGAGGGAGGGAGGGGGCTTTTTCCCACTGCTGCCTCAAAACGTTTTGACATGGGTAGAGTACATTTGAGCTGGGTTGCCCATGGGATGGACCCATCGGAGATCAATCGTGTCCACGGTTCGAATTTCAGCATGATGACCAATGACCATACATGCTACTGCTTGGATTTTCGTGGGGCTAGGATTGCATTGACTAAAGTTTCCTCACGGTAGCTGCAGGCCTGCGGCAGCAGTGCTCATAGAGTCACAGTGTAGTCTTGGGACGCTTCTTTGTTACGTGTCGACGAACCTGTGGTGGTAATCGCTCAAGGTATACACTGTGTGTGTCCATTTTGTTAGAAGGGAGAGAAGATTGGTGAAATAGTTGTTCGTTTATTGCTTGAGCCTCGTGGGCATATATATAGGAGTACATGATCTACTTGGAGTACAAGGCAAGCCAGAATATTTCCTAGTCTAACCTATGTTTCCAATCTAATCAATATACTCAACATCCCCCCGCAGTCACAATGGTAGCGACGCTGACGGTGAGACTGGAGAAGAATCCGAAGGCAAGCCGACGAACACCCTCCCACAGTCGTAACGGTCGACGCATCGTGGAAGGCGTGGCTGGAGTAGAAACCGACGAGGTTGCTCAAGCAAGGCGGTAGCCCTTTGTGCCGTTTGTCGAGGTAGCCAAGAGCGTAGGTGGTGTAGCCGTAGTCGAGGTAGCCGTGCGAAGAACGCCGTGGTCGGTGTCGAGTCGGGGGTCGCCGATGTCGAGGTAGTCACCGTGGAGCCACGAAAGAAGAGCAGCGGTGGCGGCGGCGGCCTAAAGAGGTGCCGACTAGAGAAGGAGCGCGGCGGCGGTGCTTGAAGTAGGCGAAAATGAACCCGAGAGCGTGACGAAGACCGGCGCGGACGGTGACGTTCCTCGCGCCAAGGGAGACGGCGCGGCGCATATCACGTGGAAGTCAACGCGCGTGGACGGCGGTGGACCGCGTGCCGCAACGTTACGACCCGAAGGGGCGACGCAACGGCGGCGGGCTGGTCGGGGCGATGGTGGGGAAGACCTCGGGGCGGTTGCAGGGATCGCGTGTCATGCTCGCTACGGCCCGACGGGGCGACGCAGCGGCAGCGCGAGGGTCGGTGCAGCCTCGGGGACGGCCTGGAGCGGACGGCATCGGTGCGGCGGTTGATAGCGGGCCGCGGCACTACGGCCCGAAGGGGCGACGCAGCGGCATCGCGTGATGTGGTGCAACCACGGGAACAGCCTCAGGGCAGCGGCGGGGACCACATGTCGCGACGCTACGACCCGAAGGGGCGACGCAGCGGCGGCGGGGATCGGTGCGGCCACGGGGAGAACCAAGGGGTGGCGGCGCTTCGGCCCGATGGGGCGACGCAGCGGCAGCCCATTGCTCGATCGGCGGAGGGGCGCGCTGAACTTGGGGAAAGGGCGGTGACAGCCGGCGTAGGTCGACGAGCGGGCCGACGTGCGGACGACGGCCGTGAGGGGCCGCCTGTCGCACGAGGCCGCCGGGTCGGTGAAGAGGCCGGCCAGTCGCGCCGGTGCCGGAGTAGAGGCGCACGGTGGTCGACGACGGCGGCGGGCGACGCAAACCGATCAAGCATAGATCGGAAAACCAAAAAGAAAAACGCCGATCAAAACGACCGGCGAAAGAGCGAAAAAAACCAGAGCAAGGGCCCGGAAAAAAGACTTTCTAGGGCAGCCGGCCAACACGACCGGCGGACGAACCCTAGGTACGGGCGGCGCGGCCCCCGGTGGCGGTCATGAAGGCTGACCGCCTCGGGGCGGCGCGCGGGTGCGGAAACGGCGGCGCCGGCTAGGGTTTAGAACCCGGAAACTGATACCATGTTAGAAGGGAGGGAAAGGATTGATGAAATAATTGTTCATTTATTGCTTGAGCTTCGTGGGCATATATATAGAAGTACATAATTTATTTAGAGTACAAGGCAAGTCAGAATATTTCCTAATCTAAACTATGTTTTCAATCTAATAATATACTCAACACATTCTGCAATACGCACGACTTGCGAATTAACAAAATGGCAGAAAAAAAAAGGGCCACTACGTAGTCCTGTGTACGTGCTCCAGTTTTCTTTTCTTTCATACGCAGGGGCATAATATAGTCGAGTACTACTGTATACGAGTCAAGTCAACGTGCATGGGTGGATGCTATCGAGTATGCTCGTGTGTGCATGTCGGCATGCGATGGCGCATATGTACCTCGACCAAAGGTTGGAGAATTATAGCTAATCCACACACAGTTTTACACAGAGGACAAACTTGTCATGAGTCATGCTGTGCGGCTACGACCATGATAGTTTTTGTAAAAGTGCATGCTCTAGCCAATGCAACAAAAAACCAATTTAAGAGAGAGGGCCGGACATTATACTCTAACACTCCCCCTCACGTCTATGCTCCTTTGGAGCTATATGACGTGGGCAGTGGAAGCGGGGGCAGGCCGCAATTATTTATTGCGCTTACTGGGTTTTGAACCCTGAACCTGTTGGTTGTAAGTTTAACCAGTTCATCCATCAGACCGATCTGATGGAAGAGACTAGGCAGCACATTATACGTCAACACTTCTCCTCACGTGTGGCTTCCTCAGGCCTAAACGTGGAACGAAAGTGGGCTGCAATTTAATTGCGCCAGCCGGGTCTTGAACTCAAGACCTCTTGGCTCCGATACCATGTAGAAGTGCATGCTCTAGCCAATGCGACCAAAAGACCGATCTGAGAGAGAGGGCCGGACATTATACTCCAACAGTTTTTGACCTACCATGCAACACAAGTTTGACCGCCCATTCACCCTTAACCCCAGATGGAAAAAGAATGAATTTGCATGTCATCTGTGGCTTTTTTCGCCGTGATTATAAGGTGGTGGTGGTTGCCCTCTCCTCTAGTTAATTTTCGCAATAGCTATATTTCAGTCGACTGAATTTTCGGACTTGGGTCAGTCGATTTTGGTCGAAGGAAGAAATAGCCAGAGAGGAGGAAGAAACTCGCCGGAGGGGAGGAAGAAGCTCGTTGAGCAGGCTAACCCGGTGTCTATCTTAGGGTTCAGGGTGGGGCGGTGGTGGTGGGAGACCGGCGGTGGTGGTGGTGGGGAGGGTGTGGCGGGGCCTAGAGGGATGGCCGGGGTGGTGGGAGATCGGCGGTGGTGGGGGGCGTGGTGTGTGGATTCGCCGGAGAAAAAACTAGGTGTGGCGGGGCCTAGAGGGATGGCCGGGCAGTGGGGGGTGGTTCCGGGGAGGGCGGGGTGGCGCTCCGCAGGCGGCGGGGGCCGGTTGTCCGTGGTGGCGGCTGAGGAAGAAGAACAGGACGATCTATTCGGAGGAGGAAGACACAATCTAGGCGGTTCATTTTCTATCCGACGCTTCAGATTCATCGAGACCAGATGGACTCACTGAAACGAGGTTTCAGTCGACTGGCTCCGAGCCATTCCCGTCAATTTTACTTCACAGTGTGATCAAGCCCAAATGTTATGCAGCGTGGAGCCCCTTTCCTTCACATTTCAAAAAATTGTCTCCATTGCTAATGCATGCAAACTTGCAATAAGCCAATAACTCGGTCTCCCCACAAGAAGAGAAGCAGTGTGAACAGTAGAACCCACAGTTGTATATTTGAAACAGAAATACGTAGGAAACAAGGCCAAAAGTCAAGAGGAGGCATGGCGAGATGAGATCCACGTAAAGAAAGCGAGGAGGCTCGGAACCGCGAGCCACGAGAAAGAGCTCCCCTCCCGCAGCGGCGCCAAGTCATCATCCCTTTGCATGCTTGGTGGCCCGTTCCTTGTCCACTTTCGACTTTGCAAGATTTCCAAGCTTTCCCTGACAAAACTGTGGCTGCTTGACATGCCGGAGCCGGACTGCAGCCCGCAGCGCGCGCACACGCCCTTTTGCCGGCTTTTAGGCCTCCCAAAAGCCCTCCCTATTTCGGCACGCGCCCCATCCCTCCTCACTCTCACCAGTGTCTTTCAGCAACTCTCCCTCTCTCTCTGCCCCACCCATGGAAACGGCCGAGGTGCAGGAGAGGCAGCATGCCTGGCGGTGGCCTCTGGGCGCCATGGCCTGCAGCAGCGGCAGGTGTTGCCTTCAGCTCGAGTGGGATCCGCAGCTGATCAGGTACTTCGGCGGCCTAGGCGTGCTGGGCGTCGCCGGCGGCGGCAATCCTGACGATCATGGTGCCATCGAGCACGAGCTTGGGCTCTTCTTCCCCAAGTGTACGTGGGGCGTATCTATCTGGCTTGCCATTTCGTTTTTCTCTGGCACGCAGTTGAACTGTTGCGCCGTGTCTTCAATTCCATGCTAATGTATGGTAACTGATTTTCATTGTTGCAGGCATGGAGTGGCAGGGTTCTTCAGAGCCGCCGCGGGAGGACGTGATGGAGTGGTCCGAGGAGCAGTTGGAAGAACTGATCCGAGTGAGTGCAAGTCAACAATGGCGTGCAGCGCAGCTATCTTAGAGTGTTACTACCACTACCACCTTTTTTTTACTGGCCTCTTGCTTGCCTCTTCAGAATTTCCCGATCCTAGACGAGGATCTGGTAGGCTTCGATCCCAGCTGCATTCTCGAGGATACAAGCACCGCTGCTGATGCTTCTTTCCTGTGCAAGAATTCGAATGCAGGTTAATTACTACTGACATTTAATTTGCTTATCTTAGTTCACACTCTTCAGACAGCGGTTTGTTAGTCCTGGGTGTTTCATTTAATCCATGGTACGTACTGGTACTTTTCCAAGTATCTAGGACAGACTTTAATGATTATAGTATGGAGTAACTAGGGTGGTTAGGAGATTCATGTTGGGGCCCACCCAAGATTAGCAGCACATTGCTGTCCTAAGCCCATCATCTGTCCATCATGAATCATTTGACTTGTTACTGGACTAGGCAGGCACTGCTTCTTGAGTAGAGTAAAAAAGAAAAACTTTGGACATGCATTCTCAGACGGTAGCACCCACCCAGATTCGGTTTTACCTGCTGCATATCCTTGTGTGCTCATCGCCTCTTAAAACTGAAATCTCATAAAACTGGGTTTTACCTGCTGCATATCCTTGTGTGCTCATCGCCTCTTAAAACTGAAATCTCATAAAACTGGCCCCTTTTTTTTTTTTTTTTTTGCTTTGTTAAGCACCAAACTGATAGGCTCTGCTTCTGCAGGGGCTGATGATCTTCTGGCCCCGAGCTCTGCCACACCGGTGGAGCCGCCCACATTGCCGGTGGCGCAGCGGGGGCAGCCTCCCCTCAGCCCGCCCTCGTCCAATCGCCACAGCGACCAACAGCGCCAGATCACTCGCGCCAACTGTTCGGCCAAACGCTCGGCGACACAAGAAGAAAGTACGTAGTGTACAACCCAACTTACTCACCTGTCCATTTAGTAAGAACAAGTTAATTTGGTGCTAATGCTGTATGATGCATTGCGCAGCAGAGCAGGATGGAGGGAGCGGCAAGAGGAGCAGGAAGGCAGGGCCGACGGTGGTGCGCCCGTTCTCGGTGGTGAAGCCCGGCCCCCGCGGGGTGGACGGCGTCGAGACGCTGGCCGACATCAACGAGCGGATCCTGACGCCATCGGCGAGGCCCGTCCGGCACCCCGTGGGGGAGTTCGCGAGCGCCCCGCGCGCGTCGGCGGGCGGCGACCGCCCGGCCCCGTCCGGCAAGGCAGTCACCAGTTTTACCAGGCTGCACACCGCCGGGAAGGGCACGATCACCGTCATAAGGTCATCCGGATAAGCATCCGACTGTGTGTGCGATGAGCATCATAAGTTCGTCTTGCTGGATCATGTTACATGCGGCCTTGCTCATGTGTAGATTAAATAAGTAATAATGACCAATGATCAATCGTACTGTGAAATAAAATGCATGGCGCGAGGCTGTATGAACTGAGAGACCGATGTGCGCATGCGATTCTCGATGGGAATTGGCAAAGGACGAGGAATTTGAAATAGTACGAGTCTTTTAAAGCAAAATAAAGATGGTTGCAGGGCTAGCTTTTGCTCTGGAGCTTGACGAATTGATCGGGGGCACCTTTGGATCGTACTGAGGCAAAGTGTGCGAGGTTTTAATTGTACCCCTAGGTATATGTTTCCTGTTACTGCTGCGAAAAAGACCTCAGCGTCTCAGCCTACGGCACCCGCTTCGCTTTCTCTGGATTAGGTGGCCCCCCGCCAGATTTGAGCCCCATGGAAAATTGCGCATTTTTGTCACTGTGCTACTCTGTGAGGCAAGTTTAATCTCTGCAAATGTACTTTGCCTAAACTAAACTAGTACTGCTATATGTAATTTGGTAAAAATCTGCCGTAGCAGGCCACGGTTGCGTGTTAATATAGGGATGGAACTGCGGCAACTGCCCCGTCCGTGGCATACAGGATTCGGTTGTTACAGACTTAATGAACAAATAGTTATAGATATTTATTTTTTGCGGGGTTAAATAGTTATAGATATTAACGTATACGGTTTGGGCTTTATCCGAATCGAATACTGTACAAGATCATCTAGACGATTCTGGTCTGTTCTAGCACCCACCTTAGTCACTCAATCCCACATATGTTTTTTTTGCGGGGAAATCCCACATTTGTCAAGGTGAGATTGTGCCTGAATTCTTCTAGCTCATCATGGTTGAGTTAATAATTTTGCAGTTTCCTTTGATCGTAGAACATGCCCTAGGCCATCTCATATGGTGTCTCCGCATGGAAACTTGGACTTGTTTCGCTTTTTCACTCTATGGGACTATAATAAACGTATGTCTCTTCTTTGGGATGATCTCTTGGTAGAACTGTCCAACATCACCGTTACTACCTTCTGCCTCTCGGCCATGATTCGGGTCCATGACTCGGGCGTGAGCTTCAAGCTAACCACCGTCTACGGCCCTACCGACCACTTGCTCAAAGATGTGTTCTTTGCTGAGCTTGTTGCACAGAAGCCACCTGCGGGGGTGGCTTGGTTAGCCTCCGGGGATTTCAACCAGATTTACCGAGCTAGGGACAAGAACAAGCGGAACGTAAATTGCAACCGAATCAACCGGTTCCGGGCTTCCCTCCATGAGTGTGAGCTCAAAGAAATCCATCTCCAGAACAGGAGGTTCACCTGGAGCAATGAGAGGTCAAATCCTACCTTGTGCAAGCTTGACTCTTTCTTTTGCAATGCGGAGTGGGACACAACCTTTAATGATCACGTTCTCCATGCGCTATCTTCGTCTCTCTCTGACCATTGCCCCCTTCTGCTTGCCGAGGATAAGGGGCCGCGGAGGCCTAGGACCTTTAGATTCGAGAATTTTTGGGCGTCTATGCCCGGATTCACCGAAGTGGTCCAAAAGGCCTGGGCAGAGCCTACATTATGCTTTTCCACAAGCTAAAGAAGACGGCCATGCGGCTCTCGGAGTGGAGTAGAGGCCTCTTCTCCAAGGCTAAGGTCCATCTTCACGCCGCCCTATTGGTTATCCTTCGCCTCGACATTGCCCAGGAGAGCAGGCTTCTCTCCCCTGAGGAGCGTGACCTTCGTGCTCGCCTTAAGAGAAGGGTGATAAGCCTGGCCGTGCTTGAGAAAGCACGCAAAAAGCAGTGTGCCCGAATCGCTAACATCAAAGAAGGAGATGCCAACACCAAGTTCTTTCACCGTCGAGTCAACGCGCGGAGGAGAAAAAACCACATCCACCGCATCATGAACGATCAAGGGTGGGTAACCGAACACAAGGCCAAGGAGAAGATAATCCATGACCACTTCTCGCATGTCATGAAAAGAGGAAGTGGAAGTACGACGGACTTCAATTGGGAGGAGCTCAATCTGGAGTCGCATGACCTGCACGAGCTTGATTCGCCCTTCACTGAGGAGGAGGTCCTCGAGGCAATAAATAGCATGCCTAGCGACAAGGCCCCGGGGCCGGATGGCTTCACCAGCCTGTTCTTCAAGAAGTGTTGGGCCATCGTCAAGCTCGACCTCATGGCGGTGATCCAGCGCTTCGACTCCCTACACACAACAAACCTCCACTGGCTCAACTCTGCGAATATTGTGTTGCTTCCCAAGAAGGATGGGGCGGAGAGCATCGTTGACTTCAGGCCTATTAGTCTCATTCATGCAGTCGCCAAGCTCATCGCCAAAGTGCTCTCTAGTAGGCTTGGACCGCACATGTCCGCCCTCGTCTCCAACGCCCAAAGTGCCTTCATCAAAACGCGGAGTATCCATGACAACTTCATGGCTGTTAGGAACCTTGCTCGTCGCCTGCACAAGAGCAAGACCCCTTCTCTCCTGTTCAAGCTGGATATTCGCAAGGCCTTTGACTCCGTCAAGTGGGAGTATTTGCTTGACCTCCTGCAGAGGCGTGGCTTCCCTAGCAAATTTCGGGAGTGGATTGTGGCTCTCCTTTGTTCCTCATCTTCGAGGGTTCTCTTGAATGGGGTAGCCGGCTCTCCCATCAAGCATGGCCAAGGGCTTCGGCATGGGGACCCCATCTCCCCTCTCCTTTTTGTCATTGCCATCGACCCTTTGAAGCAAATCCTCGACACGGCAACTAGGAAAGGCCTTCTGCACAAGATCCGTGGGAGAGGGGTCATCGTGCGTACCTCTCTTTACGCGGACGATGCGGCTGTGTTTGTTGCGCCCATCAAAAGAGATGTGGACAACCTGGCGGCCATTCTGAGGGGATTCGGGGACGTCACCAGTCTGTGCACTAACTTCCATAAGAGCTCATTGGTGCCCATTAGATGTGGCAACCTCGACTTGGACCGCATAACCCATGGGCTGCCAGCTGTTAGGGCTGCCTTTCCGCTCCGTTATTTGGGGCTACCGCTGTCGATTTGGAGGCTGAAGCTTGCTGATCTTCAATTCTTAGTGGATAAAGTGGCGAGGAGATTGACAACATATGAGGGTCAAAACATCACCACCATTGGACGAGCAGCGCTCGTCAAGTCGGTTCTCGCTTCCCAAGTCATCTACTTCATCACGCCGCTTGTCATACAAACCACCATCCTGCAAAACATTGACAAACTCGAGCGGGCATTCCTTTGGTCGGGATCGGATAAGAAAACTGGGGCAAAGTGCAAGGTCAATTGGGACACTGTCAGTAGGTCGCTTGACTATGGTGGGCTTGGGGTCCTAAACACCTTCAAGTTCGCGTGGGCCTTGCGTCTGCGGTGGCCTTGGTATGAGTGGAAGGAGCCCACAAAGCTGTGGGTTGGAGGTGGGAACCCGTGTGATGAGGATGACCTAAATTTTTTCTACGCATGTACCACCATCACGGTTGGCAATGGTGCGCGGACACCTTTTTGAGACTCTCCTTGGCTTCTGGGTCGCAAGCCCAGAGACATCGCTCCGCTCATTTATGAGGCTTCCTCGCGGAAGCGCTGGAAGGTGCGGGAGGCCCTCAAGGAGAGCGCGTGGATTCTCAATATCAGGCCACCTACACCGGCCTCCATTGAGCATGTTTCACAATTCTTCACCCTATGGACGCTGCTCCAAGAGGTCCACCTTGATGAGCTTGCCGACGATGACATACTTTGGAAGCACACGGCTTCCGGGAACTACTCCGCAGCCTCCGCGTACAGGGCGCAGTTTTTGGGCTTGGTCCTCTCCCCATGGACCAAATGGTTTGGAAGGTTTGGGCCCCTCCGAAAGTCAAGTTCTTTGCTTGGCTCGCGCTTCAAGATAGGATCTGGACTGCAGACAGATTGCAGAGGCGAGGCTGGCCAAACTGTGGCCCTTGTCCCTTGTGCAGAGGGGTGCAGGAATGCGGTCCCCATCTATTCTTCAGATGCCGCTTCACCCTCAGGCTCTGGAACATGGTGATTCAGAAGCTCTGCACATCAAGGATTGGTGGGCGAGTTTGAGCGCCGAGGGCACCGCCAACCGAAAAGCGAAGGCTTCGATAACCATGTTGGTTTCATGGGTGATCTGGAATGAGCGTAATGCAAGGGTGTTTAGACACAAGAGTGCCCCTCCGCATGTCTTGCTAAACAATGTGATCGAAGAGTCTAACCTTTGGGTTAAAGCCGGGGCGAAAAATTTAGGGTCTTTCTTATTACGAGAGTAATTGCCATGCCGTTTCTTGGCACTGTGTTGTAACAGACTCTTTCTCCTCCTCATTTAATATATGAGGCAAATCTTTTGCCTCCGTTTCAAAAATAAAATAAACATATGTCTACCAAATATAGTTGTTCAGTTCAGCTGAGGATGTTTCATTGCTATCTTCTTGTTTCATTTACATGCAGACGTGTTTCAGCTGTATTGAAGTTATATGCTTGATGTGCTCAACTTGCATCCGGAGGATCCTATGTGGCGGGGATTAAATGAAGGAACCAAAATGGAGGGGATTAGGAGGGAAGGGGTTTACGGGAACTGGGGAGTTCATGCTCAGTTTACATTGGGGTCGGGCGGGATCAGCCAAGGTCGCTTCCATGTTATTTTTCGAGCAGCCAGCATGCAGGAGCACCGCCTTTCATTAAGAGGGGAAAATACGCACAAGTTGACATGTTTTAAAGAAATAGGGACATCCCAGAACCCAAAAAATGGCCCCATGCCGAATGCGGACAACACTTGGTTATGGTTTACTCTTGGACGAAAAGTCATGTCCCTTCGAATTATATCCTCATAGGCGATGTGGGCCACCTCGGTGTAAGTCACCCTGATGACATTGAAAATACTCCGGTACCTCTCTTTTCAAACGTTCCACACGATGTGGATGAGTTAACCACTTCGGTGTCTCCTTTGGGTGTTGTCCACTTTGCGTAGAAAATCGTCCCACGAGGCATTGATGGAAGGGAAGGTAGCTTCTGATCCTGAAGTGAGTGCATCACCAACCCAAGATAACACTAGCCGTCAAATAGCCAACAAAGAAGGGCAGCGCTTGCATATATGGGTAGTAGTTTCCGGAGCACTCAGGCAAAGTTGGCAAACTAGGTCGCGCGACTATCCCCGCTTAGCTAGGCGGTCCACCGCGAAGATTCGCTCATGGATCAAGAGTCACGAGAATAATACGCATTTCGGCTTTGCATGCGCCTTTCTCAGTCTGATGGGAACCGATGAACTGTGTTGTGTAGGTTGCGCGCCCCAGATCTAGGTGATTGAGTCCGCCCTTTGCGGGTCAAGCGTTGTTGATCTGGTGATCGACGCTAAGTTATGAATTCCCGCACCTACTCCAACCTTTTTAGTCGAGTCACCGATCGGAGCAAGGTGTCGTTCTGTAGTTCTTCATGGACCATTCCGTTTTTTGCATTATGAAAAAATAATTGAGGGTAATAGTAACGGAGGGCCCCGCAAGGCAGCCCGATTTTTATGCCAAAAAGAGGAGCTTCTATCGTGTTACAAGGAACCTCGAGCCGGCCGAAGGCCGCCATGATAAATCCACTTCAACCACGGCACACAGTATAAGTTCCCTCCCAAAATGGTCAAGGCCCGCAATTCTAAGACCCCCAAGCCCCTTAGACTACCCACAGTGCGAGTAACATAGATAGTAACATCACACATATCTAGATAAAGTAGATGACGTGGCAAGTAATAAATGAAGAAAGAGATGAAAGTGGTAACATAGCTAGTTACTACTAGTATGAGTAACATCACACATATCAAGGCAAGATGTGTCTATAGCCTAATAAATGAAGTGCTCCATGTTACCACACATATGTTACTCCCCACTATAGAGGTAGTAACATAGACTAGTAACATAGACTAGTAACATGGGCATGTTACTAGTCTATGTTACTACCCATTAGGGCAACATATCCTCTTCTAATTGATAAGACCCGACCTCTTCCTGTAGTCTCGCGGTCATCCCCGTTATAGAAAAATCCGCACAACAACTTGTCCATTTTGACGCGGGCCCATTTGGGTGGAAGGATGGTCGTCATGTGAAAATGGTCTTAGTGGTCAAACTGCCTTGGCAAGCATGACCCTACCGGCTCTAGTGGTGTTCTTTCCCTTATGTTTTGGTCGTCATGTGAACTTTGTTTCTGAAAATTCCAAACAATTTTTTTCAAAAAGGGAAACATTTTTTTAAAAAATTCAATAAAATTTGAAAGCGGGATTTTGTTTCTGAAATTCAGGAAAATTTCCAAAAATGCGAACATTCATTTGAAAAATTCTCGCTTTTCACAAACACATGCATTTTTAAAATTTCTGAACAGAGAAATAATTAAAACACGAACATTTTTTAAAATTTCCAAACATTTTTCAGAAACACAATTTTTTGAATTTACGATCAAATTTTAAATCAAGAACAACTTTTGAATTCATTTTATTTCAGAAAAAGGGGAAAGTTTTGAAATTTTTGAAAATATGAACATTTCTGAAAAAATGGGAACATTTTATGAAGCTTACAACATAATTTTTAAAAAACGAACATTTTTTGCTTCTATGATCAATTTTGGAAACAACGAACAAAATTAGGAAAAGTCGAACAATTTTTTAAATCACAACAAAAATTGAATTTGTGAACAAAAAAGGAAAAATGAACAAGTTTGCACTTCAGACTTAAAAAAAAATTCACAAACCCTTTTTGAAATTTACGAACAAGGATAAGAAAAGGGAAAAAGAAGAGAAAGAAAAAAAGAAACAGGAAAAAATATATGTAATAGAAAGAGGATAAAGGGTTTAGGAATCTTCTAGAAGGTTCCAAAGACTAGAAAAAACCATCTAGGAAGATTACAATAATAGAAAATGCTACAACGCCTTAACAGGCCGACCCAGCTTCCGGCTGGATCGCTAGCTCCTCTGCGATCGCTTGATAATGTGACGCAGAATGCACCATTTAGGGTTTTCACTTAGTCGCGCCCGTGGCGGGCAGGCACGGTTATGTGCCGCCCGCAGCAAGGGGAACTCATATTTGGTACTTCAGGTGCCAGTGAAGCTCGATGGTGCACGCGCGCAACACTGCTGGGTCGACCAATTTAGATGCTAGCGCCTAATTGGTACCAGCTGGTAGCTCGATCGCATGTTGACCGATCGTGGTTGACTCGTCAACCGTTGACTTAATGAAAAAAATTCAAATTTTGGTGACTTCAAAAAAGTTCATGGATTTTGAATAAAAGTTCAAAAACTTGAAAGAACCACAAATTTGTAAAAAAAAAAATGTCACTGATTTCGGAAAAAGTTCATTGAATTAAAAAAAGCAGCTATTTTAAAGAAAAGTTCAGTGAATTTGAAAAAAATATCATTAATATGAAAAAAGTTCATCAAATTTGAAAAACAAATCATCAATTTTGCAAAAAAGAACTTGTAGATTACGCAAAAAGTTCATCAATTTGGAAAAAATCTTCTATTTTCAAAATAGTTCATCCGGTTTGATAATAATCATAAATTTTGAGAAAATTTCATCAATTTTGAAAAAAATCATCGAGTTTGAAACAAATTTCACGAATTTGAAAAAGAATCACGCATTTAGCAACAATAAAAATAAAATAATATATAAGAAATAAAAAAGGAAAAGACCAAAGAAAACGTTCCAAAACGGAATAAAGGAACAAGAAAAAAAGAAAAGATAAAGTAGAAAAGAAAGAAAAAGGTGTAACGAAACACAACAAGTGACGTGGTTTGGATCCTCAAAAAAAAAGTGACGTGGTTTGGGTGGTTAGTGTAGCGGGCATGGAACAGGAGATCCCCCATTTCGAAAAAAGGTACTCCCTTTGTAAAGAAATATAAAAGTGTTTAGATCACTACTTTAGTGATCAAAACACTCTTACATTTATTTACGGAGGGAGTATAACAAAAGCAGATTTTTTTCGTTTTGAAAACAGAATAAAAAATATGGGCCCAGCATGGACCAGGGTGTGTGTGCACCGGCTCCTGAAGCACGGAATAGGACACACCCGTAACAGCTCCGTAACAATTCCTTGCACTGGGGTCGCATGGCCGCGTCCTCCCCAAGTCACGTCACCCATATTTCTTCAAAGCGCCCAGCAGAGGACGGGCCGAATCACAACCGAAGCCGACGACCTGGCTACCACCACGGGAGGGGTATTCCAAGCTTAATGTGGATGCAGCAGTGCCTAGGGCGGGAGGTTTTGGCGCCGTGGGAGCGGTCTGCAGAGATGCCGCCGAACTGTTTTTGGGTGTATCCGCCATTGTGTTCAGAAATATTGACCAGCCAGAGATATTGGAAAGCCTTGCCATTCGAGAGTCTCTAGCCCTTGCAGACGATCTATACATCCAAAAAATTCAAGTCGCCTCTGACTGCAAGTCAGCGGTTGAAGCTATCCAGCGAGGAACATCTTCGGCTTATGGAGCTGTGGTGCAGGAGATCAAGGAGCATTCTAGCAGTTTTATTTTCTGTTTATTTAGACATGAGTTTAGAACCTCGAATGTCGAGGCACACAAACTAGCAAAGCACGCCTTAACTCTCGGGACCGGTCGCTATGTTTGGTTAGGCCACCCGGGAGAACTTTCTTTCGTCCCTGTAAGCGTGACGGGTCAATAGTAAAGCTTTGCGAGTTTGTCTAAAAAAAAGTTCACATTTTATTTTTGTCTCAAAAAAAGTTCACATTTTATTTTCCTTTTTGGTTTACTTTTCTATTATTGTTGTTTATATTCAAAAAACAAAAAAGGAATATTCATGTGAGCTTTAGAAAAAAATTATACAAATGTAAAAAGATGTCGCCGTATGTTAAAATAAATGTTTAGTTCCATTAAAAATATTTACGTGATATTTGAAAGAAATATTCATGTGTTTTCATAAAAATGTCGTTGAAGATTTTAAAAATGTTTATGCAATGTTAAAAAAATGTCGTGTGCAGCTTAAAAAATGTTTCTTGCCAGTAAAATTATGTACTACATATATTTCAACAATGTTACCATGTATTCAAAAAAGTCCTTGAAACATGTATTTAAAAATGTCTAAAGCGTATGAAAAAAGTGTTTCACGTGTGCAATAAAAATGTACATTGTGTACTCACAAAAAGTAGACATATGTTAAAAAAAGAAAAAGATTAAAACCGACAATGAAAGAAAAAAAGTAAAGGAAACCAAGGAATACGAATAACACCTAGAAAGAAAAAAATAACCAAAAAGTATAATAAAGAAAGCGAAAACGAAGAAAACCAATGAAACACAAAGAAAGATACACTATAACAAAGGGAAAAGAAAAACCGCAGAAAACCAGTAAAAAAAACAATGAAAACTAGAGGAAAAACCAAGGAAAAGGAAAAAAATAGAGCGAGCGAACTACTGCAACATACATGTGACAGCGAGCGAATGCGCTGATGTGGTCCGATTCGCTCGCTTGTAGGCGATTTCTAATAGGAATAGGTACAGGCAAGACATGGCCCTGACAGTGGTGGATCTAGACCAAATTGCTGCGGTGGTGTTAGGTGAGTTGGGCTGGACCTTTTTTCCAGTTGGTATATGGGCTGGACCTTTTTTCCAGTTGGTATATGGGCTGGACCAATATCAAATATCTTAGGGCAACTCCAACTCGCGGACGCAAACTGTCAACACGCGTCGGGGTTGAAACGGACAGAAACCACGACCCAATGCGCGCGACGCAAACTGACCACCTTCCGCTTTTTGTCTGCGTGCGACCCATTTCAGGCTCAAATTTGGGTCGTGTTGCATCGGCACGGACGCGCGCAACACCCTTTCATTGCCCTCCTGGCCCTCTAGTCGGTGGCACATTGGCCATTTTCCCCTTCTTCCATTCACAACGAACACATGCGGCCACCCCCGTTCTCCCCGCCGCCCACCAGTTCCAGTTGGTTGTACGTTGCCCAGGCTGCCGCCCGCACCCACATACCTCCCCAGCAGCACGTCGCACCCGACTGCTGCTCTTGCCGGAGTTGGTGGATTGTTTTTGTCGCCTTCGTAGCACACCCATGTCCATGACACCCCCTCGCCTCTGCGGCTGCCAGCAATGATCCAAGCCCAGCCACCTCACTCGCCGCTCGCCGCCACGGTCGCCTCCACGCCGCCTGGCCTACCGCCTGGTCTAGGACAGACGCGGGGCTCTTAACCGGCCGTATTCTTCCATCTTGAGAGTGCTAGTTATCGACTTGAGGGGGGGTGAATAGGTGATTTTTGTAATTAACTTCAAAAGAGGCCATGTCTTCGAAGACATGGAAGCGAAACAGTAAGTAAACAGGATACAAGGGAACATAAACTACTCTAGACATGCTGGCATGACAAACACAATTGAAGTGAGAAGTGAAGGCAGAAGCAAACTAGGTAGCATAGAACAGTAGAAGCAGTTAATATGAAGACAAAGATGTAATCAATGGGATTGTCTTCACATAATGTCTTCAAGAAAAATTGCAGGATCGAGAATATGTCTAGAGGGGGAGGGGTGATTAGACTACTTGACCAAATAAAAATCTAAAATTTTCCCAATTTTAGTTGTGGGCAGATTTTAGCAAATCTAGCAAGTCAAGCATCACCCTACACATGCAATTCAAAGAGTATAGGAGCGAAAAGTAAAACATTGCACATGTAAGTAAATGAGGGGTTTGAAGATTTCAAATGCAATGAAGACATGATGATTTTTGGCACTATTCTAATAGGTGGTGCTATCGTACGTCCGCGTTGATGGATACTTCAACGCATGGAGGATAACGATTGTGCAAGTCCATGGAGGGCTCCACCCAGGAAGAGTCCACGAAGAAGCAACCTTTTCTATTCCACCATGGCTTTTGTCCACGAAGGACTAGCCTCACTCGGGTAGATCTTCATGAAGTAGGCGATGTCCTTGCCCTTACAAACTCTTTGGTTCAACTCCACATGATCTTGAAGGCTTCCAAGTGACATCTAACCAATCTAGGAGTCACCACTCTCCAAAAGGTAATAGATGTTGTGTTGGTGATGAACCCTTTCTCTTGTGCTTCAAATGTTAGTCTCCACAACACTCAATCTCTCTCACACATATTTGGCTTGGGTAGGAGAAGGATTGGAGTGGAAAGCAACTTGAAGAGGATAGAAATCAAGGTTCAAATGGTAGGAATGGAATCTCTTGATCTCAACACATGAGTAGGTGGTTCTCTCTCAGAAAATGAATGGTGGAAGTTGTGTTTCATTCTGATGGCTCTCATAGAGAGTAAGTGGTGGTGGAGGGGTATAAATAGACAACACCAAAAATCCAACTGTTACAAGTCTTTGACCCAACTCGGTGGCACCGATATGAAAATCTCGGTGAGACCGACTTGTTCAAAAGACTTGACCGTTAGCCTTTTCGGTGAGACCGATTATACCATCTTGATGGAACCAAAAGTGTAATGGCTAGGGCAGAGCCGCGTGACGGTAATTCCGATCGTTTCGTCTCGGTGATTCCAAAATGAAACGACTTCATTATAGAAACTAGGCAAGGTCGTCTCGGTGGGACTGAGAAGCTATTCGGTCAGACCGATTTGTTAGGGTTTCGGCTATGGCAATAGAAGGGTCATCTCGGTGGGTCCGGAGTGGATTGTATTAGTGGGACCGACATGATGAATTGGACAAATGTGTTTTTGGGAAAGTGACGGAGAGTTTTTGGAGCAATACCACTAAGCACTTTGAGCAACAACCTCATCAACAATACCTCATCCCCTTTTAATAGTATTGGCTTTCCTAAGGGACTCGATTGATCTTGGATCACTAAACCAAAAATGTAGAGTCTTGGAGTAGCCAATTCTTGTCCTTCACATTTTGAGGGTTCCACATCCATTAGTCAATGACATGCCAATCATTGATCTTTTCTGAAATCTATCATCAATGTTCATTTGATCAATGACATATATGTTGTTATTAATTACCAAAACCACCTAGGGATTAGTTGCACTTTCAATCTCCCCCTTTTTGGTGATTGATGACTGAAACGTCCATTTTGCATCATGTGTTTCCTACTGTTATTTATAACATTTTTATGCATAATAATGCCTTTTGGAGTAATTCTAATGCCTTTTCTCTCATAATATGCAAGGTCCACACAAAGAGGAAGAATTCCGGCAGCTGGAAATCTGGACCTGAAAAAGCTACGTCAGGCTACCTATTCTGCACAACTCCAAATGAGCTGAAACTTCACAAAATTGTTTTATGGAATAAATTAGAATTATTGGCGCAAATAACTACCAGAGGGGGCCCACCAGGTGGGCACAACCCACCTGGGCGCGCCAGGGAGCCCAGGCGCGCCCTGGTGGGTTGTGCACTCCTCAACCCACCTCTGGTGCCCATCTTTTGGTGTATAAGTCATTTTGACCTAGAAAAAAAATGAGGAGAGGACTTTCGGGACGAAGCGCCACCGTCTCAAGGCGGAACTTGGGCAGGAGCACTTTTTCCCTCCGGCGGAGCGATTTCGCCAGGGGAACTTCCCTCCCGGAGGGGGAAATCATCGTCATCATCATCACCAACAACTCTCCCATCTTGGGGAGGACAATCTCCATCAACATCTTCAACAACACCATCTCCTCTCAAACCCTAGTTCATCTCTTGTGTTCAATCATTGTACCGGAACTATAGATTGGTACTTGTGGGTGACTATAGTAGTGTTGATTACATCTTGTAGTTGATTACTATATGGTTTATTTGGTGGAAGATTATATGTTCAGATCCATTATGCTATTTAATACCCCTCTGATCTTGAGCATGATTATCATTTGTGAGTAGTTACTTTTCTTCTTGAGGTCACGGGAGAAATCTTGTTGCAAGTAATCATGTGAACTTGATATGTGTTCGATATTTTGATAGTATGTATGTTGTGATTCCCTTAGTGGTGTCATGTGAACGTTGACTACATGACACTTCACCATATTTGGGCCTAAGGGAATGCATTGTGGAGTATTTATTAGATGATGGGTTGCGAGAGTGACAGAAGCTTAAACCCTAGCTTATACGCTATTCTGTAAGGGGCTTATTTGGATTCAGAAGTTTAATGTATGGTTAGATTTATTCTTAATACTTTTCTCGTAGTTGCGGATGCTTGCGAGGGGGTTAATCATAAGTAGGAGGTTTGTTCAAGTAAGAACAAAACCTAAGCACCGGTCCACCCACATATCAAATTATCGAAGTAGAGAACACAAATCAAACCAACATGATGAAAGTGACTAGATGAAATTCCCGTGTACCCTCAAGAACGCTTTGCTTATCATAAGAGACCGTTTTGGCCTGTCCTTTGCCTCAAAAGGATTGAGCTACCTTGCTGCACTTTTTTTACCATTACCGTTACTAGCTCATTACAAATTATCTTGCTATCAAACTACTCGTTACTTATAATTTCAGTGCTTGCAGACATTACCTTACTAAAAACCGCTTGTCATTTCCTTCTGCTCCTCGTTGGGTTCGACACTCTTACTTATCGAAAGGACTACGATTGATCCCCTATACTTGTGGGTCATCAAGGCTCTTTTCTGGCGCCGTTGCCAGACAGTGAAGCGCTCTTGGTAAGTGGAAATCGGTAAGGAAAAATTATTACTACGTGCTGAATTTATTGTCACTTGCTACTATGGAAACAATCCTTTGAGGGGTTTGTTCGGGGTATATTCACCTCGACCGGAACCACAATTAGTTACCGCTCAACCTACTGCACCTACTGAAAATATTGGTTATGAAATTCCTTCGGGTATGATAGAACAACTGCTAGCTAATCTTATGCAGGATAGGGAACCGAACATCCTGATATGCACTTGATATATGTTGATGAAATTTGTGGATTATTTAAGCTTGGATGTTTACCCGGAGATGAAGCTAAGAAGAAGGTTTTCCCTTTATCTTTGAAGGGAAGATCATTGGCATGGTATAGGCTATGCGATGATGTTGTATCTTGGAATTGGAATCGATTGAAATTGAAATTTCACCAAAAAAATTATCCTATGCATCTAGTTCATCATGATCGGAATTATATACATAATTTTTGGCCTCGTGAAGGAGAAAGTATCACTCTAGCTTGGGGGAGGCTTAAGTCAATGTTATATTCAGTCCCCAATCATGAGATCTCAAGAGAAATTATTATTCAGAATTTTTATGCTCGGCTTTCTCATGATGATCGATCCATGCTCGATACTTCTTGTACTGGTTCATTTATGAAGAAGACTATTGACTTCGGGTGCGATCTAGAAAGAATTAAACGCAACTCTGAAGATTGGGAACTCGACGAAGGTAAAGAGTCAAGTATTAAGCTCAAGTATGATTGTGTTAAATCTTTTATGAATACCGATGCTTTTTCAAAAGTTTAGCACTAAATATGGACTTGACTCTGAAATAGTAGCCTCCTTTTGTGAATCATTTGCTACTCATGTTGATCTCCCTAAGGAGACGTGGTTTAAATATCACCCACCTATCAAAGAAGAAATTAAAGAACCGGTAATAGCTAAAGATGAAACTATTATTTATAATGTTGATCCAGTTGTTCCTACTGTTTATATTGAAAAACCACCTTTCCCTGTTAGGATAAATGAACATGCTAAAGTTTCAATTGTAGTCAACAAAAGTTATAGTAGAACTTCCAAAACCGCTGAACAAATCAAAGTAGAACCTAGTGTTGCTACGGTTAAAGATCTCTTGTTTGAAAATATGGATGGGCATATTATTTACTTCTATGATGAAGCTGCTAGAATTGCCAAACCCGATGAAAAAGATAAACATAGACCTGTTGTTGGCATGCCTGTTGTCTTAGTTAAAATAGGAGATCGCTGTTATCATGGTTTATGCGACATAGGTGCTAGCGTGAGTGCTATTCCTTTTACCTTATATCAAGAAATTATGAATGATATAGCACCCGCTGAAATAGAAGACATAGATGTTACTATTAAACTTGCTAATAGAGACACCATCACACCACTTGGGATTGTTAGAGATGTTGAAGTCATGTGTGGGAAAATAAAATAACCTACTGATTTTCCTGTTCTTGGTTCCCCACAAGATGAATTTTGTCCCATTATCTTTGGTAGACCTTTCTTGAACACTGTTAATGCTAAAATAGATTGTGAGAAACGAACTGTCGGTGTTAGTTTTGGTGATGAGTCTCATGAGTTTAATTTTTCCAAGTTTAGTAGAAAGCATCATAAGAAAGAATTGTCTAGTAAGGATGAAATAATTGGTCTTGCTTCTATTGTTGTACCGCCTACTGATCCTCTAGAACAATATTTGCTAAACCATGAAAATGACATGCATATGCATGAAAGAAATGAAATAGATAAAAATTTCTTTGAACAACGTCCTCTGCTTAAACACAATTTGCCTATTGAAACTCTAGGAGGTCCTCCTCCACCTAAAGGTGATCCTGTGTTTGAATTAAAACAATTGCCAGACACTTTCAAATATGCTTATCTTGAAGAGAAAAAGATATATCCTGTTATTATTAGTGCTAACCTTTCAGAACATGAAGAAGAAAGATCACTAAAGGTTCTGAAGAAGCACCGAGCTGCTATTGGATATACTCTTGATGATTTAAAGGGCATTAGTCCCACTCTCTATGAGCACAAAATTAATATGGAGCCTGATGCCAAACCCGTTGTTGATCACCAACGACGTTTAAATCCTAAAATGAAAGAAGTGGTAAGAACTGAAATATTGAAGCTTCTGGAAGCAGGTATAATCTATCCCATAGTTGATAGTAGATGGGTAAGTCCCATTCATTGTGTCCCTAAAATGGGAGGTATTACTGTTGTTCCTAATGATAAAAATGAACTTATTCCACAAAGAATTGTCACTAGCTATAGAATGGTAATTGATTTCAGAAAATTAAATAAAGCTACTAGAAAAGATCATTACCCTCTGCCTTTTATTGATCAAATGTTAGAAATACTATCAAAGCACACACATTTTTGTTTCCTTGATGGATATTCCGGGTTTTCTGAAATACATGTCTCACAACCTGATCAAGAGAAAACCACCGTTACTTTCCCTTTTGTAACTTATGCTTATAGACATATGCCTTTCAGTTTATGCAATGCACCTGCTACCTTTGAAAGATGCATGACTGCTATATTCTCTAACTTTTGTGAAAAGATTGTTGAGGTTTTCATGGATGATTTTTTCGTTTACAGAACTTCTTTTGATGATTGCTTGAGCAACCTTGATCGAGTTTTGAGATGTGAGCAAACTAATCTCGTCCTGAACTGGGAGAAGTGCCACTTTATGTTTAATGAAGGTATTGTCTTAGGGTATAAAATTTCTGAACGAGGTATTGAGGTGGATAAAGCTAAAGTTGATGCAATTGAGAAAATGCAATGTCCTAAAGATATCAAAGGTATTCGTAGTTTCCTCGATCATGCTGGTTTCTATAGGAGGTTTATTGAAGTCTTCTCTAAAATTTCTAGGCATCTTACAAATATTTTACAAAAGGATGTTCCATTTGTAGTTGATGATGATTGTGTAGAAGCCTTTGAAACACTTAAGAAAGCCTTAATTTCTGCACCTGTTGTTCAACCACCCGATTTGAACTTGCCTTTTGAAATTATGTGTGATGCTAGTGACTATGATGTTGGTGCTGTTTTAGGACAAAGAGTTGATATGAAGATAAATGTTATTTATTATGCTAGTAAAACTCTAGATAGTGCTCAAAGAAATTATGCTACTACTGAAAAAGAATTTTTAGCAATGGTGTTTGCTTGTGATAAATTTAGATCTTACATTGTTGATTCTAAAGTTACTGTTCACACCGATCATGCTGCTATAAAATATCTTATGGAAAAGAAAGATGCTAAACCTAGACTTATTAGGTGGGTTCTTTTGCTACAAGAGTTTGACTTACATATCACAGATAGGAAGGGAGCTGAGAACCCCATGGTTGATAACTTGTCTAGGTTGGAAAATATTCTTGATGACCCATAACCTATTAATGATAGTTTCCTGATGAATAATTAGATGCAATAAATGTTTCTCATAACACTCCTTGGTATGCTGACTATGCTAATTACATTGTTGCTAAATACATACCACCTAGCTTCACATACGAACAAAAGAAAAAAATCTTCTATGCTTTAAGACATTACTTTGGGAATGATCCACATCTTTGTAAAGAAGGAGTAGATGGTATTATTAGATGTTGTGTACCTGAGCATGAACAGGAACAAATCCTACGGAAATGTCACTCCGAAGCATATGGAGGGCATCATGCGGGAGATAGAACTGCTCATAAGGTATTGCAATCCGGTTTTTATTGGCCTACTCTCTTCAAGGATGCCCGTAAGTTTGTTTTATCTTGTGATGAATGTCAAAGAATTGGAAATATTGGTAAGAGTCAAGAAATGCCTATGAATTATTCTCTTGCTGTTGAACCATTTGATGTATGGGGATTTTATTACATGGGACATTTTCCTTCCTCTAACGGGTATACGCATATTTTGGTTGCTGTTGATTATGTTACTAGGTGGGTAGAAGCTATCCCAACTAGTAGTGCTGATCACAACACCTCTATTAAAATGCTTAAGGAAGTCATTTTCCCAAGGTTTGGAGTCCCTAGATATTTAATGGCTGATGGTGGTTCACACTTTATTCATGGTTCTTTCCGTAAAATGCTTGCTAAATATGATGTTAACCATATAATTGCATCACCCTATCATCCTAAGTCTAGTGGTCAAGTTGAACTTAGCAATAGAGAAATAAAGTTAATATTACAAAAAACTGTCAATAGGTCTCGAAAGAATTGCTCTAAGAAATTAGATGATGCACTTTGGGCTTATAGGACAACATATAAAAATCCTATGGGTATGTCTCCTTATAAAATGGTTTATGAAAAAGCTTGTCATTTACCTCTTGAGTTAGAACATAAAGCATATTGGGCAATTAAAGAACTCAACTGTGATTTCAAACTTGCCGGTGAATAGAGGTTATTTGCTATTAGCTCATTAGATGAATGGAGAACCCAAGCTTATGAAAATGCCAAATTATTTAAAGAAAAAGTTAAAAGATGGCATGATAAAAGAATCCAAAAGCGTGAGTTCAAGGTTGGAGAATATGTTCTTTTGTACAACTCTCATTTCAGATTCTTTGCAGGCAAACTCCTCTCCATACACTACAAAAAAAAGACACATCCGTGACATTTTGGGCCGAACGAATTTTTTTTCTGTCATACATATGACACTTCTATGACGATAATTGTGACAAAACCCGGTATCATCATAGATGTGGTGGGCTCCTACTTCTATGACAAAAAATCATGACAGAAAATGGGCTTTTCGTCCTGGGCGGGCCGGAGACGCAGCTGCATGACATTCTTTGGGCCGTCCATGACGGAAAAATCATGGTAGAAGCGAGGGCGAGGAAAATTTCGGGGAGTTCCCGGTTACGGTGGGAGGTCGGGGGCCGAGCGATGCGCGTTTCTCTCGTACATGTACGCGCGTGTGTGCGAGGCGTTGGTGTTGGAAATATGCCCTAGAGGCAATAATAAAATGGTTATTATTATATTTCCTTGTTCATGATAATTGTCTATTGTTCATGCTATAATTGTGTTATCCGGAAACCGTAATACATGTGTGAATACATAGACCACAACATGTCCCTAGTGAGCCTCTAGTTGACTAGCTCGTTGATCAATAGATGGTTACAGTTTCCTGACTATGGACATTGGATGTCATTGATAACGGGATCACATCATTAGGAGAATGATGTGATGGACAAGACCCAATCCTAAGCATAGCACAAGATCGTGTAGTTCGTCTGCTAGAGCTTTTCCAAATGTCAAGTATCATTTCCTTAGACCATGAGATTGTGCAACTCCCGGATACCATAGGAGTGCTTTGGGTGTGCCAAACGTCACAACGTAACTGGGTGGCTATAAAGGTGCACTACGGGTATCTCCGAAAGTGTCTGTTGGGTTGGCACGAATCGAGACTGGGATTTGTCACTCCGTATGACGAAGAGGTATCTCTGGGCCCACTCGGTAATGCATCATCATAATGAGCTCAATGTGACCAAGTGTTTGGTCATGGGAGCATGCATTACGGTACGAGTAAAGTGACTTGCCGGTAACGAGATTGAACAAGGTATTGGGATACCGACGATCGAATCTCGGGCAAGTAACGTACCGATTGACAAAGGGAATTATATACAGGATTGATTGAATCCTCGACATCGTGGTTCATCCGATGAGATCATCGTGGAACATGTGGGAGCCAACATGGGTATCCAGATCCCGCTGTTGGTTATTGACCGGAGAGTCGTCTCTGTCATGTCTGCATGTCTCCCGAACTCGTAGGGTCTACACACTTAAGGTTCGGTGACGCTAGAGTTGTAGAGATATTAGTAGGCGGTTAACCGAAAGTTTTTCGGAGTCCCGGATGAGATCCCGGACATCACGAGGAGTTCCGGAATGGTCCGGAGGTAAAGATTTATATATGGGAAGTCCTATTTTGGCCACCGGAAAATGTTTGGGATTTTTCGGTATTGTACCGGGAAGGTTCTAGAAGGTTCCGAAGTGGGGCCCACCTGCATGGGGGGACCCACATGAACGTGGGTAGTGGGGGAAAGGCCCCACACCCCTGGTCAAGGCGCACCAAGATCCCACCTTAGAAGGAATAAGATCATATCCCGAAGGGATAAGATCAAGATCCCTAAAAAAGGGGGATAACAATCGGTGGGGAAGGGAAATGATGGGATTTCTTTCCCCCACCTTTGCCAATGCCCCAATGGACTTGGAGGGCAAGAAACCAGCCCCCTCCACCCCTATATATAGTGGGGAGGCGCATGGGAGCAGCACCCCAAGCCCTGGCGCCTCCCTCCCTCCCATGACACCTCTTCCTCCCCGCTTGCGCTTGGCGAAGCCCTGCCGGGATCCCGCTACTTCCACCACCACGCCGTCGTGCTGCTGGATCTCCATCAACTTCTCCTCCCCCCTTGCTGGATCAAGAAGGAGGAGACGTCCCCACTCCGTACGTGTGTTGAACGCGGAGGTGCCGTCCGTTCGGCGCTAGGATCATCGGTGATTTGGATCACGACGAGTACGACTCCATCAACCCCGTTCTCTTGAACGCTTCCGCGCGCGATCTACAAGGGTATGTAGATGCACTCTTTTCCCTCTCGTTGCTAGAAGACTCCATAGATTGTTCTTGGTGATGCGTAGAATTTTTTTTAATTTCTGCAACGATCTCCAACAGTTGGCTCTAACTGAACCCGAGCGAGGCGTTGGGCTCTAACTGAACCCGAGCGATTGCACTGCAGGCTACGCGTTACTGAACCCGAGCGATCGATCGATGGCTGTTAACTGAACCCGATCGAGCGATTCCTTCGCTACTGCTGCTAATTGAAGCCGATCGATGCTGCCTCTGGGATGAACAGTGAGCGTTGCGGGGGGGGGGGGGGGGGGGTTTGGATGAACAGTGAGTGGTGGCGTTGCCTCTGGATGAACAGGACCCCGTGGTGTGGTGGAAGGCTGGATGAACAGTAGACGGTGGAGGGGTGCCCGTGGAGGGGTGGTTGAACAGGACCCCGTGGTGTGGAGGGCTGGATGAACAGTAGATGGTGGAGGGGTGCCCGTGGAGGGGTGGTTGAATAGTAGCCCGTGGAGTAGCGCGCGGTGGAGGCTGGATGAACAGGAGCCCGTGGAGGCTGGAGGAGGTCGACGGTGGAGATGAACAGTACCCCGTGGAGTCCCGTTTTGCGGTGCGCCACACCCCTCCCGATGAACAAGAGCCCCGTTTCGACCGTAGGAGGTCCGTTTTGTCCGTTTTGCGGTACGCCACACCCCTCCCGATCAACAGGACCCCCGTTTCGACCGTAGGAGGTCCGTTTCGTCCGTTTTGCGGTACGCCACACCCCTCTCGATCAACAGGACCCCCGTTTCGACCGTAGGAGGTCTGTTTCCTCCGTTTTGCGTTACGCCACACCCCTCCCGATCAACAGGACCCCCGTTTCGACCGTAGGAGGTCTGTTTCCTCCGTTTTGCGGTACGCCACACTCCTCCCAATCAACAGGACCCCCGTTTCGACCGTAGGAGGTCCGTTTCCTCCGTTTTGCGGTACGCCACACCCCTCCCCATGAACACGACGCATTCCGTTGCCTCCCCATGAAGACGACGCATTCCGTTGCCTCCCCATGAACACGACGACGACGCTGTTTCTCCGTTCCGACCCAGCCATGTACACGAGCCCTGGCCGTACGTATGCGCGAGTAGGCGTTCGAGACCCCGCCCGTATGTACACATACGTGGCCGTATTTTATTTCTTGCACCCTGGCCGCTGTACGTACGTGTACATGCTACGTGCGTGCCTCTACTACGACACGTACGCGCCTCTACTACGACACGTGCGCGCCTCTACATCCACCAGTATATATGTACGTACATGTTCGCGACCAGAATGACAACGCTACGTACGCTTCGACCAGGTGGGTCTCGACTGTCAGTCACTTCCTTGCCTGCGAAGATGTAGCTGGTGGGTCCTAGCAGTCAGGGGGGCGAATCGTTTTTTTTTGCCCGGACGCACTTCCTTGCGTGCGAAGATGTAGCTGGTGGGTCCCAGCAGTCAGCGGCAAACGTTTCTTTCGTGAAATACGGTGGCCCGTCCGGTGGGTCCCCGCTGTCAGGTGGAGGAATAATTATTTCGCACGTAATAAGGAGGCACTTCCTTGTTGCGGCCGTGGACCCATCTGTCAGCCTCTCCACGTACAGTCCACGTCTGATGGAAGCCGTTCCTTGACCACGTTGACCACGTTGCGCCGAGAGCACCAGGGCGGTGGACGACGGCGAGGCCTAGGAAGGGGACGACGCGGAGCCTGGGAAGACGCGGCAGTGGATGCCCACACGTAGAGGAGTACGAGGGTTCACTGGTTCGCTGCGGTGTGAGGCTGCCGTCGCCGCAGAATAACAGGGGGTGTGAGTGAGTAGAGGGATGGCCTGGCCAGCGGTGGGAGTAGTAGGGGGCGGTGAGGCCTCCGCCGCATCGCAGCCGGCCAAGGGAGGCAGGAGCACGAGGCACGACCGACGCTGGTTTGGGCGGCTGGAGCAAGAAAACTAGAGGTTGAAGAAGCACTACGGCCGTTGGATGGACATCGTACGGTCACTGGAGCTAGAATCGTGCATATTGACTAAGTTGACAAAGCCCTCCGTCCCCGTCAACTTAGTAGGCCCACAAGTCAGCCTGCCACTATACTGGGTCCCAGCTAACAGGGGGAGTATTCCTTTTTTTGTGCGTAATAAGGAGGCACTTCCTTGCGTGCGAAGATATAGCTGGTGGGTCCGAGCTGTCAGCGGCGGTAACGTTTTTTTCGCGAAATACAGAGGCCCTTTCGGTGGGTCCCTGATGTCAGGTGGAGGAATCATTATTTTGCGCATAATAAGGAGGCATTTCCTTGCGTGCGGCCATGGACCCAGCTGTCGGCATCTCCACGTACAGTCCACTTCAGATGCATGTCGGTCGTTGACCACGTTGACCAGGCCGCGCCAAGAGCACCAGGGCGGTGGACGACGGCGAGGCCTAGGAAGGGAACAACACGGAGGCAGGGAAGACTCGGTAGTTCTTTCCCACGCGGAGGGGAGTACGACTGTACGAGGGTTTACTGGTTCGTCTGCCGTCGCCGGAGAATAACAGCAGGTGTGGGTGAGTAGAGGGATGGCTAGGCCAGCGATGGGAGTACGGTGGGGCGGTGAGGCCTGCGCGGCAGCAGAGCCGGCCGCGGGGAGGAGGGAGCAGGCAGTCCTGCCGGCGCTTGTTTGAGCGGCTGGAGCAGGAAGAGCAGAGATTGAAGAAGCACGACGGCCGTTGGATGGCCATCCAACAGTCACTGCTTGTGCGTCAACCTTTTTTTAGGAAAGCCTCAAATCTGTGGAAAACAGCATACAACCCATCTGCCATTATTTCTAATAATTTACAGCCCATTTGCTAATTATTAAGGTTTTTTTGGAGCCCATATTCTTTTTGTTAGCATTACATCCCATATTGTGGCCACGGTTAAAAAATTATACGAAATTTTGCATATTTCGGTGCGGTCCGAACTGTTCACATTCAAACTGATTTTAAAAATAAATGTATATCAATATAAAATCCAACAAATTCTCCACGCATAAAAATTAATGTAATTTAAAATCTCGAAATGAAAAAAAAGATATTTGAAACTAATTGCCGGTTTGATGTGTTTTAAAAATGTACAACCCATTTCTCATTACTGATGGGCCATTTTCTCGGCCAGCTGAATGAAAGCTCTCCTCGTCTTGAAAGATTTGCAGCCCAACAGGCCTGACAAAGCGACTTACTTGGCAAATCACAAAAAAACTGGGCTGTGGCCGTGGACCCAGCTGTCAGCCTCTCCACGTACAGTACTCTTCCGATGGAAGTCGTTCCTTGACCACATTGACCACGCCGCGCGGAGAGCACCACGGCGGTGGACGACGGCGAGGCCTAGGAAGGGGACGACGCGGAGCCGGGGAAGACGCGGCAGTGGAAGCCCGCGCGGAGAGGAGTACGAGGGTTCACTGGTTCGGCTGCGGTGTGAGGCTGCCGTCGCCGCAGGGCCTGGCCAGCGGTGGGAATAGTAGGGGGCGGTGAGGCCTCCGCGGCAGCACAGCCGGCCACGGGAGGCAGGAGCATGCGGCACGACCGGCGCTGCTTTGGGCGGCTGGAGCAAGAAGACCAGAGGTTGAAGAAGCACTACGGCCGTTGGATGGACATCGTACGGTCACTGGAGCTAGAATCGTTCATATTGACTAAGTTGACAAAGCCCTTCATCCCCGTCAACTTAGTAGGCCCACAAGTCAGCCTCCCACCAAGGTGGGTCCCAGCTAGCCGGGGGAGTATTCATTTTTTTGTGCGTAATAAGGAGGCACTTCCGGTGGGTCCGAGCTGACAGCGGGGGGAACGTTTTTTTCGCGAAATACGGTGGCCCGTCAGGTGGGTCCCAGCAGTCAGAGGGCAAACGTTTTTTTTCACAAAATACGGTGGCCCGTCCAGTGGGTCCCTGCTGTCAGTTGGAGGAATCATTATTTTCCGCGTAATAAGGAGGCACTTGCTGCGGCCGTGGACCCAGCTGAGACTCTCCACGTACAGTATACTTCCGATGGAAGTCGTGCCTTGACCACGTTGACCTCGCCGCGTTCCGTTGCATGCATGCGTCCATGGGCGTGGTGCGTCCCCACTGTCAGCCTCTCACGTACAGTCATCTTCCGATGACTCTCGGTTCTTGACCACGTTGACCACACCGTGCCGAGCGCACCGAGACTGGAACGACCCGGAGATGGGGAAGACGGGGCAGTGGAGTCGCAGATGGAGAGGAGTGGGAAACTTCACTGGTTCGGGTGCGCGACAGCACAGCCGCGGTGCCGCCCACGGGAGACAGGAGCAAGAACAGAGGTTGAAGAAGGAGCACGGCTGTTGGATTAACATCCAACGGTCCAGCTGCTAGAATCATTTGTTGATTAAGTTGACAAAGCCGTGCGTACACGTCCGCTTAGTAGGCCCACAAGTCAGTCACCAAATCTGACGGGTCCCAGCTGTCAACGGGATGAATATTTTTTTTCGCAAAACAAGGAGGCACTTCCTTCCGTGCGAAGATACAGCCGGTGGGTCCCAGCTGTCACATGGAGAAATATATTTTTTCGCAAAACAAGGAGGTCCCTCCTGTAGCTGGTTCGAATCCAAACCTAGACTATGACTATATATGGTGCTATGCTACTCTGCAAGTAATGAAACTGACATATCCAACGTTCGCTTCTCCTCTTCTCTACTTACTCTGCCTAGCATCAGAAGCTCTGGCCGCAGCAACCATGTCCGCTGGCTGCTCGTCCACCTGCTCTTCAGCAGGCAACAACCAGATATGCGCCAAGTCGCCACCCGTACCATCGCCTGTGGGTCTCATCACACCCCCACCGGCATGCGCACCGCAGCCGATTGCTCATCGCAACCCGCTGCCGTTGGTGTGGTGCCACTGCTGCAAATCACGCAGAGTCATCCGTCGCGTCTCAACCACAATCCGCAACCCTGGCCGAGTCTTCTACAAATGCCCGAATCATGGGGTAATAATATGTTTAAGTGTTGTTCTGCTGCTTTCAGTTGCTGATTTTTTTAATAGTTTGGTTGATGATCTTCCAATTTGATTCGTGCAGAAAAGGGAAGATTCGTGTGATTTGTATTTCTGGGAAGTTGCTGATGTGGGGGAATGCAACTACGCTGATTATTTGGTTAGCCGAGGAATCCCAATACCAGCAGGTTGGGGTGTTGGACAAGTAACTGAAGGAACGGCAGAAGAGGAAGATGCAGAGCAGAAGGTTAAAGATGCAGTTCCTCTGATCATGGCCAAGCAACAGCTGCTGAACGGCCTTGACAGCAATGAGGAGATGAAAGAGCTTGTGAAGATAATGGGCAAAATCGATGTGCTCTGTAGGATGATTGTCTCTTTATTTGCAGTGTATGTAGCACTCGTGATGTATTCAGTGGCTACGACATGAGCACTTTGCTGAAACTAGTAATGAATGAAACCTGTGTAGCAGGCTGGGCGTAGTGTTGTGAACATCTAATGATTTCTATTAACGGAAATCAGGGGGTATCCCCTTTTGCTCATATAAATAAATAAATAGCAGAGGCCCTGTCGGGTCAGCTTTGTTCTCATTCGAAGACGTCGAGCAAATTGCAGTCCAACAGCAAACTATGTCATCAAATTCAAGTTTCACAGCCAAATATGAGTACAACTAAACAACAATGTCATCATGTTTTAGTTGTCATACAATCACCAAACACAAATCAGCATACATAACAAGTGATGTTCTCACAGCAAAATACTAAACAACATGTTCATCAGGTTTCAGTTGTCATAGCAAACACAATTTCACATAGTAGATAAAAAACGTCTTCTGACAGGCAAATACGACAAAAGCAATGTAATCATCATCCGCAGCAGCAGCGTCAACATCTTCGCCATGTGTATCAGTCTGAATCGTAATTCCCCACGGTGTCATCTTCTTCTTCGTCCTCAACGTCCTCGAACGTTGGCTTCTTCTTGATCAACTCTTGTATGTCCACAGCACGACAGGCAATCTTTTCGCCGGCGTCATTGACGTGATGGTTCTCAAAGATATTAGGAACATCTGTGTTATCTTGTACATCAGGAGCAGTGTAAGCATCATCTTGTTGTGCAACTTCATTAAACGAATTCCTCTGCTCAAACCTTTGCAATACTCTCCAGTCATCGCTACGTGCAAATGTGTCTTCCAAGAAAAATATCTGTGTTGCTTGATTTGCCAAAATAAAAGGCTCGTTGGTCTGGTACGCCGCCTTGACATTGATGGATTTGAAATAATCATCAGCTCTGGGTTTTGCGATCCTGGAAAACAGGTTATACCAACGACAGCACAACAGAACCACACACCGATGATCCTCGAAACTGGAGATATACTGCAACTGAACAATGTCTGTTATGTTAGCATACATTTCAGTTGTCTCTTTGTCATACGTATCCGTGCTCATGATGGCACTGTTTTGTGTCTTCCTGCCTTCGTCTCGTGCAAGGGTGTTGTAGCGCACATCTCCAACAACGCAAGATTCATAATGTCTTACCCGAGTATCAGGACCCATTGCTAGTGAGTAAAGGGCATCATCAACTGCCTGCCCATCCTCCCGCATCTTCTTAACCTATGGTTAGAAAATAGACAAGCTGATCATCTTATGTACTCAATATATTAAAAAAACTGACAGTGCACTTCAAAAGCTTACATGGTTCTTGAACCATTTCGCAAATCCTGCCATAACCAGTTTGTCAATGTTTCTTGGATTTTGCGGCAGTAACTCCTCTTTGTAGATGCTGCACAACATAGTGATCGCGTCAAACATCTAAATATATAAGAATGTGCTGCAAGTTTAGTAGATTACGATGTATAAGCTGCAGTACTGCACTTACTTGATATAAGGTAGTATCTCAGGACAGTTATTCAACACATACCAAACCATTTTGTCCAAATCTTTAGGTTTGTCCTCTTGTCGACTCTTCCCTGTAACTCGAACAGAATAATCGAAAAACATTGAGCCCGGGATTGTCTTCACCCACCTCTTTGCTAAGCTGATCAGCTGTTTCAATGTATTTTGAGCAGAATGTCAACGCTTCTGTAGCAATGTAGGCCTCTGCAATGGAACCCTCGGGTCTAGCTCTGTTCCTAACATAGCCCTTGAAAGTGCCTAGCCGCCTTTCAATAGGGTACATCCAGCCATACTGTACTGGACCTCTAAGTAGTGCCTCATCAGGTAGATGAACAGCCAAATGCACCATCACATCAAAGAAGGCTGGAGGATATATCTTCTCAAGGTCGCATAGGATAGTTGGTATCTTGTCTCTAAGACGCTCCAAAGCATCTATCCTGATATTCCTACTGCAGAGTTCCCTGAAGAATTGTCCCAACTCTGCAACTGCTCTGTATAAGTCAGGGCGGCCCAATCCTCTAAGGATAACAGGTAAAACCCTTTGAAGTAGGACGTGGCAGTCATGAGTTTTCAACCCTTGTACCTTGTTTCCATCTGCACTGACTCTCCTTTCAGGGTTGGAAGCAAATCCATGTGGGAATCTCACACGTGACAGGACCTCGCAGAATTCTTTTCTTTTTACCTTGTCCAAGACGTACACAGCTGGTGCCATATCCCGTGGTTTACCTTCATCTTGCACCTGCAAATCCTTTCTGATACCCAGGTGTGTCAAATCAATCCTAGATTTTAAGGTATCTTTCGTCTTGCCTTCAATATTAAGAAGTGTGCCGATAATGCTGTCACATATATTTTTCTCGATGTGCATCACATCAAGATTATGCCGCAGATCCAAATCTTTCCAATACTCCAAGTCCCACAAAGTGGACCTGCGGGTAAACAATAATCTCTCTTCTACCCTGCCACGCTTCCTTTTCCCGCTACCATTACCAGGATGGTTTCCTGGTGTAATATGCCTGACCTTCTCTAATTCCACTTGCAACTCATCGGCGGTGAGCCTCTTTGGCGCATCACGGTTTTCATGCTTTGCATTGAACACATGTCTTCGGTATTTTCTAGGATGCGGCTTGTCCTTGGCAAGGAAACGGCGGTGTCCAATGTAACAGATCTTGCTAAGTATTGCGTATGACAGCGGATTCCTGTCACAGCGAACACATGCATTGTAACCATGTGTCGTTCGCCCTGACATAGTGCCCAAAGCCGGATAATCATGGATGCACCAAATTATAACAGCACGCAGAAAGAAATCAGCTGGTGGGCTGCTATATAGGTCTCGAGTGAGAACACCCTTCCATAGCTGTTGAAGTTCCTCCACAAGAGGCTCCATGAACAAATCAAAATCCTTTCCAGGACTTTTTGGACCTGGGATGAGCAAGGCCATCATGTAGTTTGATTCTTTGGTGCAGACATTTGGAGGCATGTTGTAAGGGATAACAAGCACTGGCCACATGCTATATGTGGCGCTCTGGTGGCCAAATGGGTTAAATCCATCTGAAGCTAAGCCAAGTCTTTGTGTTTATCATTGAAGCTTTTCCACTCACTACCATGAGATGGATGGCTCATTACATTCTGATCTCTGTACTCCTGGTTCCTAGAATGCCACAGTACATCCTCTCTTGTTTCAACATCATGAAACAACCTCTGCAATCTTGGTATAATTGGAAAATGTCTCAGGACATTATGAGGAATCCTCTTCACAACATCGCCATCTTTCCATCTTGATGATTTGCATTTCGGGCATTCACTTAAGTTGGCATAATCCTTCCAGAACAGAACACAATTATTCTTACAAACATGGATCATATCATATCCAATTCCAACTGCACGAAGGAAATTCTTCATTTTACTGTAGGTGTGTGGCAGCTCAGACGCATCTGGGAAAGATTCGGGGAAAGCAGCCAACATCACATCGAATGATTTGTTGGTCATCCGCTCAGATGTCTTCACCTGAAGTGACCATAGCTGAGAATACTGACAGCTTATTTCCTGGGGTGACAGCAACGTTGCATTGTTCCAACATGCGGGTCCACCGTTTTTCTTCTGCAGGTGAAAGTTCACGGAATGCACGAGCATTTCGTAGCATTGTTTCAATGTTGGTCAAACTCACTAGCTCCGCCACCACCACCTCCTCCTCCTCTTCCACCTGAGCATCAGGCAGATCAAGATGGTGATCTGCTGCTTCCACGTAGTCAATAACATTGACGTTCACAGCTTCACCATGATGAACCCACCTAGTATATGTGACCGATATCCCATACAAGTGTAGATGATTTTCCACAGTTGACTGGGGTCTTGTAACTGAATTCATACAACTGCTACACGGGCAGAGCACATCTGATTTCAGACCACCGTACTTAGCTCTGATAAAGTTCATGAAGTTTTCAACCCCCTCGACATATGCAGCGGAGAATCTTCGAGCAGAATTTATCCAAGTCCTGTCCATCTGTTAGACATACAAATTAGTTCTTCTACTAGATATTACAGGAAAAACATATATGCTTTTTTATGAAGTCCAGAAAAAAAACCTAGGTCGATGTATAAAGCTATGGCAAGATATTTGGACGAGCAGATCTAAGTAACGAAATATATGTAAAGCTAATTCAGCAAACAGATTTCAGTGCCAAATTTTGGCAAGCTGTTTCAGCAATCAATGGGGCCGAGCACACAGCCATCGAACTATCGAAGGCCATCGCAGCAACAAAGATCGAGTATAAAACGGTGTAGAGCTATTTCACCTAACAGATTGGCTACTAGACCATGGCAATCTACGTCACAATAAATATATGGCAGGATATTTTAGCAACTAATCGGCCTTGGCATGCCATCTCAGCTAAGCAGATTGAGTGCAGAACAGGGCAAGGAAGCTTCTTAAGCAGAGCATATGGACAGTAAACTACTTCGGCAAACAGTGAGATTAACAGCGTCTATCAGCTAACATTCAGCGCTACACCGACATGAACGGGGCCTCAGTCTAGAATGCGCGTACCGTGGGAGAAGCTGACCGCCGTGCGTCTCCACACGAATGTCACCAGCAGTGGCGGCGCTGACCGCCGTTTGCCTCCACAAGAACGTAGCCAGAGGTGGCGGCGCGGCTAGAGGACGGCAGTCTACGAGAGCGTACTGTGGGAGCGAGAGGATCGCCGAACCGCGGCGCCAACGTATCGGCGCGGCGGGGAGGGCGGCTTTGGCGGAGCGAATGGAGTGGAGGGGGACAGGGGGGGCGGTTGAATCGGATTTGGGGGGAATTTTTGGGTGTTGGGGGGGAGGATTTTCGCGCGGTGGGCGGGGGAAGTTTGGCGCATGGTCGGTTTCTCCAAGTGCAGTCCCACGTGTCAGTGAAGAGGCAAGCCGAAGCGCGTTCCGTTTGCGTGAGCCGTGTGCAGGACCGAACGTGTGTGGGGTGCAATGAGACCGCGACAGGAGTGCTGTGAGTGTAACACATTTTTTCCTTTTAAACTAGGTGCTTCGCCCCCTCAAAAAAAATTTGTTGCTTCGCGCGATCCATCGATACTACTACTAGTAATCCGGTAATCCCGACTAAAACGGCGCGGCCCGGTCTTTTCCCACGCGATATGCTGGGAGGTTGGCTTAGTTGGGTTTTTTAGGACGAGTAATGCTACACCTACGTAATCCCAGTTACGTAATTAACGTAATGTGAAACGTGTGAGCTGTTGATTATAGATTGGGGGGAGGGAGGGGCCCACCACCATGAAAATCAGGGGAGGAGAGAGAGAGGCAATTTACGTTAACCCTTTCGTAGGTTCCCGTAGATGTAGAAAGATGTGAAATGCGTGAATGTGTAGTGGACGTACTATTGGAGTGCCTAAGATAATTTGTGTATGTATAGACCCTATGTGTTTATTTTACTTCGCAGCTTAGATTTGTCTCGGTTCAATAAAAAGCAGAGTTGGTGATGATGGTGTGCCTTTCATCCTGCAATATAGGCCGTCCGATCTATATCTAACGGATAGGAAGGAAACTATGACAATTTACCGGCACTCCTCTCCACATTTGCAGATAAGGCTTTCCCTCGTTCATCCTTTTCTCCCACAAGATCTTGATCTTCCGTGCAACGCACGGGCATCTTGCTAGTACTCCTACAATATGTATATTATTGTGAAAGTTCATATACACCGGCCGAGATTAATGCAAACACGGCAGATTTTCATTACATTTCGAACTTTTACAGGACAGAAAAATAAAAGAAACCCGACCCTAAACCTATTCTACGGCGGCGACCGACATCCTCCATCTGCGATCTCTATGTACGGGGGCGGGGTTCAAGACCCGTGAAGTGAAGGTGCGGTCTCCGGCGAGGAAGAGTAGAACACGGGATACGGACCGGCCAGTTGGCACACCATGCCCTGCCGCCTCCCATGCCCTACTCATCCTCGGAGGAGTCCCCGACCTCGGCGGTGCCGGACGTTGGACGGCGGCAAGTAGGACACGTGGCTGACGGTGCTCCCGTCGTCGGCCGCCAGTGTGGCCACCGCTTGTGAGGTCGCGTCCGCGTCCGGCTATGCCGCTATTGCGTCGCGAGAGGCGACTTGAGCGAGGGCGGCGACCTCGAGCTTCATCCCCGAAGACAAGCTCTCCCGCAGAGCGTTCGCACTTGCGGTCATGGCGGATGTGGTGCCAGGTAGGAGGACGATGCGCTATGGTGTGGAGGTTAGCTAGGCGCTGCCGCTTTAAGTAGCGCATTCCGGTGAGGCCAAGCGTCCTGGTGCGTCATTAAGTCGCCGGAGTTGGTTCCTCGGGCACCGAGCCTCTTAACGACGACATACGAACTGACGGCATGAATGCGGGCAGCTGGCGCCGGCTGGGAACGCACCGCGCGACGGTGCGAGGGACGAGGGTTTTGGTGTGCCAGGGTAGTCAGCTGCGATCGTGGCAACGTTGGAGATGCCCTTTGCTCACATGCGATCCCCGCATGTCACTGAAAAAGCAAGACGACCCGGCATGGTCTCAGGTCCAGAGGATGCAGTTGGCTGCGCTACACCACTCCGCGGACGCATCGCGGCGCCCCGTGCATCCTCGACGAGCCGGGTGTTGGGGTGTGTTTGGATTGTGGCCAAAGTGCACCTTACCAAAATTTTGGTCATGACCCAAAGATTGGTCTTTGTTTGCATGGTTGCCATTTTTTTGGCATGCCAATGAACTCTAGCCAAATCTAGTTCATTTTTCTTGCCAATGTCGGCCAAATCATGGGCAACCAATACCTCAACCAAAATTTTGGTCATGACCCAAAGATTGGTCTTTGTTTGGATGGTTGCCATTTCTTTGGCATGCCAATGAACTCTAGCCAACTCTAATTCATTTTTCTTGCCAATGTCGGCCAAATCATGGGCAACCAATACCTCAACCAAAATTTTGGCTACCCAATGCTTTGATGGGGCAACCTTGGGCACAAACCAAACATACCGTTGGTCGTGCCACAGCACTAACGCCACCCTCGGCACACTGAAACCGACCGTGTCTAGCGACGATATGAGCGTGTCGCTCACCGCGGTCGCCGTGTCCAGAGGCGGTGCTGGAGCTGCGCCCCGTTGTTGGCCCCAACGACCCACATGAACGGTTGGCGATGGCGAGGAGGTCGTGGGCCAGCTCCTCCATTGGACTAGTCTGCGCTACGTCGTCCCGACGGGTGTGCCCCACATGTCGGTTTCTGTCGTGGAATTGTCACGGCAGATGTCCTTAGTGTGAGGACTTAGTCGTGAGGCCAGCGCATCTATGTAGTAGCTTGAGAGGGGTTGATTGGGATGAGAGACGCAGGGCGGATCAACGCACAAGACAAGGGTTTAGACAGCTTCAGGCCCCGGGAAACATCATCCGGTAACAACCCTACGTGCTGTTTGAGGCTAGGTCTCATTATGATCACGGGAGAGTCGCCGGCTCCGGCTCTCGGTGTTTAGCCCTAGAGATTATTTCTTGTTGCCTGTCCCTCTTTGGGGTGCCCTGCCCCTCCTTATATAAGTTAAGAGGGGCGGGTTACATGTGGAGTCCTAGTAGGACTAGGACTAGTCTATCTTCTCTTACAAGTTAATTACAAGTCCGGGTCTTGCTTCCTCGTAAAGGAAATATTCGTCATCCCTTTCTTCTTAAGCCGGCCCATCATAAATGTGAGTCAGCCTTCTGGGCCTTGGGCCTTGTCTTCTATCTGACCCGCCGTCGGGGCCATCCATGAGTCGTCAGGCTCGTGAGTCGTCTGGCAGTGAGCCGCCAGACCCGTGAGTCGCCAGTCCTCCGGCGGGTCACGGTGAAGCGCCAAGTCCGGCCGGGCCATACTTCCGGCCGGGTCATACCGCGGGGTATATCCCCGACATTAGCCCCCAGTTTAATTTGGATTTATCCATGTTAAACTAATCTGCAATATAAACACAAGAACAAATTTGACAGGTTGTGTTCTGGGTTAAATATTCTTTGTAAGCCGGCACTTGATCATCCTTAAGTCCTTGTCATCTTCCTTCTTGATATGTATCCATAATCTCATAGCAAATATCTTTAGCAGATATGTTCAAATTTTGCCAATGCAAAAAATCCAGATACTTCCTTTGAAAAATCCGGGTCAACAGGCCAGCTTCAGAGTCAATTTGCTGACATTGGTCTCTTGTTGAGAAATATTGTAAGAGATAATCCACTTGAGTCGGCTTTCAATGCTCTGACTTGACAAAAATATTGGTCTTCAAATATTCAACTTATATTCAGCCGGCTTAAAGATATAAAACTTGCCGGTTTATGAGTACCAAAATTGCCGGGTTATAAATAGATGATGCCAAGTCATAATTGTCGCCGACGCCGGTTTATGATTTGTGCAGACACCGGGTCAATCTGATTTACTCAAAACTGAGAATTTGAAGATATTTCTCCCTTATATCCATATTACCTGTAGCCCCCAAGGGCCGGTTTAATCAGCATGAATAAGCCGGGACTTATCACCATGGCTTTAAATAAAATCCAGTTGTGTAGCCCCCATGAGTCGGCTATAGTCATAGTAGTGTAGCCGGGTCATCCTAGAATTGTCTTGAATTGTTGCCAGGAGCAATTGATAACCCCCAAGGGCCGGCTCATTACGATGTGATGAGTCGGGTCTTCAATGAAGTGAGCAAAAAATGACTTTGCATTAGCCCCCAAATGCCATGGTGCATGCTGGCAGTGACATGGGATTCGCATATTTGATGTAATCTCAACTTGAATAATGTAGCCCCCAAGTGCCGGGTCGTAAGCCTGCAGCGACTCGGGACTATTCCTTCCATTGTAGAATAAATCATATACATTGATAAAATAATAGCCATTGCGCCACAGCGACTTTGAATACCTCATCTGTTGATAATTAACTCCGGAGTTTAAATACCCGGCGGCTCTTGGCCGATGGCGATTTAATACGCTCCATTGTAAGCCGGAATTTGTACAACCCGGCGGTTTTATAGCCTTTGAGAAAATCAAGAATTGATAACCCTTTTGAGACACCAATTTCCATCTTTGATGATGGGCTTGAATTTAATCATTTATGTAAGTCATAGCTCTGTAAATCCTGCAGAGTTTAAACAACATATGCCCTGGCGACTTAACGTCAAAAACCAGGGCGGGTAACCACCCAAATGTAGTCTTATCCTGCACATAATTAGATCACAAGATCCCTTGGCGGTTTACCACAGGGCGGGTCATAATATCTCACATATAACCACTGTGATATTGGATTTGTACTGCCGGTTTACATGACCTGTGCAGTAAGGGTGATAACCCAATCCTTAGAAGCCAATGCTTCCACATAGATGATGATTGTCATAAGTTGGCGATTTACCATTGAAAATCAAGCCGGGTTAAATAACAACCACTCATATACCCTTTAGATATGAAAAAGAGCTTCAAATAAAATCCAAAAATTGTTTGCAAAAAGAGACTTCAAAATTTTTGAGGCTTCCGATTCGAATACGATCAGAAAACCGTCCCAAAGGGGTTAAGCTAAGATTCGAATACGATCATATAGCCCCCAGTGGCTTTGGCGTTGCCGATCAAGAGGGTACCGACAGCTATGTTCTCTTTGGTTCGAATACGACCTATGTTTGAACAGGAAGCCCCCAAATGACCTTGAGAGTTGTTTAACGACGCTGATTCGAATACGATCCACGTCGGTTCCCAAAGGGGGTTGAGCTATGGTTCAAATATGACCAAGAAACTCCCCGATGAGCTCGGCAGTGTGCCGATCAAAAGGGTATCGACAGCTATGTTCTCTTTGGTTCGAATACGACCTATGTTTGAACAGGAAGCCCCCTAGTGATCATGAGAATATTTAACGACTCTGATTCGAATATGATCAGGGTCACACCAAAAGGGTTAAGCTAAATTCGAATACGATCAGCTCCCAATGGTCATTAAAGCAGGGTACCTATATTTGAGTTGTGTTTTGTAACAGACTCTTTAGTCCCTTTAATTTTTCCTGAGAACACGAACTTTGCGAGGGATAAATTCTTTTTTGAACCGGAAATTCTTAAACCGGATATTGAGAGTTTCAAAGTTTTGTAATAGACAAATTTACCTTGAACCAGATTTTGAACCGGATTGAGAGCTTCAAAGCTTTGTGGCAGATAAATTTCTCTTGAACCGGATTTTAAACCGGAATCTTTATTTTGAACCGGCAATTTTCTGACGGCCTTTAAATTTTCATTAATATGGTAGCAGCCTCCGGAACCGGGTTATCATTCCCTCCAACGATCCGGGGTTCCCGAGTCATGTCACTATAGCCCCCGAGTCTCAAGATGACTCGAGGAGTTGGCTTGAGATTCTCCATATTTAACCGTGATATAAACCGGCATGACTTGTATATCATTGGTGTTGATAGCACGATGTGTATCCACAGAAGGTTGAGGTGACTGCGGCGGGTTATAAATGATCCGGTATGAGCCGTGTCAGCAACTCGGCCAATGGTTCCTTCCAACTGGCTGTTTGAAGTTTGACCAAACTGTAGTGACGGCGACTTGTGCGCATGTCCATTGAGACATCCGGTGCAGACGGCGGTTGATAGTATATGATAATTGCCTCCATTTTGTTGAAAGAAAAACCGGGCTTCCCAAGTAGTGACTTGCTCATACTCAATAATCAGCTCACGCAGACGGGTGTGGCCTGGTATGTTGATATAGACCAGGCCGCGAGAAACGGATGGTAAAGACGACCGTTGCATCAGAGGCGGCACAGACAGATAAGCCGGCCGCGGTGTTGTAAGCCGGCATGATCGGGCGAGTTAGCCACATCGTTTTGATATACTGAACAATTGTCCTGCATCAATAATATTGCGGACCAAGACAAAGATAAACTGCTCTTTGAAAAAAAATATGTACCAATAAAATATATTTTAGATGGATATCACCTGATGTGCCAGGCCGGGAATAATCCGCCATGAAATTGAGGATCGCTAGGTGGAGTTGAAGTCGCCCACGGGTGAACCGGCCGCGGCGTGGTAAACCGGTGCGGACGGGTGAGTCGGCCGCGACGTTTGTAAGCCAGCGCGGACAGCGAGTCGGCCACGGCTTTGTAAGCTGGCGCGGACACGTGAACCGGACGCGAGGGCGACAACTGTATATAACAACACTATAGGGCAGAGTGGTTGTTTTCAAAAAATTAATAAGTACTGATAAAGTAAACTGGATGGATATCACCTGATTTGTTTGGACGACGGATGATAGACCGAGTCATATAATCCATTCGTAGATTACCTCCAGTAATTTCAACAATGAGTTAAACACTCTCTCTGGCGGAAACAAGGCAAAAAAAGCCCGTGAACCGGTTTGTAACAGAGACTCCGCCGGGCAGCGGCTCTCAGTGGCAGCGACCAGCCCGGACCAGAGAACGGGCGAAGATGACTCGTCTGCAAAAACAGCACGCCGGCGGCTTAAATGGAGGTGCGTGAGTCGGGGCGACTCTACACGCGACAGGGTGGCTCAACGCAACTGCAGCAGGCAGCCATGAGCAGTGATCCGGTCCGGATGGTTCCACAGATGGCGGCTCAGGACGACGACTTAGCAGGGCCGGCGGCTCAGAGCGGCCACGGCAGAAACAGGGCCGGCGATTCAGGCAGGCTGGGAGGGCAGCAAGGCGACCCGGCAGAGGTGCACTACGGTAGTACTACTCTGGTTCCATTGATTTCACGTATGACCATCTGGTAGGCCTAGTGTTGTCAAATCTTGAGACTTGTGCAAATAAACAATGTGCTGGAGCTCCTTTGTCTTTTTTGTCTTCCATGTATGCGCCTGACCGATGTAAGCAAAGAAAGGTGGACCAAGCTATGTTCAAGCTGAAGAACAAGTACAGAGGGTGGCGTTTTGGACTTGGGGTTGTGCCCTGTGAATTCTCAGCAGCAGATGATCATGATGGAGTCAGTGCCGTCGCGGCTGCAGATGCAGACCAATGCGACAGCCGCCTCCCTTTTTTTTATAGACGTCAGCAGCTGATTAATTTGTCTCTCCCTCCTAGAGTTCTGCTCCCTTGGTTGGTGTACCCAAAAAATTCCGATTTGATGGTTTACACAATGCGTAACGACAGTAGCAGAAGTAGCAGTCTTGGAGCTTTGAGGTGACTCTGTGTACGTCGGCTGCTTATCAATGCAATTTCCTTCACGTGAGGTATAACAAGCCCTTAGGAATCGTGATGTCATGCACTACAACTAGTAGTAATATGCTTTTGCTTTTCCAAATCCCCAAGCATGAATACGTGCCACGGTGCTTCAACTTATGCTAGTCCTCTAGCAATACCAGTACTTGTCCGATTCGAAGCCCCCTTTTCTTTTTAGCAAGCTCCACGGATCCGCAGCTTTATCCAGATTGGTTTTGACTTTTTGTGTGACTTAGGTTAGGACAGAACCGATGAGCCACGTTGTGGATCGCTGTGAAGATTTGTTAGCCATCCTGGAGATTGGTCTGACCGTGAGAAGCCACGCACCGCTGCCCGACCACAGACTACTGAACATCATGGGCTCAACAACGGAACATATGCCGAGGCGGCTCGGTGGCCATGGCAGAGGAGCGATGATGATTTGAGGCAGGGTCCTCGACAGTGGAGGCGATTCACGATAAAAAACACCAGCGAAAGCAACGAACAGTGGCGGCTTCCTCCAAATTTCTAACAATAGCAGCAGGCTTTAGCGAATCAATTTACAAAACTGCCTCGGGACTTGATCCTTGCCTCCTCACGTGTGTGCTGATACAGATTGTCTTGACAGGGCGTCCGGCAGCTATAGAAAACTTCCTGTCGGCCTCAGCAATACGCGGTTGTACCCGCCAATATTGAAATCCTATTCGGATCCGACAGATCGCACACAAACATTGAATTTGCCGGTTCTGCCGAAGATCATCTCACGCCGGGTTACCCTACACGCTTTCCATCCTGGTGCTTTCTCATCTAACATATCGCGAGCTTCTCGATCCGTGTGTGAGATCCCTCCAAGAACTCAATACCACCGTGCGCTGGCCCCACGGTGGGCGCCAACTGTCGTGGAATTGTCACGGCAGATGTCCTTAGTGTGAGGACTTAGTCGTGAGGCCAGCGCATCTATGTAGTAGCTTGAGAGGGGTTGATTGGGATGAGAGACGCAGGGCGGATCAACGCACAAGACAAGGGTTTAGACAGCTTCAGGCCCCGGGAAACATCATCCGGTAACAACCCTACGTGCTGTTTGAGGCTAGGTCTCATTATGATCACGGGAGAGTCGCCGGCTCCGGCTCTCGGTGTTTAGCCCTAGAGATTATTTATTGTTGCCTGTCCCTCTTTGGGGTGCCCTGCCCCTCCTTATATAAGTTAGAGGGGCGGGTTACATGTGGAGTCCTAGTAGGACTAGGACTAGTCTATCTTCTCTTACAAGTTAATTACAAGTCCGGGTCTTGCTTCCTCGTAAAGGAAATATTCTTCATCCCTTTCTTCTTAAGCCGGCCCATCATAAACGTGAGTCGGCCTTCTGGGCCTTGGGCCTTGTCTTCTATCTGACCCGCCGTCGGGGCCATCCATGAGTCGTCAGGCTCGTGAGTCGTCTGGCAGTGAGCCGCCAGACCCGTGAGTCGCCAGTCCTCCGGCGGGTCACGGTGAAGCGCCAAGTCCGGCCGGGCCATACTTCCGGCCGGGTCATACCGCGGGGTATATCCCCGACAGTTTCTCTGTTTTCCTGGCCATATTCGAGCGTCAGTGCTCCGCGTTGCGCATTAGGCCTTTCACTATGTAGGCCAAGCGAGACAACTTATTGTTTATTTGAGTCGTTCAAGTATAATCATGTGGCGTTTGCTTATTTCTCATTCCTCTCCAACCCTCTTCTCCATCGATCATGTCGCCCTCCAGTCGAGTCCATCCTCCCGCATGCCTCATTTGAACATTCCGCCGAGTATCATTCGCATGTACCCACCCTAGTCCTCTTTCAATAGATCTCCGGACCCCGAGATGAAATCGAGAGGGAACGAGTGGAGGCACGTGATACCTAAGGCGGATTAAAAATTTTGAACCAGTGATCATAGCATCCGCAAATCATAATAAAGGGTATTCAATGTTCGTTTCGTTTTTGAACGTACAATATACTCCGCCTATCCTTTCTAGTTTACATATAAGTTTTATGTGTAGTCAAAGTATCTCTACTTTGATAAAAAAGGTATCAACATTCAACAACGCCCAATCAATATTGTTAGATACGTACGTACTCCTAGATTTGTGCTCGAGATGGTTTCCAATTTGACTATTGACAAGATTAATAGTACATGAGATGTATAATGTGAAAATTATATCATTGGAAACCCCTTTCACATACGAATTTGACCGTATGCTTTGTGTAAGTTGCATGTCATATATTATTACTCTAACATTTGGTTGAAGTTAGCCTCAAAAAACGCATTAGACCCTGTATGCTTTGTGTAAGTTGCATGTCATATATTATTACTCTAACATTTGTGTAAGTTGCATGTCATATATTATTACTCTAACATTTGGTCAAAGTAGTATAGGGGAAGTGGATCCTCTGACGTAGGTATCCCTGCCTTACCCTCCCTTTCGGTCACTTACTGGCGGACCCCATGCTTGCTAGGCCCCGCATGTCAGTTACTCAATGGGTTCGGCCACGTCAGGGGATACTCATCTGTAGTATACTCCCTCTGTTTTTATTTACTCCGCATAAAAAGGAGGGAGTGGTGGTATAATAAATGACGCGGGTGGGGGAGGGGGAGGGACGTCGGTTTGCTCTCAATTGCGGTCCCACAAGCGAGCGAAAACACAAGACGAAGCGCGTTCCATTCGGTGAGCGACGTGGAGGGTCCAGCGTGCCGGGCTGCAATGCGAACGCGACAAGAGCGATGTACAGTCAAAACCGATTGACCGGTCGTCACCGGAACCACTATTCACACCAGAACCTTCGCTGCTCGGCCTACGCCAGCCACTGCCCTAAAACCACACCAAATCTCCAACCCATTCCCCCACCTTTCGATCCCCTAGCCCGCATCAAGCGACCCCTAGTTCGCCGGAAAGCCATGGTGCGCCGCAAGATCACTTACTACAAGATGCTGACACCGGAGCGCCGCGCAGAAATCGTGGCGGCGGTCGGCGCCACAGACCTCCATAACCAAGCTTGCTTTGTGGCGGGCCAATCCCCGAGTTCTCTGGAGCCAAGCTACGAGGAGGAGGAAGCCGATCCAATGTTCATGGCGGAGGTCGCGGCGCAGAAGGCCCCTGATGGGTATGAGACGATGGACATCGACTTCGTGCCGGCGTTCGAGTCCCCCATGGTGCAGGCGGACCAGCGGTTCAACATGGCGATACTAAAGGAGGACCGGGAGGCAGAGGCTCAACTCGACGTGGAGCGCGTGCATGCCACTGCCATCGAGGCTCTCCTACAGGCGGAACCGGATGTCGTGGATGTGAACTAGGCGGCGGAGGCTCAACTTGAGGCGGAGCGCGCGGATGCCGCTGCCATCGAGGCCCTCCTGCAGGCGGAATCGGACGTCCTGGACTTGAACCGGGCGGCAGAGGCTCGACTCGACGCAGAGCGCGTGGATGCCGCTCTCATCGACGCCCTCCTGCAGGCGGAACCGGACGTACTGGACTTGAACCGGGCGGCGGAGGCTCGACTCGACGCGGAGCGCGCGGATGCCGCTGCCATCGCGGCCCTCCTGCAGGTGGAACCAGATGTCCTCGACTTGAACCGGGCTGTGCTCTCGTCCGTGCAGAGCGCTCGCACGCTCCGCTTGAACGAGTAGCTGGAGGCCGAGGACAACCACGGTGCAGAGACACACGTCGGCAGCGACGGCTGGTTCGCGCCGACAGCCAAAGACGACGAGGCCGTCTCTTTCCGCGAGCAGTGATAGTTTTTCTTTATGTTGTTGTTTTTATGGATCTTTTGCTGTGTAAAAACATATATTTGTTATGCAAGTCGCCTGACTTGGGTCAGTCTACCATTTCAGGCGGTTGGATGAATATCCTACGTCTCCTAACCCTTCTTTCCTTTTTCCTCACCTCTTCTTCTTCCCCAACAGACCACCGCATGGGACGTACGGATACTCCCCAACATGCGGTTGGATAAACATACTCTATGAACGAAAATTATGTTTCAGCGATAGGATGGCTGAGTTTGGTTTGTTCACATGCGACAGCACGTGTCAGTGAGGGTGCGTTCCCTTGGTTGGGTTTGCGGCGTGCAGGAGCGACAGTGTGAGGGTGCGGTGCGACCGCGGCGTGCAGGAGCGACCGTGTGAGGGTGCGGTGCGACCGCGACAGCCGTGCTCAAGTGTACCTACTTCTCATTTTGAAAACTTTAGGCAAGCTTGGCAAAAATGTGTGGCGAAGTTTGGCAATGCAAGGCCTAGACCCAAACAGGATAAGTACGTATGTACTAGGAGTACTAGTGTTAAAAAAGAAAGGCGGGGTTTTCCTTCGCGGGATTTAATCGATACAAATCCTCGTTTCACGTGTCAATTAATGCGTATTTTTTTCTCCAAAGACCAAAGAGCTAACCATCTCACTCCTCATCGCTTGATTAATGCAGCGCCATGCAAACCAACCTTCTCACTTCCGCATGCATGCAGGGGATATTAATGTCCTTGGTTGCTAACCCCATCAATTTTGCCTCGATTAGTGTTAGTGGCCCTTTGCAAATTGTAATTTTGATATACTGGCCTTGTGTACAAAAAAATGGAGGTAGTAACTATATTTGACTTCCTTCCCCACTGCGGCGACGTCGACGATATCTTTTTTTTGGGTGGTTTGGCGAAGTGCGTTCGACGGAGAACACCATTGAGGGAGACCACGGTAAGTCGTTCGCAAGTGCTGCCTGCAAGCCGAGACAACCGCCTTATTTGCATCCAGGAAGTCCTTTACTAGTACTACTAGGAGTACTAGTGCGGTGAGATGGTTTCTCGAAGGAGACGATGGAGAAGCGGAGTCCGCGAAGAGTGAAATGATGGTTGCTTCGTCCGTGCTTTTGTGATTTGACGCCTCACTGCTTTGTGATTTGTGATAGAAGGGACAGGGGAGTAGACTCTGTGCTCTATACTGTACTACATGCGTCCAAGCATGGGAGAAAGAGGAGAGACGTTGCATTTTTCTATTCCTTCAATCAATCAATCAGGGAGCTTCGGTTCCATCTTTTTGGCTTTGGCAACACCGTCCACAATGGTTCCCACGATGCCAAAAGCTATTTTCACATTTGGCTACACATTGTGGATGCCCTTAACCGTACCACTTGGTTTTGCTCCTGTGTGCTATCTATACAAATCTCAATTATATTGATCTAAAAAATTATAGAATCAAGATTAGTAAAAAGGAGGTGATTTTGCCGCACGGATGGCGGGAGAGGTTTCTTATTTGAGCAATGCTACATCCACGTAATGGTTTACGTAAAGTTACGAACTAATGTGATGTGGGACTATTTGATTGGATTAAAGGAGAGGATTAGGCTCACCCCACCTGAAAATCAGGGGGCATATATAGATTAGATGGAAAGTATACGTAGCAGCTACGTAGCCCTTTGTAAGTCTAGGATTAGGCTTCTTATTTTCGGAGGACGTTGTCCTGGCGGTTTGTTAACATGCGGTCCCACGTGTCAGTGCTTTACCAAGCCGATCCGCATCCCACATGAGGCAGAACAACGGCAGAAGCAACACGTGGTTAAGTTGAAGAAGATGAGGGAGAAGCGGATTCAGCAACGAGTGAAATGATGGTTGCTTCGTCCCTCCAACTTAACTGCGGGAAAGGTGCAGCTTGTGATTTGACGCCTCATTGCTCATTACTACACCGGCGCCATGACTGGGGTGCTTCATCCCGGCTGCTCTGCACTGTATTCTGGTATGGTACGTGGACCCGATAGCTTGATGTCCCACATGTCGGCGAAAGGAACTAGAAGATTTATGATAGCAAGCGATCCACTCTTACGACGGAGGAGTAGACGACACGACGGCCCAGTGAGCTGTCACTTGTAGTACTGTATAGTACTATAGTTTTGCTGTTTCACACGATCCATCGATACAAACCCGATTAAACAGGAAAGGGCAGGATTTTTCCCGCGCGGTAGATGATACTGGCCATACATTTCAAAGGCAATTTTAATGTATGCAAACTGAATAATTATAAGTAACAATATGATATCTAGTAAAACTAAAAACACATATGATTTATTGTGTTAGAGTGTAGTAGTAGTGTTGTATTGCATAGTTGTTAGAGGTAACATGCGAGAACGTGTAGAGATGTAGTTTTGGAGGGCCTGCAGAGAGAAAAGCGTAATATGGTCACCGAACTTCAGAATAAGCTGATTACGGTCACTATATACGTTTTGCGGTGATTATACGGTCACTTGCTCACAGTTCAGCATCGGATTGCACTCTGTTGACCGGCCAAATAGTCTGTGTGGCGCCATGTTGACTAGTTACATTGACCATGTTCCTTGTGGGTCCCACCTATCAGTTCTCATAGGCAAAAGGTCAGATAAACACAAATTTATGCAGGCGCGACAAGGCTCCAACCCGTGTGCGGGAATCACCTGGTTGTGTATGTGTCTGTCAGGGTCTGATGTGTGCGCATGCACGTGTAGGTTGAGCACTTGAGCGTGAGAGTGTGTGTTGGTCGTGTGGTGTACTGGTGTGTGCATGCATGTGTGCGTGTGTGTGTGTGAGTGTTGCGTGCGTGCGTGGCTGCGTGTGTACGTGTGAGTGTTGCGTGCGTGCGTGGGTGCATGTGTTTGTGTGAGTGTTGCGTGGATGCAGTTCGTGTGCATGCGTGCGTGTGTGTATAATCACCACACCAGCTCCTGTGTGTTAAAACAGACGGCTCAACATACCAATACAAGGCCACCTTGTCCGCTGTGCCCGCAGTCATGACTTCGAACCACCGTCCAAATATTTTTTTGTCGTTTGTTTTCATTCTTACTAGCAAGATGCCCATGCGTTGCACGTAACATCAAGATGCATTTGTATGACTTGTTTATCTTGTGAGAGAAAAGGATGAACGAGGGAAGGCCTTATTTGCAAATGTGGAGAGGTGTGTGGGTACCTTTTTGCAAAATTGCCATAGTTTCTTTCCTATCCGTCAGATATAAATCGGACGGCCTATATTGCAGGATGGCAGGCACACCATCATCACCAACTCTGTTTTTTATAAGAGTGTATTTTATGTATTTTATAAGAGTGTAGATGTAGAGTAGATACAAGTCGACAGGTGGGCACGATGGTAGTGAGATAATGTGATGCAACACTAGAGGTGCCACGTGGAGCGTTTAACTGGTCAACTAGTCATGTCATGAGCAAATACAAAGTTGTACGGTGAGCCCGTGACTGTATAATAACCACTAAACGTACATGGTGACTGTAATGAGTGGATTCTGAAGTCCGATGTATGTATCGTGCTTTCGCTTCAAATATCGCGAGAGAAAGATGAAACATGCGTGAATTTTCTGGGGGCTTACTTTTAGAGGACCTGGAGATAGTTTTGTGTGCATACGTGAAAGGGGCGTACAGGGGGGTATGCGATGGAGAGAGAGATGCTCTTCGTTTCTCTTTATTATGACTAACTTTGTATATAGTATAAAAATATACAAATTCACAGTGCGGAATAAATATCATTGTGGGCACCATGCAATGCAAATTAGTGTTCGTACTCCTCCATATAACTTTGTCATGTTGTATATATGTAGAAACTCAAAAATAATTTTTTGGCCACACTTTATTCAAAAGGAATGTTGTATGCGAAATAAACGTGAAGAGAGGGCTTTTTAGATCAATGGGGTACGTGATGTAACATGTGTGAATGTGTAGTTGATGCATTTGGCGGGGCCTAGAGAGGTATGTGTGTGTATTATGTATTCGAGAGAGG